>NC_086445.1:128440693-128744443 GCF_028390025.1 Pseudophryne corroboree
TGCCTATCGGGCAACTTATGCCCTTAAATGTCCCTCTCAGGCCATGGTCTCATATTTCCATGGATTTTGTGGTTGACCTTCCCCTTTCAGCCGGATTCCGAGTCATATGGGTGGTAGTGGACCGTTTTAGCAAGATGGCTCATTTCATTGCTCTTCCCCGACTGCCATCTGCCCAAGGTGTTGGCAGTTTTGTTTCTCCGCCATGTTTTCAGACTTCATGGGTTGCCTACTGATATTGTTTCTGATCGGGGTCCACAATTCATCGCACAATTCTGGAAATGTTTTTGTGCTTCATTAAAGATGAAATTGTCGTTAACATCCGGTTACCACCCACAATCCAACGGGCAAACCGAGCGAGTTAACCAATCATTGAAACAGTATTTGCGTTTGTATTCAGCCAAACTCCAGAATGATTGGTCCGAGTTTCTTACATTGGCGGAGTTTGCTTACAATAATTCTTGTCATTCCTCCACTAAAGTGTCTCCATTCTTTTCAGTTTTTGGTTTTCACCCCAGAGCTAATTCTTTTTTTCATCATTCCTCAGTCTCCTCGCTAACCTTAACCTCCCATCTCAGAGCCATTTGGAAAAAAGTGCACTTTGCTCTCAGAAAAGCGGCCTTTCGAGAGAAAAATTTTTCTGACAGGCTCCGACGTCCTTGCACTTTTAAGGTGGGAGATAGGGTATGGTTGTCGACTCGTAACATCAGGCTTCGACAATCCTCGGCTAGATTGGGTCCCAAATTTATTGGGCCATTTCTTATTATTAAAAGAGTCAACCCAGTTGCCTTCCAGATACGTTTACCAAGATCTCTCAGGATTGGAAATACGTTTCATTGCTCCCTGTTGAAACTATACGTTTCTTCCAGTAGATTTCCTCGGAGGATCTCTCAGGGTAGATCTCCGGTGGATGTACAGGGACAACAGGAGTTCTTGGTGGAGAAGGTTCTCGATTCCAAATTGTCCCGGGGCCGGCTTTATTTTCTGGTTCACTGGAGAGGCTATGGTCCGGAGGAAAGGTCTTGGGTCCTGGATAAGGATCTTCATGCCCCGAGGCTCAAGAGGGCATTTTTTCGGGAATTTCCTCGGAAACCTGGCTTTAGGGGTTCCTTGACCCCTCCTCAAGGGGGGGGGTACTGTTAGGCGCCGGGGTCCGCTCGTATGCGCGGCCCGGCGCCTAGCAACTAGGGACGCCGTGCGCGTACAGCCGCCGGCTCCCTAGCAACGCTAGACGCCGGGCGCGCTGAGCCGCACGGACCCTAGAAACGGGGACGCCACTGGCGGACCGCGTTCCCCGTTGCTGGGTCCTTTTGGAATTAATAAGTGCACCTGTTCTCTGGCCGTGCAGCAAGGCAGCTGCACGGCATTGATTCTAATCAGCTCTGTCAGCAGCTGATTGGAGGACTCCTCATTAAATACACTCTCAGGGCTTCTCACAGACGCCGGTAATAGCTTCTTGCATGCTGTCTTGTTTGCTGAGAGTCTGTTTCCAGTCCTGCTGTATCCGGTCATTCCAGTCCTCTGAAGTGCTGTACTCGGGAGTTATCATCTCGTCCCTGGAGTCCTGACTGATCACCGTTTAACATCCAGTGGTGTTCGTGAGTCGCGGCTCTGCCGTGTGTAGCGGCTCGGCCGCTTTACCCTTTATAATTTGTGTTTGGAGCATTTTGCGGAGGGTTCCGCTTCCACAGGTCCACTCTGGTATTCGGCGGTGCCGGGTAGGAGTATTGGACAAGTGGATTTTGGTTGTCCTTTTCCCTGGCGGTTTTTCCGCACATACTTTAGGTTTTTTAGTTAGCTCATAGCCCCTGGCTTGTTTGTTAGATAGAGGGCCTCTTGTTATCATCCTGCCTCGGATTTCCCTTTGTCTCTCATTAAGACCGGGGGGCATCGGAGTTGGGCAGACATAATCCGCCCTTCAAACGCGGCTGCCAAGGGCTCAAGAAACCATAGTCTCGCAAGGGATTTCTGACAGCACGGGTGAGACAACAGAGTTAGGGCGCCAGGGGCTATTATTCTTTCCTGCTCCCGTCCCCAGCATTCCATTCCAGTGCTCCGGTCCTTGTCATAAGATCTCCTCTGACCAGGAGTGCTGGAATCATAACAGCTGAATCAGTCTGGGATGAAAGTTATCAAAGGATGAATGTTTCTAAGGATGTTGTCTGTGATTTATCCTGGATAATTTTATGATCAATATGCAAAGGACTATGAAGTAACTTCAAAATCTCATTGTTCTCTTACCTACAGGTAATGTATGTGGCAGTACACTAACCAGCAAGCTGTATTGCATCTGCTGAGTATCACAAATGAATACCATGATTGCATAGCTCTAGGTAATGAATAGTTGATTTATTGTTATAAACAGATTTAAGATGGTTTTATTGTAAATTATTTGGGGAATCTATGATGGTTTCATCCCCATGCACCATTTGTTTGTTTAAGTTTTATTGCTTCAAACGGGTGATGGACTATGGGTGGGTCCAATCAATGTGCTTACAAACACGTTTGTTGGTCTTGATATTAATGTGTAATCTGGCTGAATAAGCCTGGGATGAAAGTTATCAAAGGATGAATGCTTCTAAGGATGTCGTCTGTGACTTATCCTGGACTTAAACTGGACAAAAAAATTAAATGAAACGACAAACAAATGTGAAAAATCCTTCAAAAGCCAACAATTCTTGGACTGCATCTCAACTACAAATGTATGTTCACTTCTAATATTCTCCAATCCTCACTGACTCGGGAAACTATACAATCACTGTCTGCAAAAAAAAACACCTGTAATGCAATTTATACTCGGACCCTGCAAATACCTGGAAAACATATTTTGCACTGAGAAGCATGGTTAATGAAGGAACATCGACTTGCTGTTTGCAAACATTGTGTAATTTTCCATCTTGCATCAGAAAAACATTTGCCTTACTGTTAACCTGTAAACATTAATCACATTTTACTTGCAAATCGTCTTTATTTCTGCAATTCCACTGCACTCTCATTCAGCCACCACTCCTCCTCCTATTCTCACTTTACTACCACTATTTATCCCATCCACACTATGGCGAGGCTGGCAACATCCCCCATTAATCCTTGTCTTCCTAATCCTTTATCCTGTCCCCCCGGTACCACCTCTATCCTTCTCTCCCAGTCTCCTACAATTCATCCTCTCTCCTCTGTCTCCCACCCTCCCTTCCCCTCCTCTTCTGTTTCCCCATTTCAATTTACTTCTGCCCCTTCACAGGCTCTCTACCCCACCACTCAACCCTGCTCTCTCCCTCCTCTGCCTGTCACTTCACCTCTCCTTCACCACTATCATATTGTACTCCCTCCATGCCTCGATCCTGCAGTCTCCTTTCCTAGCAAAGGACCCAGCACCATCATTGCACCCTCTATATCCCTTACTTCTAAATTAAACTTACCTCAACGCTACAGCAACCCTGATAATCTCATTCACATCTCTCCCACAAATTCTTATCCCCTATCCTGTGCCCTCTGGAATGCCAGATCTGTTTGCAACAAACTGGCACCCACTCATGACCTCTTAATTTCCAACTCCCTGCATCTCCTAGCCATTACTGAAACCTGGATTACCCCCTCTGACACTACTTCTCCTGCTGCTCTCTCTGCTGGGCGCCTCACATTTTCACACACACCCCAACTCGGGGGTCGCCATGGTGGTGGTGTTGGGGTCCTTTTACCCTATAGCTACACATAACAACTTATACCTCCAGACTTACATTCTCTACATTTGAGGTCCATCTGATACGCTTCTACCAGTTTACTAATCTTCGAGTTGCTGTCATTTACCGTCCCCCTGGCATTTCCTCCAAATTATTCTCCAACTTTGCTTCCTGGCTACCTCACTTCCTCTCTTCTGACATTCCCGCCATTATCCTAGGTTATTTCAACATCCCTATCGATAACCCCACAAAATCACCTGCCTCTAAACTCCTTAACCACACCTCTTCACTCTCCCAGTGGACCTCCTTACCCTCCCATGTGAACGGGAGCTCACTGGATCTGGTTTTCACTCACCGTTGCGATATTTCTGATTTCTCCAATTCCCCTTTTCCCCTCTCTGACCACCACCATCTCTCTTTCAACCTACCTATCTCCGCTTCCCCATCTCTCCCTCCTAAGGCTACCATCACTAAGCGTAACATTAAGGTTATTGACACCTCATCCTTACCCTCCCTGTTCGACTCACTTCTCTCACCTATTTTCTCTCTCTCATGCCCTGAACAAGCCACATCCCTATATAATGCATTTCTTAATTCTGCTCTTGACTCTGTCGCTCCACCTACCACTATATACCCTCGTAGATCAACACCTCAACCCTGGCACACCAAATATCTTAAAAAATGATCACGTACCGACCGACAGTGGAGGAAAACACACAATAATGCAGACTTCCTCCATTTCAAATGTATGCTCTCATTCATCAGTGCTGCCCATTCCCTCGCTAAACAATCATACTTCAAAATTCTCATCTCTACCCAGTAAGCCAACCCCCAGCACTTCTTTGCCACTCTCAACTCCCTCCTCTGCCCACCACCACCTCCTTTCCCATCCTCATTGTTTTGCTCTTGACTTTGCCACTTATTTTACATCCAAGATTGACTCCATATGTCAGGACATCACATCCCACCAGACCAGCAACCACCCAACCCTTGCCACCCCTCCCCTTCCCTCTCACCAACTCTGAGATCTTTCTCCCATGTCTCTGGTGAGGAAGTCATGGACCTCATTCGTTCCCCCCCACCCCACCTCCTCCGCTACCACTCTCCTTCTCTGCTACCTCCTCCGCTACCTCTCTCCTTCTGCCTGTTCCCATCTTGCCCACCTTCTCAATCTCTCCCTCTCATCAGGCACTGTCCCCTTTGACTTCAACCATGCTCTTGTCTCTCCTAGTCTTAAAAAAACCTACCCTTAATCCAAACACCCTCTCCAACTATAGACCCATCTCTCTCCTCCCTTTTGCCTCCAAACTCCTTAAGTGTATTGTCTATAACCACCTCACTGCCTTTCTTTACTCCCACTCACTGCTTGACCCATTCCAGTCTGGTTTCCGTTCTCTCCACTCCACTAAAGTTGCCCTCACAAAAGTCTACAATGACCTCCATGCAGCCAAACCTAAGGGCCACAACTCTCTGCTTATACTTCTTGACTTCTCTGCTGCCTTTGACACTGTGGATCACCCTCTCCTTCTGCAAATCCTTCACTCTATTGGTCTGCGTGATACTGCCATCTCCTGGATGTCCTCCTACCTCTCTGATTGTTCCTTCTCTGTTTCCTCTCATGACACTACCTCCCCCACTTCCACTAACTGTTGCCCCCCAAGGTTCTGTTCTTGGTCCTCTCCTTTTCTCTCTCTATACGTCCTCTTTAGGTGAACTCATTAATTAATTTAACTTCCAATATCACCTCTATGCTGATGACACTCCCCGGCTCTCCTCACTCGTACCTCCAACTGTCTCTCTGCTATCTCTTTCTGGATGTCCCAGTGCTTTCTTAAACTCAACATGTCCAAGACTCAGTTGGTCATCTTCCCAACCTCCAGCACAATCTCACCTCCCACAATCTCATTATCCATTAATGGCACGATTATCTCCTCTAGCCCACAAGTAAGCTGTCTTGGCATAATCCTTGACTCCTCCCTCTCCTTCAAACCACACATTCAGCACCTCTCACAAACCTGTCATTTTCATCTCAAAATATTTCCAGGATCAGACCCTTTCTCACCCAGGATGCCACCAAGACTATTATCTACTCACTGATCATTTCCAAACTGGATTACTGTAATCTCCTCCTAACTGGCCTCCCTGACAATTACCTCTCTCAACTTCAATCTATCTTCAAAGCTGCAGCCCGGCTCATCTTCCTCACTAAACGCACTACGTCCACCTACCCTCTCCTACAAGCCCTTCACTGGCTTCCCTTCACTTTCAGAATCCAATTCAAACTTCTCACACTCGCTTACAAAGCCCTCACCCACTCCTCTCCCATCTACATCTCTGATCTTATCTCCCTTTACTCTCCCACCCGTCCTCTTCGCTCTGCTAATGCACGCCGACTCTCCTGTCTTCTGATTACTTCCTCCCACTCCTACCTCCAAGATTTTTCACATGCTGCTCCCTTACTCTGAAATTCTCTACCTCTCCCCCTCAGACTCTCCACCTCTCAGAACTTCAAGCGGGCACTTCTTTACCAAACCCAGCCAAATCTCATCCTAACCCTCTATCCCACACTGGGTCTACACCATCTGTGTCACCCCTATCTGTCTGCTCCTCCCTTTTAGAATGTAAGCTCTCACGAGCAGGGCCCTTTTCCCTCAAGTGCTTATCCTTTTCTTACTTTAATAATCCTCAACTGCCCAAATCCTGCAGTTTTTCGGCCACCCTGATACTTATGTCAGTGTCATCTGCTGATGTAGTTATGTTTAGTTACCCTGTACTTGTCCTATATTGTCTTCAACTGTAAGTCACTGTTTTCCTGTTTTGATTAAGTGCATATGTACTCTGCAATTGGATGCTACGGAACCCTTGTGGCACCAAATAAAGGATAATAATAAAAAGAGACAGAAAGTTTCCCTGCGGTTTTCCACTTTAATTACTACTGTTTACTACGTTGAACAGGAACTATTTAAACAAGACAGATTTACTAAAGCTTCTACAACGTAAAACTGCTTGTCCATAGCAATCAGATTGCATCTACCATTTTTCTACAGTGTACTAATTTGATCCAGAGGTATAAAGAAACCAAGCGACAGCCAGATGGTAAATGATAGCTGAATCTGATCGGTTAATGTGGAAAAAATAGGATTTTGGTTACCTACCGGTAAATCCTTTTCTCGTAGTCCGTAGAGGATGCTGGGATCCACATCAGTACCATGGGGTATAGACAAGTCCACCAGGAGCCATTGGCACTTTAAGAGTTTGAGAGTGTGGGCTGGCTCCTCCCTCTATGCCCCTCCTACCAGACTCAGTCTGGAGACTGTGCCCGAGGACACGGACATCTTCGAGAGAAGGATTTAACACAGATAGTGGCGAGATTCACACCAGCTCACACATACAAGGCGCATCAAGCTAACTAGCTTTAAAACCTCAGCAACTGCTGAAACATTACTTACCAAGTAACAATACAGTACATAACTAAACCAAGCTGTACTGAACCATAAAACAGGTGCAGGAAAACGAAGCGCTGGGCGGGCACCCAGCATCCCCTACGGACTACGAGAAAAAAATTTACAGGTAGGTAACCAAAATCCTATTTTCTCTAACGTCCTAGTGGATGCTGGGGACTCCGTAAGGACCATGGGGAATAGACGGGCTCCGCAGGAGACAGGGCACTTTAAGAAAGAATTAGGATACTGGTGTGCACTGGCTCCTCCCTCTATGTCCCTCCTCCAGACCTCAGTTTGAATCTGTGCCCGGACGAGCTGGGTGCTACTTAGTGAGCTCTCCTGAGCTTGCTAAAAAGAAAGTATTTTGTTAGGTTTTTTTATTTTCAGAGAGATCAGCTGGCAACAGGCTCTCTGCTACGTGGGACTGAGGGGAGAGAAGCAGCCCTACTCACCGAAGATAGGTCCTGCTTCTTAGGCTACTGGACACCATTAGCTCCAGAGGGATCGTACACAGGAACGCACCCTTGGTCGTCCGATCCCAGAGCCGTGCCGCCATCCCCCTCGCAGAGCCAGAAGACAGAAGCCGGTGTGAGAAGCAAGAAGACTTCAAAATCGGCGGCAGACGACTCCAGTCTTCATATGAGGTAGCGTACAGCACTGCAGCTGTGCGCCATTGCTCCCACACTAAACCCACACACTCCGGTCACTGTAGGGTGCAGGGCGCAGGGGGGGGCACCCTGGGCAGCAATTGGGAACCTCTTGGCAAAAAGCAGCATATATACAGTTGGGCACTGTATATATGCATGAGCCCCCGCCATTATTTTACACACAAAACGCGGGACAGAAGCCCGCCGCTGAGGGGGCGGGGATTCTTCCTCAGCACTCACCAGCGCCATTTTCTCTCCACAGCTCCGCTGAGAGGAAGCTCCCCAGGCTCTCCCCTGCAGAATCACGGTAGAAAGAGGGTAAAAAGAGAGGGGGGCACATAAATTTGGCGCAAAAAACAGTATATACAGCAGCTACTGGGTTAACACTAAGTTACTGTGTGATTCCTGGGTCATATAGCGCTGGGGTGTGTGCTGGCATACCCTCTCTCTGTCTCTCCAAAAGGCCTTTGTGGGGGAACTGTCTTCAAATAGAGCATCCCCTGTGTGTGTGGTGTGTCGGTACGCTTGTGTCGGCATGTTTGACGAGGAAGGCTATGTGGAAACAGAGCGGGTACAAATGAATGTGGGGTCGCCGCCAACGGCGCCGACACCCGATTGGATGGATATGTGGAAGGTTTTAAATGATAATGTTAATTGCTTGCATAAAAGGTTGGATAAAGCTGAAGCCTTGGGACAGTCAGGGTCTCAACCCATGCCTGATCCTACATCGCAGAGGCCGTCAGGGTCTCAGAAGCGCCCACTATCCCAAATTGTTGACACAGATATCGACACGGATTCTGACTCCAGTGTCGATGGCGATGATGCAAAGTTGCAGCCTAAAATGGCTAAAGCCATCCGTTACATGATTATAGCAATGAAAGATGTGTTGCACATCACAGAGAAAACCCCAGTCCCTGACAAGAGGGTTTATATGTATGGGGAGAAAAGGCAAGCGGTGACCTTTCCCCCTTCACATGAGTTAAATGAGTTATGTGAAAAAGCTTGGGAATCTCCAGATAGAAAACTGCAGATTTCCAAACGGATGCTTATGGCGTATCCTTTCCCGCCAACGGACAGGTTGCGCTGGGAATCCTCCCCTAGGGTAGACAAAGCTTTAACACGCTTATCCAAGAGGGTACCCCTGCCGTCACAGGATACGGCCACCCTTAAAGATGCTGCGGATAGAAAGCAGGAGGGTATCCTGAAGTCCATTTATTCACATTCAGGTACCTTACTATGGCCGGCGATTGCGTCGGCCTGGATGTGTAGTGCTGCAGCAGCATGGACAGATACCTTATCTGAGGAACTTGATACCTTGGACAAGGATACTATATTACTAACCCTGGGGCATATAAAAGACGCTGTCCTATATATGAGAGATGCTCAAAGAGACATTAGCCTACTGGGCTCTAGAATAAATGCAAGGTCAATTTCTGCCAGAAGGGTCCTGTGGACTCGGCAATGGACAGGCGATGCCGACTCAAAAAGGCACAAGGGTGAGGAATTGTTTGGGGACGGTCTCTCGGACCTGGGCTCCACAGCTACGGCTGGAAAGTCAAATTTATTGCCATATGTTCCCTCACAACCTAAGAAAGCACCGTATTACCAAATGCAGTCCTTTCGATCACAAAAAGGCAAGAAAGTCAGAGGTGCGTCCTTTCTTGCCAGAGGCAGGGGTAGAGGAAAGAAGCTGCACAATACAGCTAGTTCCCAGGAACAGAAGTCCTCCCCGGCTTCTACTAAATCCACCGCATGACGCTGGGGCACCACAGGTGGAGCCAGGCCCGGTGGGGACGCGTCTCCAAAATTTCAGCCACAAGTGGGTTCACTCACAGGTGGATCCCTGGGCTATAGAGATTGTGTCTCAGGGATACAAGCTGGCCCCCTCACCGTTACCTCAAATCGGCCCTGCCAGCCTCCCTCTTAGAGAGGGAAATAGTGTTAGCTGCAATTCACAAATTGTATCTCCAGCAGGTGGTGGTAAAGGTTCCCCTCCTTCAACAGGGAAGGGGTTACTATTCGACAATGTTTGTGGTACCGAAACCGGACGGTTCGGTCAGACCCATATTGAATTTAAAATCCCTGAACATATACCTGAAAAAGTTCAAGTTCAAGATGGAATCGCTCAGGGCGGTCATCGCAAGCCTGAAGGGGGATTTTATGGTGTCTCTGGACATAAAGGATGCTTACCTTCATGTCCCCATTTATCCACCTCATCAGGAGTACCTCAGATTTGTGGTACAGGATTGTCATTACCAATTCCAGACATTGCCGTTTGGTCTCTCCACGGCACCGAGAATATTTACCAAGGTAATGGCGGAAATGATGGTGCTCCTGCGGAAGCAAGGAGTCACAATTATCCCATACTTGGACGATCTCCTCATAAAGGCGAGGTCCAGAGAGCAGTTGCTGATCAGCGTAGCACGCTCTCAGGAAGTGTTACAACAGCACGGCTGGATTCTGAATATTCCAAAGTCGCAGCTGATTCCTACGACACGTCTGCCCTTCCTGGGCATGATTCTGGACACAGACCAGAAGAAGGTTTTTCTCCCGACGGAGAAGGCTCAGGAACTCATGACACTGGTCAGAGACCTCCTAAAACCAAAAAAGGTGTCGGTGCATCACTGCACACGAGTCCTGGGAAAGATGGTGGCGTCATACGAGGCCATTCCCTTCGGCAGGTTCCATGCGAGGACCTTTCAATGGGATCTGTTGGACAAGTGGTCCGGATCGCATCTACAGATGCATCGGCTGATCACCCTATCCCCCAGGGCCAGGGTGTCTCTTCTGTGGTGGCTGCAGAGTGCTCACCTTCTCGAGGGCCGCAGATTCGGCATTCAGGACTGGGTCCTGGTGACCACGGATGCAAGCCTCCGAGGGTGGGGGGCAGTCACACAGGGAAGAAATTTCCAGGGTCTGTGGTCAAGTCAGGAGACTTGCCTTCACATCAATATCCTGGAACTAAGGGCCATATACAACGCCCTAAGTCAAGCGGAGACCCTGCTTCGCAACCAATCGGTGCTGATTCAGTCAGACAACATCACCGCAGTGGCTCATGTAAACCGCCAAGGCGGCACAAGGAGCAGGGTGGCGATGGCGGAAGCCACCAGAATTCTTCGATGGGCAGAGAATCACGTACGAGCACTGTCAGCAGTGTTCATTCCGGGAGTGGACAACTGGGAAGCAGACTTCCTCAGCAGGCACGACCTCCACCCGGGAAAGTGGGGACTTCATCAAGAAGTCTTCACGCAGATTGCAGGTCGGTGGGAACTGCCACAGGTGGACATGATGGCATCCAGCCTCAACAAAAAGCTACAGAGGTATTGCGCCAGGTCAAGAGACCCTCAGGCCATAGCTGTAGACGCACTAGTGACACCGTGGGTGTTCCAGTCGGTTTATGTGTTTCCTCCTCTTCCTCTCATACCCAAGGTGCTGAGAATCATAAGAAAAAGAGGAGTGAGAACAATACTCATTGTTCCGGATTGGCCAAGAAGGACTTGATATCCAGAGCTGCAAGAAATGCTCACAGAGGACCCATGGCCTCTGCCTCTAAGACAGGATCTGTTGCAACAGGGGCCCTGTCTGTTCCAAGACTTACCGCGGCTGCGTTTGACGGCATGGCGGTTGAACGCCGGATCCTAGCAGAAAAAGGCATTCCGGATGAGGTTATTCCTACGCTCATAAAGGCTAGGAAGGACGTGATGGCTAAACATTATCACCGTATTTGGCGAAAATATGTTGCTTGGTGTGAGGCCAGGAATGCCCCTACAGAGGAATTCCAGCTGGGCCGTTTCCTTCACTTCCTACAGTCGGGAGTGACTTTGGGCCTAAAATTGGGTTCCATTAAGGTCCAGATTTCGGCCCTATCCATTTTCTTTCAAAAAAGAACTGGCTTCTCTTCCTGAAGTTCAGATGTTTGTAAAGGGAGTGCTGCATATTCAGCCCCCGTTTGTGCCTCCAGTGGCACCTTGGGATCTTAACGTGGTGTTGAGTTTCCTGAAATCACACTGGTTTGAGCCACTTAAAACCGTGGAGTTAAACTTTCTCACGTGGAAGGTGGTCATGCTGTTAGCCTTGTCTTCAGCTAGGCGTGTGTCAGAATTAGTGGCTTTGTCACATAAAAGCCCCTATCTGGTTTTCCATGTGGACAGGGCAGAATTGCGGACCCGTCCACAATTTCTGCCAAAAGTGGTGTCATCTTTTCATATGAACCAACCTATTGTGGTGCCTGTGGCTACTCGTGACTTGGAGGATTCCGAGTTGCTAGATGTGGTCAGGGCTTTGAAGGTTTATGTGGCCAGAATGGCGAGAGTCAGAAAAACTGAGTCACTGTTTATCCTGTATGCACCCAATAAGCTGGGTGCTCCTGCTTCAAAGCAAACTATTGCTCGCTGGATCTGTAACACGATTCAGCAGGCTCATTCTGCGGCTGGATTGCCGCTACCAAAATCAGTAAAAGCCCATTCCACAAGGAAGGTGGGCTCTTCTTGGGCGGCTGCCCGAGGGGTCTCGGCATTACAGCTTTGCCGAGCAGCAACTTGGTCGGGTTCAAACACTTTTGCAAAGTTCTACAAGTTTGATATCCTGGCTGAGGAGGACCTTGTGTTTGCTCATTCGGTGCTGCAGTCATCCGCCTTCTCCCGCCCGTTTGGGAGCTTTGGTATAATCCCCATGGTCCTTACGGAGTCCCCAGCATCCAGAACGTTAGAGAAAATAAGATTTTACTTACCGGTAAATCTATTTCTCGTAGTCCGTAGTGGATGCTGGGCGCCCGTCATAAGTGCGGACTTCTTCTGCAATACCTGTATATAGTTATTGCTTACATAAGGGTTATGTTATGGTTGCATCAGGGTTTATCTGATGCTCTGTTGTTGTTCATACTGTTAACTGGGTAAGTTTATCACGAGTTATACGGTGTGATTGGTGTGGCTGGTATGAGTCTTACCCTGGATTCCAAAATCCTTTCCTTGTACTGTCAGCTATTCCGGGCACAGTTTCTTTAACTGAGGTCTGGAGGAGGGACATAGAGGGAGGAGCCAGTGCACACCAGTATCCTAATTCTTTCTTAAAGTGCCCTGTCTCCTGCGGAGCCCGTCTATTCCCCATGGTCCTTACGGAGTCCCCAGCATCCACTACGGACTACGAGAAAGATTTACCAGTAAGTAAAATCTTATTTTCTCTAACATCCTAGAGGATGCTGGGGTCCACATTAGTACCATGGGGATGTATCAAAGCTCCCAGATCGGGAGGGAGAGCGCGGAGGCTCCTGCAAAACTGATTGACTGAACGTCAGATCATCAGAGGCCAAAGTATCGAACTTGTAAAACTTTGCAAACGTGTTCGACCCAGACCAAGTTGCAGCTCAGCAAAGTTGCAATGCCGAGACACCCCAGGCAGCCGCCCAGGAAGACCCCACCTTACAAGTAGAGTGGGCCTGAACAGATTTATGACACGAAAATCCTGACATAGAATAAGCGTGCTGGATAGTGAAGCTAATCCAGCAAGAGATCGTCTGCTTAGAAGCGGGACACCCAATTTTCTTGGGATTATATAGGACAAACATAGAGTCCGATTTTTTGTGATGAGAAGTTCTCTTCACATATATCTTCAGAGCCCTCACAACATCAAAGGACTTTGATGTAATTTAGGAGTCAGTAGCCACTGGCACCACAATAGGTTGGTTGATATGTAATGCTGACACAACCTTTGGAAGAAACTGCTGACGTGTCCGGAGCTCAGCTCTATCTTCGTGGAAGATCAAGTAAGGGCTTTTACAGGATAAAGCCCCCAATTCGAACACACGTCTAGCAAAAGCTAAGGCCAACAATGTGACAGCCTTCCATGTAAGAAATTTGACCTTAACCTCCTGTAGAGGCTCAAACCAATCCGACTGGAGGAACTGCAACACCAAGTTAAGGTCCCAAGGCACCGTAGGCGGGTACAAAGGGAGGTTGGATGTGCAGAACTCCCTTCAAAAAAGTCTGAACCTCCGGGAGGTAAGCCAATTGCTTCTGGAAGAAAATGGATAGGGCCGAAATCTGGACCTTCACAGATCCCAACCTCAGGCCCATATCCACACCTGCTTGCAGGAAGAGTAGAAAACATCCGAGTTGAAACTCCACCGTAGGAAACTTCTTGGATTCACACCAAGAGACATATTTATTCAAAATACGATGGTAATGTTTAGACGTTACCCCTTTCCTAGCCTGTATCAGGGTAGGAATGACCTTCTTCGGAATGCCCTTCCGAGCAAGTATCAGGCGCTCAACTTCCATGCCGTCAAACGTAGCCGCGGTAAGTCTTGATAGGCGAACGGACCCTGCTGCAGCAGGTCCTCCCGAAGAGGAAGAGGCCTTGGCTCTTCCTGCAAGAGATTCAGAAGGTCCGCGTACCAAGCCCGCCTTGGCCAGTCTGGAGCAATGAGGATCGCTTGAACTCTTGTTCTCCTTACAAGCTTCAGAACTCTTGGAATAAGTGGTGGTGGAAACACGTACACCGACTGGAACACCCACGGAGACCCCAGGGCATCCACTGCCACTGCTTGTGGGTCCCTCGACCTGGAACAATAGCGTTGGAGCTTCTTGTTGAGACGAGAGGCCATCATGTCTCTTTAGGGTAACCCCAAAGGTCTGTTATTTCCTTGAACACCTCCATTCCCCTGGATGGAGATCGTGTCTGCTGAGGAAGTCTGCTTCCCAGTTGTCCACTCCCGGAATGAAGATTGCTGAGAACGCAACGCGTGTCTTTCTGCCCAGAGGATGATTCTTGTCACCTCCGACATTGCAGCTCTGCTCTTTGTTCCGCCTTGTCGGTTTATGTAGGCTACTGTCGTTACATTGTCGACTACACTTGAATGGCCCGATTTCTTAGAAGATGGGCCGCCTGAAGAAGACCGTTGTAGACGGCTCTTAGTTCCAGGATGTTGATGGGCAGGCCAGCTTCCAGACTTGACCACCTTCCTTGGAATGTTACTCCTTAAGTGACTGCTCCCCAGCCCCGAAGGCTTGCATCCGTGGTTAGAAGGACCCATTCCTGAATCCCGAACCTGCGGCCCTCCAGAAGGTGAGGTAATTGCAGCCACCAGAGGAGCGAAATCCTGTGCTTCGGCGACAGACGTATTCTCTGGTGCATGTGGAGATGAGATCCTGACCATTTATCCAGGAGATCCAGTTGGAAGGCCCGAGCGTGGAACTTCCCGTACTGGAGAACCTCGTAAGAGGCCACCATCTTTCCAAATGGGCGAATGCATTGATGAACCGACACCCGGGCTGGCTTCAGGACATCCCGGACTATAGCTTGTATCATCAACGCCTTTTCCTGCGTAAGAAACACCCTCTACACTTCTGTGTCTAGGATCATTCCCAGAAAGGACAACCTCTGGGTTGGTTCCAAATGTGACTTTGGAAGGTTCAGAATCCAACCATGGATTTTGAGGAGGCGGGTTGTGAGAACAATGGACTGCAGCAGCTTCTCCTTGGACGATGCCTTTATCAGCAGATCGTCCAGATATGGAATGATGTTCACCCCTTGTTTGCGGAGGAGAACTATCATCTCTGCCATCACCTTAGTAAACACCCTCGGTGATGTGGAGAGGCCAAATGGCAGGGCCTGGAACTGGAAATGACAGTCCAGTAATGCAAAACGGAGATAAGCCTGAGGCTTCAGCCAGATCGGAATGTGGAGGTACGCATCCTTGATATCCAGGGATACCGGGAAATCCCCCTCTTCCAGACTTGATATCACCGCCCTGAGAGACTCCATCTTGAACTGGAACTCCTTTAGAAAGGGGTTCAATGATTTTAGGTTCAGAATGGGCCTGACCAAACCATCCGGTTTCGGTATCACGAAAAGGTTTGAATAATAACCTGTGGTTTATGAATGAGGAGGAACTGGTACAATGACCTGTGTCTCCACCAACTTCTGGACAGCTTCTTGTAGGACAGTGCTGTCTGCCAGCAGAGCTGGTAAGCCTGATTTGAAAAAACGATGAGGAGGGAGACTTTGAAATTCCAGCCTGTATCCCTGGGATACAATATCTATCACCCAGGGATCCAGGCCGGACGATACCCAGACGTGACTGAAATGTCTGAGTTTTGCTCCCACTGGCCCCATCTCCAGGCCGCACGGTCCACCGTCATGCGGAGGACTTTGGCGTACCTGAAGCAGGCTTTTGTTCCTGGGAACCTGCAGCGGCAGGTTTCTTGGACTTAACTCGACCTCCCCTAAAGAAGGTATTGGACGGTCTGGCCTTTCTAGGTTTGTTAGGCCGAAAGGACTGTGTTACTGATGAAGAGAAGGATTTCTTTGAAGCAGGTGCTGCTGAGGGAAGAAACGGAGACTTACCCGCTGTAGCCGTGGATATCCACGCGTCTAAAGCTTCCCCAAAGAGAGCCTGACCTGCATAGGGTAGGGTAGGGACTCCACACTCTTTCTGGATTCCGCTTCGGCCGACCACTGGCGCAGCCACAGTCCCCGACGAGCTGAAACAGACATGGAAGAGATTCCCGCAGCCATGGAACCCAGGTCTTTCATGGATTCTACCATAAAACCTGCTGAATCGTGAATGTTGCGTAAAAATAATTCAACATCACCCTTATCCATAGTATCCAAATCCTCTAGTAAGGTAGCCGACCACTTTACTATCGCCTTTGCAATCCATGCACTAGCAATAGTGGGACGTAATATGGGGTGGTCTTCAGGTTGCCGACTGTCGGGATCCCGGCGCGCAGTATACCGGCGGCGGAATCCCGACAACCAGCATACCGACAGGTATTCCCCCCTCGTGGGGATCCAGGACCCCCCTGGAGGGAGAATAAATATCGTGGCAGGCGTAGCGTGCCACCGTGCCCGCAAGGGGCTCATTTGCACTCGCCACGCTGTCGGTATGCCGGCGGTCGAGCTCCCGGTGCCGGTATGCTGGTCGCCGGGAGCCCGGCCGCCGGCATACCATACTACACCCACAATATGGCCACTGAAGCAGTGTACATTGATTTAAGAGTGATTTAAGGCTCCTTTAAGATCCTGGTACATGTAAAACCACCTTCTTTGAGAGTCTGGACACAGATGTGTCAACAACCGGCGGGTTTTCCCATTTTTTCCTATCCTCCTCAGGGAAAGGATACGCCACCTGTACCCTTATAGGGATCTGGATTTTTTTCTCCGGCTTTTCCCATGCTTTTTCAAATATAGCATTCAATTCCTTTGATGCTGGAAAGGTTAGCCAGGATTTTTTATTTTCAGTGAAAAAAGTCTCCTCAACCTGCTCAGGTGTGGTATCATTAATATGTAACACATCCCTGATAGCCTCTATCATCAATTGCACCCCCTTTGCAAGAGATGCAGACCCCCGCAACACATCCCCATCACCGTCTGTGGTGTCAGAATCTGTATCCTGCGTGACATGCACAAGCGCACGTTTGTGGGGGTGTATAGCGGAGCGTCCCATGGTACCAGAAACAGGCCATACTGCCATAGAGTTCTGTAATACCAGGGTTGCAGATTCATTACTTGCAACCCTGTCAAAAATCTGAGAAATCCAAGATTTGATAGAGGAAAACCACTCAGGCTCCCTTGCTGGTATCTGTGCTAAACCAGTGCTATCCTGATTACATGGAATGGGATCATCCTGGGAGGACAAATCCTCTGCAGCATATAACACAGTGTCCCTGGACATAGCTAAAGGAGACCACCAAACACTCCACACACACACAGGGGAGGGCAGACATAGTTTCCCCCCAAGAGTGGCAAGAAAGACACAGAGATTGGAGCCAACCCACACACAGTGCTTTTTTACCAAAGGAAGACCCCTTTTTAAGCGCTGACTGTGTACCTTAATAGGATACACAGTCGTATTGCAGCCCCCCTCCCCCTTCTACAACCCCCTGGTACCGTTTACAGATAGGTGGAGTTGCTGTGGAGGGACCAGATTCTCCTTGTCAGCGCTGTGCAGGCAGGAAAATGGCGCTGAACGCTGCTGTGTCCGCTCTGAGAAGCTCCGCCCCCAAAATAGAGCTGTCTTCCCGCTCTTCATCAGATTATACTGGCACCTTTAGTGCTGGCTAAGATCCGGGGACCCCGACAGGCTTCTGGACCAGTGTAGGGTGTCGCGCTGGCTCAGGGCTGCACCATGTACCGCTAAGCCATCTACAGAGCGCAGTAAATACTGCGCTCCTACCCTGATGCCGCCATCTTCACACCGACCCCCCTGCTTACTAGGGGGGCCGGTGTCTCACTCGCCACCGATTCTTCAGCTCTGCAAGGGGGTGGTGGCATACTGCTGGGGCGAGCAGTCCCCTGTGGCGGAGAACGATCAGACCCCTCTGGAACTCAGTGTCCAGTCAGCGGAGACAGTGGCTCAGACCCCGCAGGGCGGACACCGCTCCCCCCCTCAGTCCCTTGCTGCAGGGAGGCTGTTGCCAGCAGCCTCCCTGTAAAATAATAAACTAAAAAAAAACCTTTTTACCAGCAAAACTCAGGAGAGCTCCCCTAGCTGTGACCGGCTCCTCCAGGCACATTTTCTAAACTGAGACTGTTAGGAGTGGCATAGAGGGAGGAGCCAGCCCACACTCTCAAACTCTTAAAGTGCCAATGGCTCCTGGTAGACCAGTCTATACCCCATTGTACTAATGTGGACCCCAGCATCCTCTAGGACGTAAGAGAACCTCCAATTTTCCCTTTTTAGAAACTTTTAAGTAAATATATCCAAAAGTGTAGATTGTGTTTATTTAAAACCTATATTTTAATCCTAAACTATTCTTTATTGCCTGATGTCTACAACACTGGCTCTGAAAGTATTGATAGGAGGGAGATTACTGGATGACCCTGCTCCGTCCGAAGATCACAGATTTTTGTACATAGCTAAAATAGAGTTGGTTACTCATCCTTGAGTAAGCTGAATGGGCTTACTTGACAACTCCTTGGGATTCCCTCTCAACATCAGTAACTGCCCGTTACTGATGTCTCCCACTGCGTTGTGGGTAATTTGCTGCCATCACCAGACTCCAACAACAGCACCACAAACCACCTATTTCTGAGTATGTGTGGACATGTTGCTGCATCACCTCCTAGTTGGTGTCGACTAATTCCCACTGGTCCCTCACTATAGACAAGTTTGCACTGGGTAGCTGACAGAGGGCTTGAGCTTGTAGGCACTGGGCTCAATCCAGAAAAGCTAGAGAACAGAGTACTGTTGCAGAGCCGGCCTTAGCTATAGGCAGGCTAGGCATTTGCCTAGGGCATCCAAGCATGTCCCTGTAGTATCTCATGCTGGGAGGGACAGTCTGAAAACTAATACCCCTTTTCCACTATAAGCACGGGTCGCAGCCGTGTCACCTGACACGGCTGCGACCCGTACTACAGCCCTCTTTAAGCAGCGCTCATCAACCCGGCATATTGCTGGTTTGGTGACGCTGCTAGTGACGCGGCAGGGGCGGCGCTGGGAGATCACATGATCTCCCAGGGCCGCCCTCCCTATACACTGTGAACGGGAGCCGTGTCGCCTCGACACGGCTCCCATACACACTAGACAGCTAGCCGGGTTGAACACGTGTTCAACCCGGCTAGCTACCCGGGTAGGATTCCCGGATCACTTGATCCGGGAATTTGCTGGGGGACCCATTTCCACTAGGGAAAAACACGGGTATATGCGTGCCCCCGCGCATTTACCCATGTTTTAAGGAGCTAGTGGAAAAGGGGTATAACTGTTACTTTCCAAATGTATTCAATCAGTACTTGTATACACTGCTGTTTACATTTGTCAAATAGAATGCACACTGTCCCTTAAACTCCCTCCGACATGCTTGAATGCCCCTGAATTGTGAGACCTCAGACAGCAGAAGCCCAGTAAGTGCAATTCCTGGACCTGTGACATTTTCACTGACTATAAGGTTATTACTGGATGGCTCCTTATGATACCACATGTGTATTTTGGAAGACTGCTCCACATAAATCTGACATCCCCTATACTGCTTGTGCACATGGGGGAGGGGGACCCTGCTATCCTGTGTGTGTCCCTTATCCTTGTGCAAACCTCAGGTGTCTGCAGGATCATAACATGGGCAGTGTTCTCCCCACCCTTTATTTCCTAGTCAGTCCATGCCGTAAAATTCCCCTGCCATCCAGTACTGTAACGTGGTCAGTAAGTTGCGTTGCGCTATTTCTATATGAAACATCAGTGCAGCATGACTTTCGGACTCGTCAGACTAGAGGGCAGAGCATATCGCTCCCACAGTAAAAAATAAAGGGCATGCAGTTGCCGGGAGTAACAGACACCAGCAAACACACTAAGCAGTGAAGAAAATGGACAGTTGCTACATGTTTGATACTGGTCTTTTTGTATAACCACTAAGTATGGCAGTATCTGGACATTGCTGCTATCTGTTTCCAACGAGCAAGCGAAAATAAAGGGTGAGGACGGCATACCCTGTGAGGTCACATTCCTTGTATGGGTACCCCTTTTAACGGGTGTGAGCGCAAGCACTCACCCACCTGTCCTGCCACCCCTTTCTCACAAAACGCAGTCACGGATCCAGGGAGCTGCATGGGCGCACACACAGACTGCAAGCACACCAGCAAGCAAAAGTAAGTTTTACAAAAAAAAGCTACTAGCATTACTATTGTGGGGCATATGTGTAAGGTGCATTACTGTGTGGCATTATGTGTATTATGGGCATTACTAATGTGGGGCATATGTGTCAGGAGAATTACTGTGTGGCATTATGTGTATTATAGCCATTACTAATGTGGGGCATATGTGTAAGGTGCATTACTGTGTGGAATTATGTGCATTATGGGCATTACTAATGTGGGGCATATGTGTAAGGGCATTACTGTGTGGCATTATGTGTATTATGGGCATTACTAATGTGGGGCATATGTGTAAGGGCATTACTGTGTGGCATTATGTGTATTATGGGCATTACTAATGTGGGGCATATGTGTCAGGAGAATTACTGTGTGGCATTATGTGTATTATGGCCATTACTAATGTGGGGCATATGTGTAAGGTGCATTACTGTGTGGAATTATGTGCAGTATGGGCATTACTAATGTGGGGCATATGTGTAAGGGCATTACTGTGTGGCATTATGTGTATTATGGGCATTACTAATGTGGGGCATATGTGTAAGGGCATTACTGTGTGGCATTATGTGTATTATGGCCATTACTATGTGGGGCATATGTGTAAGGGCATTACTGTGTGGCATTATGTGTATTATGGGCATTACTAATGTGGGGCATATGTGTAAGGTGCATTACTGTGTGGAATTATGTGCATTATGGCCATTATGGTGTGGCATTATGCAGGGTTGAACTGGCCCACCGGGGTGGGCCCCACTGCCTGAGTGTTGCTGGGTCAGATGCAGAACTAGCGGCGGTGCTAGGGGGCACTAGACAAAATTTTGCCTAGGGCATCAAATTGGCTAGGGCCGGCTCTGACTGTTCGCCACTACTGTGGTCACAAGATACAAGCAGATGCCGGCATCTTAAGACAAGATGTTTATTGCTCAAATCTCTTTAAAAAGATAAGGCCCTTGCGGAAGGTACTTGGGACAATCACAGTATACAGATAGTCTATGGAAGTCCATTCTCTAGATATTCAAAGAAATGCACCCTCTCAGGGCTCACATGCCCTCTTTTTTTCCAGTTACACACAACACACTATTGTTACCACAGGGGGTAAGCCCGTCCCTTCACCAATAAAGCTATGTGCATGCACGCATTTAACATTGTCCCTAACAGACAGAACGGAGTGTTAAGTTCTCTGTGCCTCCAAGAGTTCATTCCAGGATTCTGTTGGGGGACCTGACCACCTTCTCTGGCTGAATTTGTGCTCTAAAGGCTGGGAGACGAGTTCCCAGGCAGCATTCTCTTGGCCAACGAGTGGGAGCTCTTGAAGCCCCAGTGAAACAATTAGCTGGCTGTGCTGACGAGCTTTCCTTGTACCTCTGCAGAGGTGGTCATTCCGGTCCTGTGAGAGGGCTTCAGATCAGGTTTTTGTATTTTTTTACATATTTAATACACAAATATATATTTATACATCTTTACAATATTTTAGTATATTTTATTTTACACACATACTGTATACATTATTTTAAATCTGCTTCTTTAACCATTTCAGTGCTAGCAATACCGGGGGCTACTCCCCAGGTTCCCAACACACGGCAACACACACTTTGAGCGCTACCCCTCCTGCAGCCTGGGACTTTGCAGATATGCACAAGATTTAACGCACTATGGGCCCGATTCAGCATGAGTTGGAGTTTTGCGAAAAATTGCAAAACTACAACTCACTTCTCTAACATGTGGGGTGCCGCCCAGCACAGGGCAAGGACGCCCCGCATGTCAGGTCCTGCCCCCCCCCCCCCCGTTAACAAGCAAGCGCTTCGCTAAATAGCTAAGGGTAGTCTCCGCCGACGCAGCCTAGCTGCGTAGGCAGTCGGGGGGTCACCATCTTTTAGGTCGCACCGGCTGCGTGTGACGTCACGCAGCCGCCGAGGCCCACCCTGCAAATGGTCTGGACACACATGCATTGTCTAGACTGCCCCCCCAAACAGTGCATCAACTCCCCATCACCGCCCACACCAGCTCTTTAAGACCTTGTGCTTGCGCAAGGCTTAAGACCATATGCATGCATGCACGCATGCACAGAAGTGCGGAAATAGTCAAATAGCAATATTCGCACTTCTAAGGGGCATACTGAATTAGCCCCTAAGTTGTTGCCCGAGTACCACAGCTGCAGGCGCTCAGTACGATCCCCCCTCTTCATCTGCCCTGGGGTAATGAGAACCAGCTCTCCCGGCCCCCCAGCATGCGGCAACTTATATTCTTGCAGCCTGGGGCACTGCATTGCCGTAGCTAGTCCATTACTGAAGATGCCTCCATTCAAGAAAATAACATTTTAAACATGGAGCTGGTACTTTATTTTAAATTTGTGCCTAGCAATGATAGTCTCTTTGAGAAAGGCACTGTGGCACGTGCGGAGTGGACTGCAATGGGACAGGAACCAACCACAGATGTATCAAATCTTCTAAAGAGGACAAGTGGTGGTGTGCCCACAGCTACTAATCAGATGTTAGCTATCACTTAACTCATATACTGTATAAAATTATAGCTAAATTCTGATAGGACGCTATGGGCTGCACCTCAAATTGTCCTCTAAATATTAAAGATGAAATGTATACATTATGTTTCTCCTTTTTCATGAATTTCATAAAAATTAAACAGTCCATTATGGAATCCCTCAAAGAAAGTATGGGCAAAATGTATTAAGCAGCAGGTTCTTTACAGTATACTGACTGGCTTTCAGACAAGGGCTGTTTTATCCTCAGGATGGCGATCCCGTTGATTAGGTTTTCGGCGTGTTTTAAAAGATACTTAACCCACAGCTTAGTAAATTTTGCCCTAAGTCTCTATCTCACGTGCCTTGTTTATGTTTCATAATAGTTATTATTTCAGTAAATTAGAAAAACCAAGGTCAGTATGAGGGAAACACTCTTTACAAAGAAAAAAGCATTTTAATACATATCTACATTTGTACATGTGCAAATGTACCTACACATTTTCTTTTCTCACACCTTCTTGTACGTCTAGAAAGAAAACACACTAAAGAAATAATGTATCCATAAGGACAACTGATTCACACAATGAGTTAACAATCTATAACAATCGAGAAGCATCTAGCCACTGTAGATAGGCATTTAATGTTTCTTTCTATTACAATAAAGTGCATTGACATACAAAAAAAACCAAAACAGAAACACAAAACTGACAAAGGCTGAACCATTTTATTCCCATGCTATCTTTTAAATGACGGTTAACCTCAAATAAGTGGCTGCAGCCTGGGATGCTGCTCTGTATATTCATTACCAGGAAGTGGTTGGCCTATAGATCTTACAGCAGACAAGAGAATCTCTTTACCACTGAGGGCTTTGCAGCTGTAAATCAGCACCGAGTGTCAGGGAGACTGCAACCGTTTCAAGTGCATTTTTACATTTGCATAACCCCTGAGGCTGTCATGTGGAGGAGTTGCATTAATTTTAATGTTTAGAAAGCATATTCATGTAAGCACGGAGTTCATATAGTGCACCCGTCACCAAGCTTCCATTTGGTGGGCTGACACAATACTCCTGCAAATGCAGAGTATCCACTTACAAGGCACACCTTGGAGAGTCTGTGAGTTCCTCGAGGATCAATAGTCTACATTCTGATTAATACTAGTCTTAGGACCTTATTCAGGTCGCATTGCTAATGCGGTGTGACCGCATTCTCCCGTTTTCAAGGCCACTGCGCACGTGCAGGTCCTGCTCTGCGCAGGCAGAGGCATTTGCAGGGTGGTAATGCGGCGTTGCGCGGGCATCGACTCGCCGTTGGGCAGATGTGGCGTGGGAAACGTAGGTGTGTTTGTGGTGGCCGCGTAACGCCACAACATGAAAAATGGCTGCCCTACGCCTACCTTTGCAGCCTGGTTGTGGAGGCAGGGGGGCTTCCACAAACCAGCGATGCGATTGCAATTGCATTTGTATGTCAGAATGTCAACACACTATATTAAGGATAAGGCTAGGGTTAGATTAGGGCGAGGGTAAACTGCATCGTCAACTTGCCGACATCCATGTTGAAATTCTAAAATGTTACGATTATATCAGTGTTGACATGTCAAAATTGTTAATGGGTAACCTCAGTCTCCGTCCCCTGCTGGTCCCCACTACTTCTCTGCTGACTCCCCCCATGGCTCCACCCCCTCCCTTCCCCCCCATGCCCAGTTGATTGTCCCCCCAACCCCCCCGGTCTCTCCCTCCCCCCTCCTTCTCTTCTAGGACTTCCCACTCCGTGCGAATGGAGGAGATGGGACAGATCTTACACAATTATTATGTATATGCATAGTTCCAAGCGTCCTTTCATTCAGTATGCTTGTCTGGTGATAAGAATGGAATATGTTTTGCTGTCATCTTTTCATGTGTCAGACAGAAAATGACAAGATAAGCACTAAGTCGCAAGCATATTATTTTTCAAGAAAACTTCGCAATCACTTGCAACTTATTTTCATAGCAGTCTGACATGTGTAATTTGACACTGTACATCTGCTGCTATGGAAAATGTGCCACTTTCCTGAAATCTGCTGCATAAAATACAATTGTAATTTCTTCTTCATGTGTAAAGAGATACAGCAGCAGTGGCTCATGATATAGGGCTGGATGTAGCATGCATCACATTCACAATGCAATACATCCTGCCACTTACCGCTTGCATAGTGGCGTTTATTAACACCGTATGTAGGAATATCAACGCAAAGAACCAATCTTCTGATAAGAGCTGCCATTATGTTGTGAGGATCCCTCTCGGGAACTCTGCATAAAGGGGGTCATTCCGAGTTGTTCGCTCGCAAGCTGCTTTTAGCAGCTTTGCACACGCTAAGCCGCCGCCTACTGGGAGTGATTCTTAGCTTATCAAAATTGCGAACGAAAGATTCGCAATATTGCGAAAAGACTTCTCTGTGCAGTTTCTGAGTAGCTCGAGACTTACTCTTCCAGTGCGATCAGTTCAGTGCTTGTCATTCCTGGTTTGACGTCACAAACACACCCAGCGTTCGCCCAGACACTCCTCCGTTTCTCCAGCCACTCCCGCGTTTTTCCCAGAAACGGTAGCGTTTTTTCACACACACCCATAAAACGGACAGTTTCCGCCCAGAAACACCCACTTCCTGTCAATCACATTACGATCACCAGAACGAAGAAAAAACCTCGTAATGCCGTGAGTAAAATTCCTAACTGCATAGCAAATTTACTTGGCGCAGTCGCACTGCGGACATTGCGCATGCGCATTAGCGACTAATCGCTCCGTTGCGAGAAAAAAATAACGAGCGAACAACTCAGAATGACCCCCAAAGAAGCCAGCGGGCTTCTATAGGTAACACCATCTATAAATGATGATGCCTATTGCAGGGTTGGATGCGTGCACAGGGGTAGTTGGGAAACCCCCGGTGGGCCTTACTGCCTGGGTGGGGGCGGGGGGCAGTCAGGTTTCAGACTGTGCACTTCAATTATACATTACACATTTGCTATATTATACCTCGCAGGACTATGGTGTATTTCCTACAGTGCATTGCTGTTATTAGTCTGATACATTATCATGCATGCACTGGCAGTATTTACCATATATATTTATAAAGAGGCCCAGACCATGTGCTCTCTAATGGTTAGCCAAACCTCTGTGGTGGCTGGCCACACCACCTCTGAAGACTGTCCACACCCCCAAAACATGGGACCCTACCACTGCATTTCTCCCAGTGGCCCTTCATGCCCCAGTCTGACACTGGCCTATCGGAAACATGCTCTGGAAAGTGAAGCTTGATGCATTCTGGCACACTGCAGCCCCATAGCATTATATGGGGACTGCAGTGCCAGTGGCCCCCAGAAGATACGTCCAATAACGGCTGTGGACCATTTCTATGCGAGAGAATAGGGAGCAAACACAATAGTTTAACACAATTACACCATTTAATGAAACCTAAAAAACAATAAATGCCTGTACAATAGATAAAATCTGCCAGTTGTTAATGTCCCAATCGCCTAGTATCGTGAGGGTGAGGGTATCATCCTCAATGCATTTGTCCTTTTGTCACCTGCTGGGTACAACTTTATTCATTTGGGTGTTATCATCTGGTGATGGGAGAGAAGTTAATTTAAATATACTACACTAGGAGGCGCTATTTCTTTGTCTACAGATCCATTTTTGGACTGACTGAGCAACGGTCATTTAGAGATCAGCAGCAACCTATTTATGTAGGGAAGTGTGTGAATGACTGTATACTTGGTTTGTCACATATCCTCTATATATACACATATACGAGTATATAATTGTTGGTCCCATTATTATTATTAATAATTATATAGCAAAATATAATTATATAGCAAAAATGTACATCTCTCTTAAATAGATTTTAGATGGAACACTGATACACGGGTCCTAGCTCTGACCTGACAAATTTATAGGAGGGGTTTATCAAAGCTTGGAGTGAGTAAAGTGGTAAGAGATAAAGGGGGTCATTCCGAGTTGATCGCTATCTGCCGTTGTTTGCAGCGCAACGATCAGGCTAAAAATCGGCATTTCTGCGCATGTGTATGCACCGCATTGCGCATGCGCGACGTACGGGTACAAAGATCTTTGTGGTTTTGCAAAGGTTCTTTCAGTCGTACGGCACAACGCAGGACTGACATGAAGTGGGCGTTTCTGGGTGGTAACTGACCGTTTTCAGGGAGTGCTTAGAAAAACCAGAGGAGGCACATAAAAAATCCATGTTAAATAGCCTGTTTCTGCAAGCCGTGGCAGTGTTAAACATAGGTCCAGGAACTTATCACGGATTCTATGTGTTAACGCCCGGGGAAAAAAAGCGCAACAGCTCAAGGCTACACCAGTTTTTATTCCCCGTTAAATTATCGGGGCTATCTGAATTCCCCCTAATTGTCATATTCTTAAATACAGCATTTGTGATTTAGTTCTTCAGTAACTGCACCAGAAAATGACACATACAGTAACTGTAAGTATCCATTAGCACCGGGAAGAGAAGAAGCATGTAAATACACTGTGGAGGGCAAATGTGCTACAATATACTTTTTAATAGCAAAAAGCAAACAGAATAAGGCTTTCACAATGTTCACAAAGTAATATAAAATCCACTCTACTCTCACAACAAATATGTAAAGGAAAGCCCTTGTGTCTAGTCTCTGTCAGCAGGTTCACATTACTATGTGGCAACTCATTAGGCATGTGAAACAGTCGACATCCCAATTAGGCAGTGAAACAGTCGACATCCCAGTTAGGCAGTGAAACAGTCGACTGTTTCACATGCCTGGACTGGGTGCAGAACTTTTCCATCTTACTTTGATTTGAACAGTTTGATTGTGAGTTTGTCAAAAATGTATTAATACATTTTTTTGTTGTATATAGGTCTGGTTTTGTGACTTCTTGAAACTTTGCCAGACCGGTGGTGTTGCCTTACATGTCCTGATTTTCTTTATTGTTGGGAGATATTAAAAAAAATTATAAAACATGTTATGTCAATTATTAAATTAAAGCAGCAATCCCATTATTATTTTACAAATTGAATCACTGATTATAAAGAGGAATCAAGATTATCAAGAAGAATCCTGATAATCACCACTTCTCTTGCTCTAGTTTTCCAGACTGCTGTTAGTGATTTATAATTCAGCAGTTTCCAGTGTCATGTGATTTACCATGGCAGCCAGTCACATGGCACATGCAGGGAGCAGAGGCACCTTGGATCACCCCTATGTGCTCTGCCCGAGATGTAAAATCCTTCCTTTTTTCTCCCCACTCTGACAACACATGACGTTTTGACAGTCTGAGGGCTGTATTCAATTCAAGTGGGATTTCCCGACTTGTCGGATAAACAGGAGTTTATTCAATCAAACTCCCGTTTATCCGACAAGTCAGAAAATCCGACTTGTCGGAAAGCACGTGGATCGGCGGATTAGCCGCGGATCCACGTGTTTTGTCGGATTCACGGACAAATCCGACCAGTTTTAGCCCCGTTTCTGACAATGTTAATCCGACATTAAAAAAGTGTCGGATTGGCATTGTCGGGAATGGCCAAATCGCTAATTGAATACTGAAATGTCAGATCCTTTCCGTCGGAAAGGATCCAACATCAATTGACTACACCCCTTAGTTTGTGACTGGCAGCCATACTTGTTTGTGCTCCAGGGAGACACTGAAAGCAAGTGAATGATTTGTAGGAGGACACGCAAGAAAGATGGCTATGATATGCATGCTAATAGGCTATAGAACTTGCTATTTAAAGAGAAAAAAAACTTCTACAGTATATAGAATTGATGGTGCACTTATTCTATCTATCATAAAAGGTTTAATATGAAGCTTGTTTACATAGGTTTTAATTGAAATATTCCCCTGTAGTCACACAAGTTATTTCTAATTTCACCCCAAGCCATAAAACTACTTAACACTAAATGGAGGGGTTGCAGATGAGCTTTCCCTTGGCTTACACTGATGCGGAATCATAATACACTGCCCACGGTTATTTCAGCCCATCAGGCTGTGGCAAGAGGCTGAAGTGTTCAGTTTAGCATCATCTCAAGTTCTAAATGATCTACAAGACTGTAAGAAACACGGGTTAATGCTGGCACACCACGAACGTGGTCTGTGTGTGCATACTAGTGATAAAGGCTGCATAACATGTATCTCCTCCATTGACAACTGTACCCTAGCTTCATTATTGGTAGCATTAAGTTCTGTACCCCAAATAATACACTGTAACATTAAGTTCTATGTCGCTGTTATTGCCAAGCATGTGGCCCTCATTCTGAGTTGATGGCTCGCTTGCTATTTTTTGCAGAGCAGCGATCAAATAGTCACCCTAACGGGGGAGTGTATTTCCGCTTTGCAAGTGTGCGATCGCATGTGCAGCCGAGCGGGACGAAAATGTTTTTTTGCAGTTTCTGAGTAGGTCTGAACTTACTCAACCCTTGCGATCACTTCAGCCTGTCCGGTCCCGGAATTTACGTCAGACACCTGCCCTGCAAACGCCTGCGTTTTCCCTACCACTCCCAGAAAACAGTCAGTTGACACCCATAAATGCCTTCTTCCTGTCAATCTCCTTGCGATCGGTTGTGCGAATGGATTCGTCGCTAGAAGCCTTTCACAGCAATGATGCTGTTTGTACCCGTACGACGCGTGTGCGCATTGCGGTGCATGTGCAGTAGTAACCTGATCACTGCGCTGCGAAAACCGCAGCGAGCGATCAACTCAGAATGAGGGCCTATATACAGTATACATTTTCATGCACAGTCCCCATCATTACTTTGATGCTAAACATAGCACAATGTATTAGTTATATGTATTCTGACGCACAGGGAAGAAAACAATATGAAATCTATTCCCCTACAGACTGAGAAAAAAAACAAAAAAAAGGCAGTACGTTCTATTTAACAAGATAGTAAATAGTAGTGTTTAGGATACATACAGTAAATCAGCAGGCAGAAATAACGTTACCCCATAACAAACAGGTTCTGTTTTCTTTACAAACATTTACAGTATCTACATCCTTTTATTGGAATCCCGCTAATGCTGAAATATCCAATTCTTCTACAGTATGTATAAATAAAAGGTCACAAAGCCATATGACCAAAACTAAATAATAGGCTTATACACAACGCCCAGTGGCACAAAGTCAGCAGATAGTTTGGCAGTGAAATGATTGAAAGCATCTCATAATGTTAAGGCTACAGGGCTTGTGTTAAAAATCATATGATGTTCACATCCATCTCTTGCAATGTCAGACGAATCATTAGCCTCATCAATACCAAACTGCTTAGCACCACTCATATCCTACGGAACAGCACATATTATTGTCAGGACAGGTGGTCATTTTACTGCACCTCCCAGAAAACAGGCTCTTAGTTTTCTGGAATAGCTGACAGAGAATAATATTGTGTGAGTAAGCAGAGTGTATAATTAATTGCTTCCAGACACAAACAAGACAGGTATAACCCAGCGTCTTAAATTAAGCTGCAATGAAACTCCCAGAATTCTCAGGCAGAAAATTATGTGGGATATAGGTCTATTTAAAGTGCACCGGGCAAATACAAACGCCCTCAGCCCCAATTCCAGTGACAAGGTAGAAACCAACTGACCAGGTATTCACCAACAACCTCCATGATTACTACTGCCGCCACAGGATTGGGTGAGGAACACAGGCTAACTAAAAATGTTCACATCTAAAAGATAACATAAACTAGAACAAATTAACTTAATCTACACATTTTTGTCACTGGTCATATCCCTTGTAGCAACTGGGCCAAGGCAGTTTTGAAGGAAGGTCGGCAACCTGCCATCATGTAGGTATGGTTTTATTTTGGGGGCTAACCTCACTTTAGACATACTTGCCCACCGTCCCGATTTCAGCAGGACAGCCCTTATTTAAGGGGTCTGTCCTGCTGTCACTCACTTCCAATTAAAAGACAATTGGATGGTATGCCCTTTCACCTATGCTTATAGCAGAGCAGCGGTGAATTGATATCAAATGCACCTGCGTACAGCAGTGAAACAAAGGTAGGAGGGAAATGGAAGCTGGTTAATGGGCAGCTGGTGCTTTTTAACACTAAGCATGACCTCAGATGAGGGGATTAGTGGCCACACCCAATGATGTGGCCACTTCCCCTGTACCAGGGATAGCCATCGGTGTGGTTACCATTGATGTTGATATAGCAAGTGACTATCGATGATTGTCAACTATGCAATGGTTGTCCACAGATGGTTTCACCAACCAATGGTCATCTCTGTTCTTTGACTGACTGGCCTGTGGGCCAATTGGAACATGGCGGTTGGGCTTCATTGGTGTCAGGGGTGAAGCTATGCTCTGTGTCCCAGCACCTTGTAAAAAAAAAAATATCTATACACAAAAATTGGATTATGCTGTTCCATAGATGGAGGGAAACTATCTGGTTCTCCCCCATCAATGGCAAAAGCATTCAACATTGGCCATAAACCGTAGAGGAATATGAATCATCGATGGTCGATGGTCATCCCTACCCTGTACCGACCAGCTCACTACCAATATTGGGAGGTATGCCTAATACCCCTTTTCCACTAGCTCAAAAAACACGGGTAAATGCACGGGGCGCGCATTTACCAGTGGAAAAGGGTCCCTCTGCAAAAACTAGGATCAAGTGATCCGGGAATCCTACCCGGGTAGCTTACCGGGTTGAACACAAGTTCAACCTGGTAAGCTGTGCAGTGTAAACGGAAGCCGTGTCGATGCGACATGGCTCTCGTTCAGTGTATGGAAGGGCGGCGGTGGGAGATCATGTGATCTCCAAGCGCCACCCGTGCCGCGTCACCAGCAGCGTCACCAACCCGGCAATATACCGGGTTGGTGAGTGCAGTGGGAAAGGGGGCTGAGCATGGGCCGCAGCCGGGTAGCACATGTGTCAGGCTCCTGGCTGCGACCCGTGCTTCTTAGGTGGAAAAGGGGTATTGGCTACAATAACCTATCCCAATTTTAAATCTCTAGATGCCTGTAAGGGTGGAATTGAAATGTTTCCTTCCCCCACTCCCGCCGGAAGCTATTCAAATGTTTCTGCCGAAGGGCACAATGTCATCATTTCAGCTCTCTCCCTCTGAGGGTGGTGAGCTGAAATGCGCAAAAAGTTACCCGTTTGGGTGCTCAGACGGGACTTTTTTTGCGTTGCGCCCAATAGTTTAGCCGGGTTTAGCTATTTTACACACCTAAACCCAGCTGCTATGGGCGTGATATGCTCGAAAATGGTGGGCAATTGAATATCGCCCCATGATCTCCTGTCACTTTAGACGGGAGATCGGGCGCGATATAACAACTGAATATCGCCCTAAGTGTCAAATTCTGGCAGAGGCCCTTATGATTCACAAGAGAAAATTGTTCCTTGAAAGAGATCAGGGAACCAAGAAGTAACCTCTTTGTGGGGGCACTCTTAATCAACTATTTAATTTAAAACATAACTTTTATTTAGTCAAAAATTAAAAACTAGATATAATATTTGACCTTTTCCAAACATGATTTTTTTAAAATATATGTAGAATAATTAGGTTCAAGAACAAATTAAATATGCTCAAAATTGAGAGTTCTTGGTCCTTTCTAATCAGGCCACATAGTGTGGGTCGCCCATAGGTGAAAATATAATGTCTTATGAGAAAAAACAATCAAAGTATTAGGGCAATTTCTCTTAGTACAATTCGATATTAAGAAACAGTGGCCAGAGAGATAGTCATATTCTGACCTAACGGCACGTTAAAAATTCATAGCGGGACATCCAGCCAGCAGCTTATAATTCTTTAAGGAAAAAATATATATCAGACGGTGTCTCGCACAGTCACATAGTAGTTATACATGTCACTCTTATTGTAGTAAGATTGCTACAAATATTATGGATAATTTTGTGACTGAAAATATATATTCTCAAGTACCTATAAGAGAATAATATCTTTTTTTATATAAATAAACCATGCATCCACTGGAGATATGATTAATTAATTGTTTTCACTAATGAGAAAAAGGAGAGAAACATATGGACAATTCTTACGGATCAACGTAACATATGATTATCTATGAAAGACCAATTAATTAGGAATATAAATTAATAATTTTACAGAAAACACAAAAAAGGTAATACCTGAACAATGATAATCTCCCTGTAAATAAGAACATGAAACATGGTCCTGCAATCAACGTAAGGAATCCAAGCACTCCATGAATTGTTACTGTTTGTTCTAAAATAGGAGATGTAACAATATTCTATTCCAAACAAAGGAGATAACAATGATTTGAGTCTATCTGTAACAAATTGCAAGATGCAGGTATAAACACACAAGAATATAATTCTAGCAAGATAAAGCTCCCAAGTGCATGATAGGGAGAGTAATAATCGGTCTCTTTAATATGATAAATTGTCTACGTAGTCTCCTGCTATAGATAGTAAAGGAGCCCGTACCATATGTCAGGCCAACCTCTGCTGCCTTCCCATGTGTATGCGGGCACACAGTAAATGAGAGGTGAGAGAGCCGGTCCGACGGTAACGGGCCGAAGAAAGAAAGAAGTGGTTCGTCTGTCACCTGCTGCGGCACCCTGCAACCCTGTTAACCGTAGTCAGCGCAGAGTTAACAGGAATCGCCCGGCAGGTGATGAGAGTGCACTGAAATACCTAATGGGGATAAGGTGTCCCCATATGCAGCTGCTGCGGCTGGCGTCTCCGTCCGTGCCGAAGTCCGGACCCAGTGACGTCTCTCGGGATTCCGGAAATAGCGTCATGTGACGCTCAAGAACAGAACGTACGTTTCACCCTGCGGCGGGCTTGATCACCATCTGCCTGGTGATCAAGCCCGCCGCAGGGTGAAACGTACGTTCTGTTCTTGAGCGTCACATGACGCTATTTCCGGAATCCCGAGAGACGTCACTGGGTCCGGACTTCGGCACGGACGGAGACGCCAGCCGCAGCAGCGGCTGTTCTTGAGCGTCACATGTTCAAGAACATGCGGCGGGCTTGATCACCATCTGCCTGGTGATCAAGCCCGCCGCAGGGTGAAACGTACGTTCATGTTCTTGAGCGTCACATGACGCTATTTCCGGAATCCCGAGAGATGTCACTGGGTCCGGACTTCGGCACGGACGGAGATGCCAGCCGCAGCAGCTGCATATGGGGACACCTTATCCCCATTAGGTATTTCAGTGCACTCTCATCACCTGCCGGGCGATTCCTGTTAACTCTGCGCTGACTACGGTTAACAGGGTTGCAGGGTGCCGCAGCAGGTGACAGACGAACCACTTCTTTCTTTCTTCGGCCCGTTACCGTCGGACCGGCTCTCTCACCTCTCATTTACTGTGTGCCCGCATACACATGGGAAGGCAGCAGAGGTTGGCCTGACATATGGTACGGGCTCCTTTACTATCTATAGCAGGAGACTACGTAGACAATTTATCATGTTAAAGAGACCGATTATTACTCTCCCTATCATGCACTTGGGAGCTTTATCTTGCTAGAATTATATTCTTGTGTGTTTATACCTGCATCTTGCAATTTGTTACAGATAGACTCAAATCATTGTTATCTCCTTTGTTTGGAATAGAATATTGTTACATCTCCTATTTTAGAACAAACAGTAACAATTCATGGAGTGCTTGGATTCCTTACGTTGATTGCAGGACCATGTTTCATGTTCTTATTTACAGGGAGATTATCATTGTTCAGGTATTACCTTTTTTGTGTTTTCTGTAAAATTATTAATTTATATTCCTAATTAATTGGTCTTTCATAGATAATCATATGTTACGTTGATCCGTAAGAATTGTCCATATGTTTCTCTCCTTTTTCTCATTAGTGAAAACAATTAATTAATCAATCATATCTCCAGTGGATGCATGGTTTATTTATATAAAAAAAGATATTATTCTCTTATAGGTACTTGAGAATATATATTTTCAGTCACAAAATTATCCATAATATTTGTAGCAATCTTACTACAATAAGAGTGACATGTATAACTACTATGTGACTGTGCGAGACACCGTCTGATATATATTTTTTCCTTAAAGAATTATAAGCTGCTGGCTGGATGTCCCGCTATGAATTTTTAACGTGCCGTTAGGTCAGAATATGACTATCTCTCTGACCACTCTTTCTTAATATCGAATTGTACTAAGAGAAATTGCCCTAATACTTTGATTGTTTTTTCTCATAAGACATATTTTCACCTATGGGCGACCCACACTATGTGGCCTGATTAGAAAGGACCAAGAACTCTCAATTTTGAGCATATTTAATTTGTTCTTGAACCTAATTATTCTACATATATTTTTAAAAAATCATGTTTGGAAAAGGTCAAATATTATATCTAGTTTTTAATTTTTGACTAAATAAAAGTTATGTTTTAAATTAAATAGTTGATTAAGAGTGCCCCCACAAAGAGGTTACTTCTTGGTTCCCTGATCTCTTTCAAGGAACAATTTTCTCTTGTGATTCGTTTGTTTTTTGACCCTGGGGAGCACCACCAGCAGGATAATTTGCTTCTGGAATACTTTGACCAAACACTACTCCATATTGCTGGTTTGTTATATATTTTTTCATCATTTTATTAATAGGTTGTGCAGGACACCTCCCCTCTTCCCTACAGAGGCCCTTATGATGACAGGTGGAAAACTCTCTAATTATAATTTATGTTATGGTTTCATGAACATCCAACTGTATTTCTGGATTTTAATGCACCATTGTGGTTTTAATTTAATATAAACTGGTCCTCTCTACTAATTATTGCCTACGTATGTGCCTAAAGGACAGCTCTTATATCCTCTGGCAATAAAAACAACATTATTAAAGATGTTAAATTAAACATTCCATCCTAGACAGTATGTGCTACAAATGTCACATATTTATTTGTACTGGTGTAGGCTAAGACAGGAAGAACATGAGCTATTGGTGGTCATTCCGAGTTGTTCGCTCGGTAATTTTTTTCGCATCACAGCGATTTTCCGCTTAGTGCGCATGCGCAATGTCCGCAGTGCGACTGCGCCAAGTAAATTTGCTATGCAGTTAGGTATTTTACTCACGGCTTTTTCATCGTTCTGGTGATCGTAGTGTGATTGACAGGAAGTGGGTGTTCCTGGGCGGAAACTGGCCGTTTTATGGGAGTGTGCGGAAAAACGCTACCGTTTCTGGGAAAAACGCGGGAGTGGCTGGACAAACGGAGGAGTGTCTGGGCGAACGCTGGGTGTGTTTGTGACGTCAAACCAGGAACGACAAGCACTGAACTGATCGCAGATGCCGAGTAAGTCTGGAGCTACTCAGAAACTGCTAAGAGAGGTGTAATCGCAATATTGCGAATACGTCGGTCGCAATTTTAAGAAGCTAAGATTCACTCCCAGTAGGCGGCGGCTTAGCGTGAGTAAATCTGCTAAAAGCAGCTTGCGAGCGAACAACTCGGAATGACCCCCATTATTTACATAGGCCCTTTGTAATAAATTATATAAAAACGTCTACATGTCAAGTGTCTTCTATATGATGTAACAAATACAATGGAACCCAATATTAATCCACACAAAAGTCAAATGTCCTACAGTATATTTCCAAATGAATTTGTATTTCCTGCTAACACAATCTTCTCACACCTTGCTATATGACGACTATTGCTTAGCATTACTGCTGTCATACTTCCTATTTCTACTTATGGTGAAAAACAAATACCTACCTTTTAAAACATTATTTAGAAGGTTCCCCAGCCCTAATAAATGTGTATGTTATACATTTTCTATAGTAAAATTCATTATTCATTAGTCTACTATTCCCGGTAAATGCTTTGGAGTGTAGCTCATAGGCTACAATGGAATTAGCCACTGGGGTCATAAAGCTTCTGCAATACAGCGGTCCCCCATAGAAACTGATATCTGCTGTGGTCCCCTGTACATACATTAGTGGGATACTTAGCATTTGCGGGTTCCCCCCTTCCCCAAACAACAAGTGTTTTTGGGGGATATCCCACAAATATTCATTGATAAATAGACCCCTTAGAGGAATACACCTTACAGAATGGTGGCTGTTTTTCAGCTTTATGTGTACCATGAATATGTAATTACACGTGAAAAATAAAATATGTTATGTATTAGTGGTGAGTTAACCCGTAGAGGCCCCACCTTCTTTCAATGCCAGCCGTATTTACTAAGGGAAAAAAAGAACTTGCTCAAGAGAATCTGCCACTTACTGTGAAAAGTGCCCGACTGCCATCACTGGCTGCTCTATATATGAACAGGTCTGAAAAGAGCACATTTTTAAAGTACATTTGAGTACAGATTTACTAAAGCTTATAAAAAAGTGAATCCTGTCTATCATTTTCTAGGCTGCAATAGAGAAATGATAGCTAGAATCTGATTGGTTGCTATGGGCAACACCACTAATTTTCATAATAAATCTACCCTATAGGGTCTGTTTATCATGATGGTCCAAATGGATAGCAGTAACTTTATTGTGTCATTGCCAACTAAGGGGTCTATTTACTAAGCCTTGGATGGAGATAAAGTGCCAGCCAATCAGCTCCTAACTGCCATGTCACAGGCTGTGTTTGAAAAATGACAGTAAGGAGCTGATTGTCTGGTACTTTATCTCCAGCGACTTTATCTCCATCGAAGGCTTAGTAAATAGACCCCTAAAGGAGCTATGTGATATTACCCATCTTCGCTGAACTCAGTGTAAAATGTAAGGTAAACATCATTCTGAGATGGCATGAATCACAGCCACCATAGACACCTAAGGAGATCGTGATAAGGTTCATTAGGGGCCACATTTATCAATGAATGTCCTACATTTAGAATTTAACAAACAGCAGTAAACTAAGTTTACCATTGTTTGCCCCTGTACCACTCTTGCCATCTATAGATGGCGAGAGCGATACTGTCCCCATTACCGCCAATGGGGATCCAGCGTTGCATTTCTAGCTTTAGCGAAGCATTGCCAGGTCCCCGCCGGACTGGACATCGCACATACGCATGTCTTAGCAGCCCATCCCTGGCAACGGTAGGCAAACAGAGGGCACCGCTGAGGACGGAGACAATGCTGGACCTCACCGGAGAGGTAAGTAATGCTGAATACCAGCTGCATTTCCATTTGCATCACAGTGATACTAAACAAAATATGCTGCTGGGGTTATTCTTTAATAAATGGGGCCCTAACTCTGTAACAAATGGCACGAAAAAAATGCCTTTTTCTCTGGGATTTAAGCTGATCACAGCATAATATTATGTCACTTTTCATCATTATTAGTGACAAAGCCAGGAAACAAATAATGGCCATATCAGCCTCATCTGCTTTTTTGGGGGACTAGTTGCATTACATTGCTAATGCACTAAATTAAAGAGAAAGTTTATATAGAATGAATTTATGTTAAGATAAAAAAGCAGATCCCATGTCACAAAAGTCTGATCTCAAAATAGTTGTTCTATTGTGGTCTATCAATGATCTGATAGGTTACAGCAATAAAACATACATAACTGCTCTTATTAATGAGAATAAAATAACATACTTCCATGAGCAGAATAATTTATGTCCATATTTTTTAACGAAGAGCACAACGTGATGTTTTGTGCGACATGAAACCTAGTGTTACAAATAAATGGGGTTTTGCATAATATCTGACCTAGTTTAAATAATGTAATATGTAATCAATATCAGCCTGATGAATTATATCCAGTTATGTAACACAAGATTCTAATACAGCTTTTCTATGTTTCTTCTGACAGTAACATAAGCCTTTCCCGTTTATGGGACAGTTGGGGTGCAGTCTGGACGTCTACAGTCACATCGTCGGGAAGTGACACTGTAGACACCATTGAGCCGACACCGGGATCCCGACATGATTAAAATGCTACTTACAGTAACTGTACCAGCAATGACGAAATATAATGTTAAACATACTCCTGAAGTGGTATGTTTAAAGTTACAGGTTGAGTATCCCATATCCAAATATTCCGAAATACGGAATTTTTTGAGTGAGAGTGAGCTATTGAAACCTTTGTTTTCTGATGGCTCAATGTACACAAACTTTGTTTAATACACAAAGTTATTGAAAATATTGTATTAAATGACCTTCAGGCTGTGTGTATAAGGTGTATATGAAACATAAATGAATATTGTGAATGTACACACACTTTGTTTAATGCACAAAGTTATAGAAAATATAAGCTAAAATTACCTTCAGGCTGTGTGTATAAGGTGTATATAAAACATAAATACATTATGTGGTTAGACTTAGGTCCCATCCCCATAATATCTCATTATGGTATGCAATTATTCCAAAATACGGAAAAATCCGATATCCAAAATACCTCTGGTCCCAAGCATTTTGGATAAGGGATACTCAACCTGTATAACGCCCACATGGTTGAAATGCTGTAAGCAGCATTTTAACCATGTCGGAATCCCGATCCCGGCTTTCTGGTGTCTAAAGTCAATGTCAACACTGTGACTGCAGACATTCACTAACAAACCAGGACAGTCATAAATTATCAAAATCCCATTTGTCAGTCTACAAAAGATGGCTTCTGAAGGTAAGTGACATATATTAGTGAGCTTCAAACAACTTCTGGTGACTATACATCAAATTTGTATAATCCCGCACCAGTTTTCTTACTATAATTTTCTTGTGTATACAGTTTAAATGTATTGTGGTAACTTCTGCGTTACTGAAAATATCTTGGGTTTTCTCGACCCTATATGACTCTGTACGCAGGTGCCCGCCAAATGCTTTTGAGTCCTAGACCCACATGAAACTACCAAGGAAAAAAGAAGAAAGAAGCATTTTCTTGGACGCACTCAACCACTATTTGTTTACTTAAAATGTCTATTCTATGTTAGATATACATTAAAAATCTCAAGGAATTGGTGAAATATTAAAATATAGTGTGAATAAGAAAAACAGAATGTGATAATAAAAACTACTAATTTCCGACTGGTGATCCCTCAAAGTATTAACTCAATAAAGGCTATATTGCCTATAACACAGTATCCGTGTCTTTTATTGATATTGTCCTATAAACTGCTTTTTAATGGGTACAACAGGCTAGCAGTGTTATTGCTTATCCTTTTGCAACACTTACAAGTATGCTCTTATACATTGTAGCTACTTTGCTGTTCTTATAAATTGTAGCTTTTAAATGTTGCTGGCTTTATTCCAAGGATGTGTCACTGCTAGTCCTTCATGTAGGTGAAATGATTCCTCCACTGATTATCCTTTATTAACGCAACACTTGCAGATATATTCTTATATATTATAGCTTCTTTATATTAGCTTAATTTTAATATGTGTTGCCTGGTTATCTGTGATAAACACATCATCCTTTCTACATTACTCAAGGGATATCTTTCCCACCATATCTAGTGTGTTATCTTTTAGGCTATAAGCAATCTGTTAGCCTTTATATATTAACCATCACAATTCCATCCCATCAGAGAAATTATATATATTAGGCAGCCGTGCACAACACTGTTATTTCATTACAATCCCTCAATATCAGTAATATTTCCTTTCAATTCATTTTTATCCTGTCTGATAATACTGGTTGGTTGTAAATAGTGATTGACTTTATTACTTGGCTTATATGTTTTGTGATCACAGCACCATGTAACTTTGTATGCTGTGATCACTGATATTACAGGTGAGCACTCGAGACCGGCCGCCCGTCTTATTACCGCTGGCCGCGCTGAGCTCAGCGTGTGTGCGGGCGGACGCCGGGACTCCCAGCTCTCTCTCTCCGTCTGACGGCTTCACACACGAGGCCGCTGCCGGCAGCGGAGATCGTGAGAGGGAGCGATCTTTGAGTCAATTGCCTAGCTCAGTGGGAGGACAATACAATTATAATACAATTATAGACACATAATTTTGTTTGACTTTGAGTTTTAACACCACTTGGAGGCTGCTTAGTAGTTTTTATTATCACATTCTGTTTTTCTTATTCACACTATATTTTAATATTTCACCAATTCCTTGAGATTTTTAATGTATATCTAATAAAGAATAGACATTTTAAGTAAACAAATAGTGGTTGAGTGCGTCCAAGAAAATGCCTCTTTCTTCTTTTTTCCTTGGTAACTTCTGGTGACTATTTATGGAAAATTGGGCAATCCAAAAGTTGCTTTGCTTGTATTTCTTTCTGCCATCAGGTGGTTGGTTGTGTGGCAAGATGGCATCAAAGGTGGGAAGAACAATTATTTGATCAATATGAGGGGAAAAAGTGCAGATATGCAAAAAAAAAAGAATTTAAATTTGCAGAAATGGATCTTATTAGCTGCAAGAGGTGGAGGTTGCACATATTTAAAGGAGATACTAAATCGGTGTGACTTAGTATAGATATAAATCTATCTGTAGGGTGTGTTTTATGATTCGGCCCCATCCATCATCTAATTTGGCCAAGTCCAACCTTATCGTCATGGACACAAAGTTGTGTACAGCCCCAACCACATTGCCAGCTGTAGATAGCAGTATACATCAGGATATAGCAGCAACTAGTAATGTAAAGTTGGCAGAGGAGGGTTTGTGCATACAATCAGTGACATATAACTGTATGCAATAATAGGTTCCTTTAGGAAATAAAGGGTACAGAATGGAATCACCCATTTTGTGGACTGAGCCAATCAATTAACTACAGTATGGGCCTGATTTAGAGGTAGACGCAATATTGATGTTGGATGCAGTGTTTCTTGTCACAGCTGCAAGGAGCATGTGCGGCGACTGATTAGCGATGACGGATACAGTGAGGATTTATTCGCAAAGTGAGTGACCAGCAGTGAGCATTTGGGAGTGGTACACAGATGGAGAATCACTGGTGTCTTAGGAGAGCGGGGGCAGCATAGGGTCACTCAGTGTTCCGATAGTGCAACCAACATGCATTCGATGTTCCCAACTATGTACGTGAGCGGTGGATGTGACATGCCAGCAGTCGGCGTCTCTATGCACAAGACGGCGATTGATCCATTAGCATATTTTTGCTGCATCCGAATTTGCAACTGCATGCACCTCTTATGCATGACACCACTAAAGGAATCAGCCATAAAGTACATGATACAGTGAATATGGGTATAATTACATAAGAACAAAAACAAGCACACTGTGCACATACATCCAGCCAACATATACTTAAGCTGCGTACACCTGGTGCGACCCGATACTGTCTATATTGAGCCTTCGATACAAACAGTATTGGCCCTGCCTGCACCCACTATATTTCCTTGCGGTGATGATCCTGCGGGACCGTGCATCGGCATCACAAGGTGCATACACATGGGGCCTAATTCAGACCTGATCGCTCGCTAGCAATTTTTTGCAGTGCTGCCATCAGATAGTCGCCGCCTACAGGGGAGTGTATTTTAGCTGTGCAAGTGTGCGATCGCATGTGCAGCCGAGTGGTACAAAAAGATCTTTTGCAGTTTCTGAGTAGCCCAGGACTTACTCAGCCGCTGCGATCACTTCAGCCTGTCCAGGACCGGAATTGAGGTCAGACACCCGACCTGCAAACGTATGGACACGCCTGCGTTTTTACAACCACTCCCTGAAAACGGTCAGTTGCCACCCACAAACGTCTTCTTCCTGTCAATCTCCTTGCAATCGTCTGTGCGAATGGATTCTTCGTAAAACCCATCGCACAGCAATGATCCGCTTTGTACCCGAGCGACATGCCTGCGCATTGCGGTGCATATGCAGTTCTGACCTGATCGCAGCGCAGCGAAAAAAGCTAGCGTGCGACCATTTCTGAATTACCCCCATGGTGCGATATGCACTATATTTACTTCTGATAAAATCGCACTGTGTGTATGCACCTTTACACACATGAATGATCTGTACTAAGCAATATCATTTATATTTTGCTTTCAGATGAAACATTTGTCAAATACCCTCTGTCGCTGAGCATAAGGTGATGCCCAGTTGCTGCTAAAGGAGACCCCAAATCCCTTACTATAAAACAATTAAATATAAAAAGAAAGCAGCACTTAGGCATTCCCAAAAAACACAGACATTAACTTTGGATACAATGTTATATCACTTCAGTAAGACAGATATATAATCAAACATATTTATAAAATATATGTAAAAAAACCCAATTATCTGACTGCAGACTGATGAGTTCATTCTTATAAGATAAAGGAGATCATTGTTCTGTGACAATAGTTTACCAGTATAATAGTGCACTGGGATGTATTAAGCCGGGTACACACTTAGCGGAGTGACTATATTGTTGAACGATATAGCGTTCAATGATATAGCTCATACACACTGAACGTTATCGTTCAACGACAGCGATCAGTGACGTCACCGCCGGCATTCAGTGATGTCACCGCCGGCAACGACTATATTGTTAAACGATATAGCGTTCAATTATATAACTCGTACACACTGAACGTTATCGTTCAACGACAGCGATCAGTGACGTCACCGCCGGCTCAGCCCAACACTGGGGTAAATTTACTAAGATGGGAGTTCTATTTAAGATGGGATGTTGCCCACAGCAACCAATCAGATTCTACTTCTCATTTATCTAGCACTTTGTAGAAGATAATACCTGGAATCTGATTGGTTGCTATTGGCAACATCCCATCTTAAATAGAACTCCCATTTTAGTACATTTAACCCATTGACGGGTTCAGCTGCATGTCAGGTAAATATTGGTGATCGCTGAACGACGTGCGAGAGAGCGCATCGTTCATCAATATTACCCCCATACACACTGGACGATATAAGCCTAAAAATAAATGATAACAACATTTATGTCGTTACTATTTATTTTTTAGGCTGAATTCGCCCAATGTGTACCTGACTTTAGTTGTAATCGCAACTATATTTCAAAGCTGCCATGCTTTGAGAAACAGATAGAAGATAATAGATGCATCATCGCTTGGAAAGTGATAAAACGGAGAGTAAAAAAGTGGCAGCTAATCAGCTCCTAACTGTCATTTTTCAAACACAGCCTGTAACATGGCAGATAGTTGTCTGGCACGTTTTCACTCTCCATTTTATCACTTTCCAAGTGATGATGCATCTAGCCCTTAAGGTGTTGAGGATGTAGGAACTCCTGTTAACAAGTATATTGCTGATGAAATACAGAATCCATACAAGCTTTCCTTTATATGTAGTATTTCCCAGGTGCTCCGAGTCCAGACAAATCAGCAAATATCTGATGCGGAAAGTATAGTAATCCAGTGACCATTTGCCTCTGATAAAATCATCACTTGGGTGAAGAAACGTGTCAGGATTTATGAATAGTATACTATCATTCTGCTAAGGGCTGAGGAGATCAGAAACTCAATTGAATTTTCATTCATTAAAAATTGAAGACCAAATTATTAGTAAAATACTACATCACAAGGAAAGCCTTTTGAGACTCAGAGTTTCATCTTTAAAACATTTGTAAACTGATTTCTTACATCCTCAAAACCCAGAATCTGCTCCAACGGTTTCACAAAGACTATAAGCTTTGAAATATATCAGTGATTATAGCTAATCACTCCCAGTGCAGTATTATACTGTTAAAACTATTGCCAGAGAACATTGATCTCATTAACAATATTAAGAAAAAACACATCAGCCTGCAATTAGCACTGTTTTTAAAAAAAAATATATTAAAAGTTATAATAAGATTTTAAACCTACCGGTAAATATTTTTCTCGTAGTCCGTAGAGGATGCTGGGGACTCCTTAAGGACCATGGGGAATAGACGGGCTCCACAGGAGACATGGGCACTAAAAAGAACTTTAGGTATGGGTGTGCACTGACTCCTCCCTCTATGCCCCTCCTCCAGACCTCAGTTAGAGAAACTGTGCCCAGAGGAGACGGACAGTACGAGGAAAAGATTTTGTAAATCCAAGGGCAAGATTCATACCAGCCACACCATTCACACCGTATAACATGGGATATACGAACCAGTCAACAGTATGAAACAAAACCAGTATCAGTCCAAAACTGATCCAACTGAAACATAAGCCTTATGTAAGCAACAAAATATATACAAGTCTTGCAGGATGTTGTCCGCACAGGGACGGACGCCCAGCATCCTCTACGGACTACGAGAAAAAGATTTACCGGTAGGTTTAAAATCTTATTTTCTCTTACGTCCTAGAGGATGCTGGGGACTCCGTAAGGACCATGGGGATTATACCAAAGCTCCAAAACCGGCGGGAGAGTGCGGACGACTCTGCAGCACCGAATGAGCAAACATTAGGTCCTCATCGGCCAGGGTATCAAACTTGTAGAATTTTGCAAGAGAGTTTGAACCCGACCAAGTCGCGGCTCAACAAAGTTGTAATGCCGAGACGCCCCGGGCAGCCGCCCAAGAAGAGCCCACCTTCCTAGTGGAATGGGCCTTAACCGAATTCGATAACGGCAATCCAGCCGTAGAATGAGCCTGCAGAATCGTGTTACAGATCCAGCGAGCAATAGTCTGTTTAGATGCAGGAGCACCAACCTTGTTGGCTGCATACAGAATAAACAGAGCCTCTGTTTTCCTAACCCGAGCCGTTCTGGCCACATAAATTTTCAATGCCCTGACCACATCCAGGGACTCGGAATCCTCCATGTCCCTTGTAGCCACAGGCACCACAATAGGTTGGTTCATATGAAAAGAAGAAACCACCTTAGGCAAAAATTGGGGACGAGTCCGTAACTCAGCTCTATCCACATGGAAAATCAGATAAGGGCTTTTGTGAGACAAAGCCGCCAACTCTGACACTCGCCGTGCCGAAGCCAAGGCCAATAACATGACCACTTTCCAAGTAAGATACTTCAATTCAACTGTTTGAAGCGGTTCAAACCAGTGAGACTTAAGGAACCGTAACACCACGTTTAGGTCCCATGGTGCCACTGGAGGCATAAAAGGAGGCTGGATATGCAGCACACCTTTCACGAAAGTCTGGACTTCTGGAAGAGAAGCCAATTCCCTTTGAAAGAAAATGGATAAGGCCGAAATCTGAACCTTAATGGCCCAAATTCACTCCTGTTTGCAGGAAGTGGAGAAAACAGCCCAGATGGAACTCTTCCGGAGGAGCAGTTCTGGCTTCGCACCAAGCCACATACTTCCTCCAGATACGGTGATAATGTTTCGATGTCACCTCCTTCCTAGCCTTTATCAGAGTAGGAATGACCTCCTCCGGAATACCCTTCTCCGCTAGGATCCTGCGTTCAACCGCCATGCCGTCAAACGCAGTCGCGGTAAGTCCTGGAACAGACAGGGCCCTTGTTGTAACAGGTCTTCCCTGAGAGGAAGAGGCCACGGATCTTCTGAGAGTCTTTCCTGTAGATCCGGATACCAGGCCCTTCGAGGCCAATCTGGAACGATGAGAATCGCCTGAACCCCTCTCCGTCTTATGAGTCTCAGTATCTTTGAGATGAGAGGAAGAGGAGGGAACACATAGACCGACTGAAACACCCACGGTGTCACCAGTGCGTCCACTGCAACCGTCTGAGGGTCCCTTGACCTGGCGCAATACCTTGGAAGTTTCTTGTTGAGGCGTGAAGCCATCATGTCTATTTGAGGCAGACCCCACTGACTTGCAATCTCTGCGAAGACTTCCTGATGTAGTCCCCACTCCTAGATGCAGATCGTGTCTGCTGAGGAAGTCTGCTTCCCAGTTGTCTACTCCCGGAATGAAGACTGCTGTCAGAGCGCTTACATGACTCTCCGCCCATCGAAGAATCTTTGAGGCTTCTGTCTGACTGAATCAGAACTGGTAGACCTTGAAGTAAGGTCTGCGCCTGACGAAGGCCGTTGTATATGGCCCTTAATTCCAGAATGTTGATGTGTAGACAGGCCTCCTAGCTTGACCACAGACCCTGGAAGTTTCTTCCCTGTGTGACTGCTCCCCATCCTCGGAGACTCGCGTCCGTGGTCACCAGAACTCAGTCCTGGATTTCGAACCTGCGACCCTCTAGAAGGTAAGCACTCTGCAGCCACCATAGGAGAGATACCCTGGCCCTGGGGGACAGGCGGATCATCTGATGAATCTGTAGATGTGACCCGGACCACTTGTTCAGAAGGTCCCACTGAAAGGTTCTGGCATGGAACCTGCCGAATGGAATGGCCTCGTAAGACGCCACCATTTTTCCCAGCACTCGCGTGCAGTGATGTACCGACACCCTGTCTGGCTTCAACAGGTCCTTGACCAAGTCCCGCAGTTCCTGGGCCTTTTCCGTCGGGAGAAAGACCCTCTTTTGTTTCGTGTCCAGAATCATGCCTAGGAAAGGCAATCTGGTTGTTGGAACTAACTTTGGCAGGTTTAGAATCCAACAGTGTTGTTGTAACACCCTCAGAGAGAGTGAAACTTTGACCAGCAACTGTTCTCTCAATCTCGCTTTTATCAGGAGATCGTCCAAGTATGGGATAATTGTGACCCCCTGCTTGCGCAGGAGCACCATCATCTCCGCCATTAATTTGGTAAAAATTCTCGGGGCCGTGGACAGCCCAAATGGCAACGTCTGAAATTGGTAGTGACAAACCTCCACCACAAATCTCAGGAACGCCTGATGAGGTTGATAAATGGGGACATGAAGGTATGCATCCGTTATGTCTAGAGACACCATATAATCTCCCCCTTCCAGACTTGCAATGACCGCCCTGAGCGACTCCATCTTGAACTTGAACCTCTTTAAGTATAGGTTTAAGGACTTTAAATTTAGAATGGGTCTGACCGAACCGTCCGGTTTCGGGACCACAAACAGGGTTGAGTAATAGCCCATCCCCTGCTGCAGCAGGGGAACCTTGACCACCACTTGTTGAAGACACAATTTTTGAATTGCTGCCAAAACTACCTCCCTCTCTGGGGAAGAAGTCGGCAGTGCCGATTTTAAAAACCGGCGAGGAGGCACCTCTTCGAATTCCAGCTTGTACCCCTGGGAAACAATGTCTATTGCCCAGGGATCCACCTGAGAGTGAACCCAGACTTGGCTGAAGAGACGAAGACGTGCCCCCACTGGAGCGGACTCCCCCAGCGGAGCCCCAGCGTCATGCGGTGGATTTAGTAGAAGCCGGGGAGGACTTCTGTTCCTGGGAACTGGCTGTAGCTGGCAGCTTTTTCCCCTTGCCCTTACCTCTGGCAAGAAAGGAAGATCCCAGAGCTCTCTTGGATTTATGCGGCCGAAAGGACTGCATCTGATAATGTGGCGCTTTCTTAGGCTGTGAGGAAACAAAAGGTAAAAAAGTTGATTTACCAGCAGTAGCTGTGGAAACTAGGTCCGCAAGACCTTCCCCAAACAACTCCTCGCCTTTGTACGGCAAAAGCTCCATATGCCGTTTTGAGTCGGCATCACCCGACCACTGTCGGGTCCACAGCGCCCGCCTGGCAGAAATCGCCATAGCGTTAGCTCTGGACCCCAGTATGCCTATATCCCTTTGAGCGTCTCTCATATAAAGGACCGCATCCTTAATATGTCCCAGGGTCAATAAAATAGTTTCCTTATCCATCGCATCCATATCAGCAGATAAGGTATCGGTCCACGCTAGTACAGCGCTACAAACCCAAGCCGACGCTATTGCCGGTCTGAGAAATGTACCGGTATGTGTGTAAATTGACTTCAAGGTAGTTTCCTGCTTGCGGTCAGCAGGATCCCTGAGGGCCGCTGTATCCTGAGACGGCAGCGCCACCTTTTTGGAAAGGCGCGTCAACGCCTTGTCCACCCTTGGGGAGGATTCCCACCGTATCCTGTCCTTGATCGGGAAAGGATACGCCATAAGAATCCTTTTGGGAATCTGCAGCTTCTTATCTGGAGTTTCCCAAGCACTTTCAAATAACTCATTTAATTCAAAAGAAGGTGGAAAAGTAACCTGAGGCTTCTTTTCTTTAAACATGTGGATCTTAGGATTATGCACCGCGGGGTCATCTATAATATGCAGCACATCCTTTATAGCAATAATCATATAATGAATACTCTTTGCCAATTTTGGCTGCAACCTCGCATCATCATAATCGACACTAGAGTCAGACTCTGTGTCGGTATCTGTGTCAACTGAGAAAGCGGCCGCTTTTGAGACCCAGAAGGTCCCTGTGACATAGGGAAAGGCAGGGTATGACCCTCTGTGATGTCCCTGGACTCTGCTTTGTCCAAACGTTTGTGCAATAAATTCACATTTGCATTTAAAATATTCCACATATCCATCCAGTCATGTGTCGGCGTTGCCGACGGTGACACCACACATGCGCTCCACCTCCTCCCTAGGAGAGCCTTCCGCTTCAGACATGCCGACATGCACGTATTGACACACCACACACTCAGGGAAAGCTCTATCTGGAGACAGTTCCCCCACAAGGCTCCTTGGAGAGACAGAGAGAGAGTATGCCAGCACACACCCAGCGCCAATAATCTTGGGGGGGGGGGAAATATTACCCAGATACAGCGCTATTCACTGCGCTCAATTATGTGCCCCCCCCCCCCCCTTCTTTAAAACCCTCTGTCACCGGTGATCAGCAGGGGAAAGTCTGGGGAGCCAGCTTCTCAGCGTGTGTTGAGGAGAAAATGGCGCTGGTGAGTGCTGAGGGAGAAGTCCCGCCCCCTCAGTGGCGGGCTTCGGTCCCGCTCTTTCTTTAAACTGGCGGGGACTCTGAAATAATATCAAACTGAGTAATTATATTCCTAAAAGCCAGAGCTGAGGTCTATATTGCAGCCCAGGGCGCCCCCCCCGCGCCCTGCACCCCACAGTGTGTGCTGTGTGTGTGTGTTGTGGGAGCGTTACCTCTCCGAAGCTCTGAAGTCTTCTGCCGCCTGTGAAGTCTTCTGCCTTCCTATACTCACCCGGCTTCTATCTTCCGGCTCTGCGAGGAGGACGGCGGCACGGCTCCGGGACGAACCGCTAGGGAAGACCTGCGTTCTGACTCCCTCTGGAGCTAATGGTGTCCAGTAGCCTAAGAAGCAGAGCCTAGCATTTAAGTAGGTCTGCTTCTCTCTCCTCAGTCCCACGCTGCAGGGAGCCTGTTGCCAGCAGGTCTCCCTGAAAATAAAAACCTAACAAAATACTTTCTTTTCAGGAAGCTCAGGAGAGATCCCTGTAGTGCACCCAGTCTCCTCTGGGCACAGTATTAAACTGAGGTCTGGAGGAGGGGCATAGAGGGAGGAGTCAGTGCACACCCATACCTAAAGTTCTTTTTAGTGCCCATGTCTCCTGTGGAGCCCGTCTATTCCCCATGGTCCTTACGGAGTCCCCAGCATCCTCTATGACGTAAGAGAAATATATTTTTTTTTAGCATTCCAGATCACTGCATCTAATCTCATTTGTGTGTTTTTTAGCGATCCCTAAGCATTGCTTTGCTTTATACAGTAACAGAGATATATGTATTTGACTAGCATGCCTCTATGGGGCAGATTCAATTGTTTGTCTACCCAGACACCACTAGATGGTGCCCAAAAGAGAAATTCAATTGTTGCTCCGTGCGGGCGCGCATGCAGCCGGGGAGACACATTTCAGCTTGCAGCCTCCTAAGGTGCCATCTGAAATGTGTGTAAACACCGTGGTTTGTGAACTCAAAACGAGAGTTTGAGTACTCAAACCTGAATTTTAGATGGGTTTAGCCACTTTGCGCGGCTAAACACAGTACTAAAGGGCATGCATATGGGGCATGCGCGCCCCACAGGGAACAACAATTGAATAGCCCCACAATACAATTGAATAGGCCCCTATGTATATATTATTGCTGTGTTCTCTGCACCAATGCTGCATGCTGGCATTATATGGGAAAATTGTATTTTCAGCATAAAGTTGGGGGTTTTAAAGGTTCCCAATGGAATTTTTTATTTTATTTGTTAGGAAAGAACTGATCTAGATTGAAAAAAATCCAGTTAACCCGGTTCTCAAACAAATGAGCTGGGTCACACATGTTCTATCTAGTGTAAAGTGGTACATGATTATTTGCAAAGAGCAAACACAGGAATGTTGGCAGTTCAACTTAAATTATTTTATTACATAAAAATGACATTTAAATAGTATTCAAAAATAAAACAAGTAAAAATACAAAAATGCTTTAACACAATCAGCAAACTGATAATTTAAAACCATTAATTCGATTTGAAACAATTGGATACTGTACTGCGAACATGAGTGAACAGGTGAACGATTTTCAGACATCTGTACCAGTTATAATGATATCCAAATAGGAATGTTTGATTATGAAGGGCTAAAATGTCAATCTATTCTAAACAGGTTCCAATGCAGGATAGTGCGTTGCATAATATCCGTATATACAGTATGTGACTGTAAAGCAACACTGAAAAATGAAGTGATATATTTTGTTTCATCACAGCGGATCCTTTACAAATGCATAAATAGACCACCTGGAAGTCAGCTGTGCAATGCTGATCTGCCAATCTGGTCATTTTCAACCAAATTGGCCAAAATGGTGCTTCACGGCACCCCATTACACCCAGAATTATAATTATTCTCTGTCTGTGTGACCAAACTACCCATAAATCCAGGCACCTGCCATTCAGATGACACCAATATTGCAATGCGTCCATAAAGACTCGATATTAAATAGACCAGTATGCAATTTTTCTATGAACTACATTTTTGACGCTCTGAATGCCATAATTTTTTGCTCCATACTTCTAAAATCAAATTCATATCCACTTAGCCACTAACAGCTGAGGAGATAAGTCATTAACCACGTTACTGCCACATCAAGCTGCCATATACTACACAGACCCAATGATGACAGCTACAAATCCAAGACACGTTTTAATCTAACGAATGTTCAACAAAAGACAGATACAAACTATGTAACAATCCCTTGATACTTTGGATATTGTTACACATGCCTCTTAAAACAGCATGCCACATTATAAAATTGCACATTCCCCCCTAACCATATGTTGGTTGTAAAAAATGCAAATTATACCGGAAGAAATCATTTGCGTTCTATAAGAAATTGTGACATGGAAAACCACAGAGAAATAGACACCTTGGGCCTCTTGTAGACTTTAGGAGCAAATCTAGAGAAGAGTGCAAATTTGCACCTGGAGGAACCATGCTGCGATGCTAGGGGTGGAATAAATGTATCTGCATGCTAGAAAGAAGGTGGTCTTCAGGTTGCCGGCGGCCGGCCTCCCGGCGACCACCATACCGACGCCGGAATCCCGACCGCCGGCATACCGACATCTTGTCTCCCTCTTGGGGGTCCACGATCCCCCTGGAGGGAGAATAGATAGCGGGGCGCACAAGGGGCTCATTTGCGCTCGCCCAGCTGTCGGTATTCCAGCGCCGGTATGCTGGTCGCCGGGACCCCGACCACCGGCAAACCATATTACACCCCTAGAAAGATGCATCTAGGGATCCAGTTTGACATACCGGCAGGCAGGATGCTGGCTCAGTATACCGGCAATGGCATCCCATCTGCCTGGGTCCCGGCAGCGTGTACCCTTGCAGGCTCGCTATGCTCGCCGCGTTTCGTGTCCGATGGATCGCTTCGCTCACCATAGGTTCTATTCCCACTCAGTTGGTGGCGTGGACCCACTAACCGAGTGGGAATACCGGACGGGTGTTGGGCTTCCATCCGTCTGTAATTTGCCGGCTGCTGGGGTTCCGACAGCTGGCATTTTACAGATGGGCGGCCATTTTAACTGCATCCTACATGTAGCACATCAGTATAGGGTAGCTTCCCACATCCGAGTTATGCAAAAACACAACCCCCTTCCATCACATTTTATAAATCCCTTCCTCACCACAACATGGTTTTTCCAAGATGCACTTTCCAAAGATATTCAATCCTGGCTCTAAAATAGGCCCCATTGTATATATAACATTTTTTTTTTATTTTTTTTTTACAAATAACATTTTTTTTTCTATCAAAAAAGTGCAGTTGTTTTTCCGTACTGTTTGACAGCATTGACTACTTAATACTGTATGTTGACATCAGATACATGAGAACATTCTTCCCTTTCCATTATTGAAAAGCTGCACAAGCAATATAAAAAAATATCGTCTTTGTGCCTTGACAGCAATTATCTGAATACATTCATTAATTCCAATCCTTGGAAACAAGGATGCGTCAGTCGTCAATTTAGCACACGTAACAAAACATCTAGACTGTAATCACTGTTAGGCTGCCGACAAGACAAGACCTACTGACATCATAAATTCACATACAGCATTTTTATCCTCCAATAACAGATCCAGGCGACCTGTGACTGCCCTGTATCATAGGATTTACTAATCCCAGCATGCACTGCAAATCAGAGGCTGTAGAGGATTGATGTGTATCCTCCATTAATAGAGCTAGACGACCTGTGGCTGTGCCCTGTATCATAGGAATTACTAGTCCCAGCATGCACTGCAAACCAGAGGCGGTAGGGACTTGCTGTGACTTGTAGTTCCTCCACAGCTACAGAGCATCTGGTTAGAGCTCTCTGTTCAATTCGCTGAGAGTTAGTGAGCAGTTATTGGCACGCTTTCGATTCAATTAACCAAAGTCACTGTATCATTAAATATACATGAATCCCTTCACAACTCATGGCAAACATGGATATTAAAAGCACAGTGATTGTTTTGATCTTTTAATATATGTTGTAATTCGAATAGGCATTACTAATGCAGATGGGCCAATTACTGTGGAGAGTACAGGGTGGCGTTGTGTCCAGCATTGTTTAACATATTGGGGGTGAAAATTACTTAATCACTGGTTGTTGGACAGACCTATAACCTATGGACGTACAAACCAGAGTAGGTGCACAGATACTGCAGTGTCCTGGGCTAATATTTGCACAGCACCATTTGTTTGCACGGGTAAACACCTGGTTCACTGGTTGCGTTCCTGACTAGGGGGTACATTTACTAAGATGGGAGTTCTATTTAAGATGGGATGTTAGCCATAGCAACCAATCAGATTCTTCTTCTCATTTATCTAGCACCTTCTAGAAGATAATACCTAAAATCTGATTGGTTGCTATGGGCAACATCCCATCTTAAATAGAACTCCCATCTTAGTAAATTTACCCCTAGGTGTGCACAATTTTGCTCCTTCTTATGGAGTGGAGTAGATTGGGTTCATCACCCCTGAATGTAATGGTATTGCTAACACTGAGACCAAATAGCAAGCAAAATTTTGTGAGATATTTAAATCAGCTTAAAAGGTGTACAGAATGCACACATAGTAGGCCATTCCTGGGTCAATAGCATGGCCGCAGAACCTTTATAGACTTGCAAAATGAGAGGAATACATACTGATTTCCAGGCGGTCACATCACAGACTGCGGCATCCCGACAGCGATGATCCCGACATCGCAGGTGATAAATATTTCTCCCCCTCCCCCCCCCCCCCCCCTTCCCCTACCCTAACCCTGTCTTTGGGGCTAGGGCTAACACCATGGGGGTGCAAACTATGGCTAACCTTCTAACCTTCGGGGAGGCTATGGCTACCCCCCCCCCCCCTCCCCCCCCAGGCCCTAACCTTGACCTAGAACTGCAATACTCACCTTTGGGATGTCGGCTGTCTGTGATCCGGCGCCGGTATCCTGAGTGGTGTCAGGATTCCGGCGTCGGTCAGATGACCGTCGGCATCCCAACAGGCGAGATGCTGAATGCATCCCCATGGGGGTGCCAGAGACTAGATGTCAGCAGGGCCCACTAAGAGATTCCTGCTAAGGCTGGACACTCAACATTGCTGAATTGAAAACACTGATGTTCGGATTGTGACATACAGCGATATTAGCACTGATAACATAACTGAATCTGTATATCTTTGGTACAGAGATGCAGGTTTACTGCTCACTGAGATGGTCTTGAGGAGGCAACTGGGTGCTGCAGGGGGAAATCCTTTCAGCAGTACAAACTCATGGAATAAGCTGTGAAGCTCCCTTTAAATTGTATTTATTATTGTGTTAAAGGTAACAATAAGGCTGATGAGATTTATATTGTGACTTACACTATCGGTGAGGTGACCTCCTGATCATGAGGCTCCCGGCCAATCCCCGCGTGCTCTCTGTGAGACCCAGGATGCTAGTTCTTCTGTGAGTCTACTTTGCGCATGTGCCAAAATAGTGATGCTTTTCTGGTGATGTTCATCAATGCTCCCTACTCCGCATATAGCCTTGGGGTGTGTCCTGCTCGCGCAGGTTAAGAGAAATAGGAAGCTATTGGTCCATCTATGCACTTTCCCAGCCTCTAATGTGGCTCAGAGCCTGGAGACTCATTGGCAAAGACAATATTCTGCAACCGCCAGGCACTGCCCCATAGGTGTCAGACATTACTATACAGCTTTTGAACAATTCAGGAGCACATTCTAAGGAAGACCTCATTTATATGAAAGAATAACCCAACGTTATAAAAATAACGATATAAAGTATGACATATGAAACAAAGGGGTCTATTTACTAAGTCGTGGATGGAGTTAAAGTAGCAGCCAATCAGCTCCTGTCATTTTTCAAACCCAGCCTGTGACATGGCAGTTAGACAGTGATTGGCTGGTACTTTATCTCCGTCCACTTTATCTCCATCCAAGGCTTAGTAAATAGACCCCAAAGTCTCACTATTCATGACTAATTTAAGACACAAATTAAGCCTCAAAGAGCAATATTTTAGGAGAAAATATAAAAACCTGATTATATTTAAGGAGGCAGAAGGAGTGGGTCCAAAACTCAGGCAAGCAGAGAAGGGTTTTCTTTTGCAACACGCGTTGAAAAGGGATGCAGTTAATTTACCGGCGGTCGGAAGACCGACGCCGGAATCCCGACAGCCGGCGAAATGCCGCCGGTCGGAATACCAACCAAAGCCCAGAGTTCCTGCTCGGGTGGTGGTCCACGCCACCACCCGATAGGGAATATAGTATTGTGGCGAGCAAAGCTCACCACCGGGCCCTTTAGTGTGGTGAGCGCAGCGAGCCCGCAATGGGACTTGCTGCGCTCGCCACTGGGATTCCAGCGTCGGACTTCTAACTGCTGGGATCCCGACCGCCGGGATTACATACCAGTACCCACTGAAAACCTAGTGATGCCAAGATTAAGGGGGTGGGTACATTATCTTGGCCTAGGCTTGTTTTGCGGCGTGCACTTTACTCACAATGCCCCTCCTCTAGCTCTGGGGCCAGCAAGATATCTTGGCGCCCCTGTGCTGGCTGCAACTTTGTAAATGACTCTGCAAAGCATCTGCATGAAGGCACAAAGCATACCACACTATCAGAACTCCCGATATGACCCCATCCGCCAGGTACAGGATGCTCTGCTGCCGGACTTCTCACTTTTAATTTACGATTGCAGTCATCAGGGTTGAAGTAGTTAATGGGTGAGAATTATGTTACCAACCGTGGTGATTGCAATCAAAAATTAAGTTGGAAAACCAGGAGCAGAGCATAGTATACATGGTGGAAGGAGTCATGTTGGAGAGTATGTACTGTATATTGGTTGTATGTCCACACAGGTCATTTACAAATGACCCTTGTTATCTGCACAGCAGTCTATTGCCCTGGAAACAGCCTGTGACACAATCAGCAAAGCCAGAGATTCACAATCTATTGGGAGACACACTTGTAACACGTCTGTTTTGTCATTTATTTTTGCTTGACAAATAGATGTTAAAACATAGTGAAAAACACAACCGGAATTATGAGAAAATATGGAAAACTAGTGCAATCTTGTAAAATATATGTCACTCAGGGATGTCATCTGAAGGTTCCAACAAGTAAATATGGAAATACAATTAGACATTTTCCTTGCTCTGGACATTATCACGACAAACGACTGTCACATTCAGTCCTGTTCTAAATCTTGTGTTTATATATTGCTAAATGACACAATGACCATAAACGGATTTTGGCATCACAGAGACCAGACTTTGAACAATACGTGAATTATGACATTATTTACAGTGTCTCGAATACTTATGCAAGCACAATGTGTACGTAGAATGCAGTGGTCATTATAAGGTATCAAATATGTTTTTAACACATGAAATTATTTTTCTGTACATTTTTTTTTTTTGCAATTTTTTATATTTAGAACTTTTTTTGCACTAGAAAAACATTACTAAATATTTTTAAGGCTAGCAGGAATAAATTTTACTGTATGTATTTCAAAGCAGTTTTCACGTATCTTTTCAACATAAACCATGATAGACAAAATAGAAAATAAAAACCCCAAAAAACTATTTCACATCCCTCTTGGCAGTCACTTTTATGGGGTGTTTCAATTGCTTTGTTGCGTCTGCAGCTCCCGTGTAAAATGTCGGGAGGTATTCAATTGTTTGTGCCGCTGGGGACAAGTTACTGGTGCCCAGTAATTATTGCACATGCAGTGCCCAAATCGTTCTGGTTTAGATGCGTAAAACAACTGGATTTCTGCTTACCACCTCTGGATGCAAGCAGAAATAAAGGGGCGCCTGTGGCAGAAATATTTGAATAGCGCAACGGGAGCTGCAGCTGCACTAAAACAATTGCGTTACCTCCATACACTGTGGGGGCGATTCAATAGTTTTTGCACACCCGATCTCCCATCTAAAGTGACAGGAGATCGAAAGTCGCAATATAAATGCTTTTCTTTATTTTTTATTTCACTGATCATGCCCAAATAGACAGGGTTTAGTCACGAATAGTGGCTAATCTCGTATGAAGTCCTGGTTTGGGTGCCCAAACTCCCATTTTGGGCACCCAAGCCACAGTCCACTTTGCACACATTTCTTTTTGCACCTCAGGAGGTTGCAAGAAAAAATGTCGTCCCCACAGCTAACGGGCGTCTAAACAGAGCAACAATTGAATTGCACCATTTTGTGCCCCGTAGTGGTAGACACAGGGCAAAACAATTGAATTGCTCCCCCCCCCCCAATTAATTAAATTAACTACGTTAAACTAAGATTTTTTCTTATGTTCAACTTAATGTGTATATAGCAGGCTATTTTCAGCATGAGTGCTCCCATGATCCATGCTATTCAATTAGAAAATGGGGGAAGTGCATGAAAAAGTTTCGAAGGCTATAAGTGGTCATAATCAGTTTTTGAGGCTCTTAAAAGGTGTAAAATTGCTATTTTTTACCTTTAACAGTGAAAAATTATAGACAATTGTTTTCACCCTAACCCTTTCCCATCAATACAACACCCCAAAATAAATGTCCCACATAATTAATTATATCCAATTGGAGCTTTTACGGAAAATAACTGCAACAATGACATGTCATTATTGGCCAAATGATGCTATTTAAATGCATTCAGCATTAGGGATGGTGTACTAGGTTCTGTATTGTATCACAACTATTGTAACAAGATTTTTCCCTTACTTTCACTTACTCAGGGGCTGCAACATAAAATCAGCCTTAACTCTCATTGAAGCTCACGTTACAGTAGTTTAACACGGATTTTCTAATTGAATAGCAGAACCTTGCACCCACATGTTTTTCACCCAAGATAAGCATGGCTAGTTGAATCAGCCCAAATGTATCACCTAGGATTATGAGTCCCAGAGAATTTGCCAAGTAATTAAGGTGACCATATCTGATTTTCCAAAAGATGGAAATGCTTGTCCTAACAAGCTAGTAAGTTTCAATTCAATTAGTAGAATTTATTTAATAAAAAAAATAGTGCAAATAGAATATATTCTGTAACTTAGCAAACAAACCAATCTTAGCATTTATCAGTTTGTTTACATCTTGCTAGGGGGTTATACCTTCCAACATTGGTCTTGGTCCAAATTGGGGGAAAAGCCCCCTCCACTCCCCACTATCATTGCTATTTCCATCATGCTAAGTTATCTCCAGGTATTTATTTTATTTCCAAGGAGAAACTCTGTCCTACCTCCTTCAGAAGCGGAAGCGCTCTGAGAATTGATGCCACAAGGAACTTTAATGAATGCAACGCTTACAGAAAATGTATCAGTAGGCGACCATGCAACCAGCTTTATCGATAGACCTGTAATACACTGTAATCATCTACATTTCCCAAGGTTGTAGAAGGAGGTAGAAATGAGAAACCACAGGGTTTCAGTGGCCGCCTACGTGGAGAGGAGTGGAAAGCATACTGTATGTGGGGTAATGAGCAATTAAAAAAAAATGCCAAGATCGCTCCTTTAAACAAGGTCCAATGTTTGCTGCTACTGGGTAAGGGGCTAATAGGTAGGGACATGTAAAAATGGATGGAATGGACCCATTCAGTGCATACTCTAACAACATATTAAGAGCAAGAAACAAAATAAAATAGCTCATCATAAAAAAATAAATTAATAAAAAGTGTACAGCACCATTGAGGTGTTACAATATTGTGATTTGCAAGATTCCAGAAATAAAACATCTAAATAGCTGCAACAGACTCTCTTCTGACAACCAAGGTGCTAGGCACGCTGCCTTCGCTTCAGGCTCGCAGTGTGCTAGTACATTAGTACTGTATGTCCCTGCAGCAATGGCATCTATTACAGAGACAAACAGGACTGGCAAGATGGCATCTTACAGAATCGCTCTTCAGCAAAACAGAACAAATTCTAACGAGACACAGCCCAATTGTCACATTTGAAAATTCCTCTTAGAAATTCCCATACAGCGCATATATTTTCTACTGTGGAAGATCGACATGGTTAAGTCCTGATCCATTTATTTGGTCCTATTTGGCGGCTAATAGCAGCTAAATATGGAAGAAGAAAAAAAAACTTGTAGATTCTAATGATCTCTCAAGAAAGGGTTTTTTTTTGTTTTTTTTGCAACTTTTTTTTAGGAAGGCTCAGTTCAAAAAAGGACACTTTAACAAGCGAGCATCAATCTACCAACATTCGTCAATACAGCATCACTAAATTAGAAATGTTTAACCCTACGTATCAAAGAGCATTCAGTGGGTTCAAATCAAAATGCAATGACTTGCACAATTACCACTTCCAGCGGTGAAACGGTTACTATCACATACACCTTACTGAGTCACAATTTCTATTTTCACTGCACAGTTCCAATTACCACCTCGGAAATGAGACAAGCCGTGCAGGTGTATTTTAATCCCTCATGGCTTAGCAAAGGTGTACACCATCCCCAGGATGTCAGAGCCTATTCCTTCTTCATTAGTTACTTATTGCAATAAATTTCCTGGAATAGATTGGAAGAATTCTTCAGTTTGGATGCCCCTTCTTCACATGCCCTAGTGCACCTATTTTAAAATCAGAGCATAGCAGCTGTCAGGGTGATCCAGGAATTATGGGGTGCACATCCAGGTTTGTCACCTCTCAGTTTACACTCAGAATTCCTAAAACACTGAATATATGCCTGAAATGTAACACAAGGCAGAACCATTATAGATATTATTCTATGACACACATTCTCCCAACCAAGGAGTCCTATCACAATAAAAGATTCAGTCCCATTTAGAAGGTCTCTTTTCCCCTCTAATCAGTTGATTTTTACCAGCGTGAGAATGCCAGACTTTTTGTTATTTTTATTTTAACTGATCATTGATGCAGATAATTTTAAAGAAAATATGTAAAGTTCTTTTTATCGAACGTATTTGTGCTATTCTGATTTTGGCATTCAGTAATTAATAAAAAATAAATAAATTATCTATAGAACATAATTTACGTTTGACACAAACATTAAAAAAGTGCTGGGTGATTATTTACATTATAATTGATATACCATATAAATCTTCTAAGTGGGATTGGATCTTGAAGCTAACTGTAATATTATAATAGGAGGTTCAACACTGTTCCTCTAGCATCATTAGTTCGTTGATATTAGGAGTCGGGTTCCAAAGATGGCTGAAGAACCAAGATTAGTAAAGCAACGTATATCTCTGTATACAGTAGTTACGCACAGGAATACATGGATTTTTTTGTTACCATTCTCCAAACCACATACCCTGAGTAAACGACAACTCCAGTTTTACAATTAGCTCTTTTTGAAATTTTAAATAGATATTGCACAACAGCGCTTCGTCTTTATAAATAGATTTCCATTTATGAAATGGACTTTAATGCCATGTCCAAGTATTTTCGAGGGCATCACTCCTCCAGCAGATCTAAACCGTAGTGATTTTCTTTACATTTTTTTATTTAAAATTGAACACTCCACCTGTCACAAGAGCACCAACTGCTTGCAGCTGAAAGTGTAACATAATCACACGTCACTAGGCGATCTGGCTCTCTGCGACACACTAGCCGGGATGCAACCACAGCAGATCAGCCAAAGGGCTTTCTGGATTTCCTGGTTCCGGAACGCATAAATGACGGGATTGATGATGGAGTTGTAAGTGGCTGGAAGCAGAGTGGCGTAGGTGTAGATCGAAGGGTAGGTGTAATCAGCTATCAATGAATAAAGGGTGAAAGGCATCCAACAGGCAGCAAATGTCCCCAGTATAATGGCCAAGGTAGATACTCCTTTGCGAGTGGTGACGTAGTGCGACGTAGCCAGAAAATGATGCTGCAAGGCAATCTGATGAGCGTGCCTCATGACAATTTTGCAGATCTGAATGTACAACTGAAGCATGAGTGCAAACATAAGCAAAAAGGAAACCGAGAGGGCCGCAGCGTTATTTTTCGTCAGCGGCCGAATGACGCTACATGTTGATTCATCCTTAAGGCAATTCCAGCCCATTACAGGCAGCAGTCCAACACACGTAGATGCTCCCCACAGAAAAACAAGCATGACGTACGTGAAAGTGACTGTCCTCTCCGAGTTGTATGTCAAAGCATAATAGAGCGATAGGTAACGGTCAACGGTGATAGCCAACAAGCTGCATACAGAGGCACAAAAAGAGGCAGCGATCAGTCCCACTGTCACCAGTTTTGCAGCTTCCGATTGAAGGAGATAAGCAAAAATAAAATTTACGATCAGTCCGACACCTGCTAGGAGGTCTGCCAGTGCCAAGCTACCAATGAGGAGGAACATGGGGGCTCGCAGGCTCGGATTATGGAAGATAATGAGGACCACGATAGCATTTTCACAGGAGATTAGGGTTCCCGATGTGCACAGGACAATATCCCATGGGTTTACTATGAGCTCTGGCTCTAGCACAGGAATCAGGGAGGAGTCTGCCGCTGTGATATTCTCCGGGGAACTGGCATCTATATGATCCTGAGGCAGCCAGCTTATATTAACCTTCATATCTTCATTCATTTTAACCTTCTTCAACAGAAAAGACAGGGCTTTAATACACCATGGGAGATCAGTGGAGAATCGTAGCATGCAATGATTCACTCTATAGCCGGCTAACTTGGCGTGTGTATGGCAAAAAATAATGGCTTACAGAATAATAGGACATAGCAAAAAAATAATAATAATAACAATGGATACTGTGAAAAACAGATAAATATAAAAATATATTCAAATAACTAAAGAATGTGATATTTTAACACTGAGACCTATATTTGAAGTGGTGTGGCGTGTATATATATATATATATATATATATATATATTTATATATATATAATCCATAAACTAATAAGGAATAATATGCCTTGCTATTGTAGTTCATGATATCATATATATATATATATATATATATATATATATATTGCAAATGACTGAAAATGCATAAGGTAGCAAAGCACCATGAAAAAGCAGTGAAATAAAGCCAAGGGAATGGGATGAGGTGGAGGCACATGAGGAGGTGGGGGGAGGCACAATAGATTGCATAGTGACCATCACAGAATGTACAGTAGTAGTCACCTTGAAATCTTATCGCCGATCCCCAGGTTGCTGATGTCTTATCGTCCTGAGATAGAAGAAGTTGCTCGGCTGCTGCCCGGCATCATCTCCCCCTGCAAGGCGATGGGTGTACGGGCTGGTGCTCCCTGCAGAGGGTGGGCTGCAGGTGGAATGATGATGGGAGTCGGGCTGTCGGCTAGGGCTGTCGGCCGGGCGCACATAGCAGCGAGGACACAGGCTGCAGGATGCCTGGATGCTGCTGCTGCTGCTGGAGGAGGCAGCAAGGAAGAGAGAGAGAGAGCAGGGGGAACGCGGCTCGGGCACAGCGTTCGGGCGCGCTCCCGCTGCGCGACGCCGTCTGCGGCCGGCGCGGTTCCGCCGATGTACTGCAGTCTGCTGCTCTGGGTGGACTCGTTCAGGTGTTTCGGTAACGAGTTCCTGGCCTCGCTGCCCGGGCACCCAGCGGCACGTTATGTAGCTCACTATTATTGCCTTACATACAGTACATATGCTTACTAGTTCATGATACGCAGCAATTATATGTTTGGCACGGCAATGCTTCAGCGGGTTCTTAGTGTTATCAGCGCACCTATCTATTTCTCTTTCTCTCTCTCTAAATTTACATTTATCTCTCCCTATGTATATATATATATATATATATATATATATATATAGTTAGATCTATATGTCTCTTTTATTATTATTATTATTACTACCAGTTATTTATATAGCGCACACATATTCCGCAGCGCTTTACAGAGAATATTTGGCCATTCACACCAGTCCCTGCCCCAGTGGAGCTTACAATCTATATTCCCTATCACATGTACACACAGACACATTTACACTAGGGTTAATTTTTGTTAGAAGCCAATTAACCTACCAGTATCTTTTTATATCTTTATATGTATTTCTATATTTCTCACTTTATATCTATGTTTCTTTATAGCTGTACTATATATCTATCTACATATCTTTATATCTATATTTCTCTAACGTCCTAGAGAATGCTGGGGACTCCGTAAGGACCATGGGGATAGACGGGCTCCGCAGGAGGCATGGGCACTTTAAGAAAGACTTTAGATCTGGTGTGCACTGGCTCCTCCCTCTATGCCCCTCCTCCAGACCTCAGTTTGATACTGTGCCCAGAGGAGACTGGGTGCTTTTCAGAGAGCTCTCCTGAGATTTCTGACAGAAAGTATATTTGTTAGGTTTTTTTATTTTCAGGGAGCCTGCTGGCAACAGACTCCCTGCATCGAGGGACTGAGGAGAGAGAAACAGACCTACTTCTGTGAGTTTCAAGGCTCTGCTTCTTAAGGTGTGTACACACGGTGAGATTTTTTCTTGAGATTTTGACTATATAGTCAAAATCGCAAGAAAAGTTAGTGCAAATCGCAAGGTGAAAGTCACCTTGCGATCCCGATGCGCGGACCCGCTGTTATGATTCCAGCACTCTGGTCTGAAGGTGATAATAAACTTGAAACGAGTAAAAAATAAAGCCCAACGAGCCTGCCGGGCATTCAGCCGCTTAGCTGATTCGATGTACTGAAGATTTTTGTGGTCAGTCAATACTGAAATGGTATGTGTTGCTCCCTCAAGCCAATGCCTCCACTCCTCGAAAGCCCATTTAATAGCCAGTAACTCCCGGTTACCAACATCGTAGTTGGATTCAGCGGATGAGAATTTCCTGGACATAAAGACACAAGGATGTAATTCTAGAGAGTCTGGATCCTTCTGGGATAGGATAGACCCCACTCCAACCTCCGAGGCATCAACCTCAACAATGAAGGGCAATTCTGGGTTGGGATGTCTGAGGACTGGGGCTGAGACGAAAGCTTGTTTCAAGGCCTGAAAGGATAACTCAGCTTCACGTGACCAGTTGGTAGGATCCGCTCCCTTCTTAGTCAGTGCCACAATGGGAGCAACCAGGTCGGAAAAAGAATGAATAAATCTTCTATAATAATTCGCAAACCCTAAAAAGCGCTGAATTGCTTTTAAGTTGGTGGGTTGCGCCCAACTAAGGATGGCTTGGAGCTTCTTTGGTTCCATACAGAATCCCCGAGGGGAAATAATGTACCCTAAAAAGGATACCTCCGTGACATGAAACTCACACTTCTCCAACTTGGCATATAGGTGATTTTCACGTAATTTTTGAAGAACCTGACGCACCTGGGTAACGTTGTTCAATAGAGTCAGAATAGATCAGGATATCGTCTAAGTAAACGACCACGAATCTTCCAAGAAAATCACGGAGCACATCGTTAATGAGATCCTGGAAAACTGCCGGAGCGTTAGACAAGCCGAACGGCATCACCAGATACTCGTAGTGACCCGACTGAGTACTGAACGCCGTTTTCCATTCATCTCCCGACTTGATTCGGATGAGGTTATACGCTCCCCTCAGGTCAATCTTAGAAAAAATCACAGCCGAACGCAGCTGATCAAAGAGGACAGAAATCAGCGGCAGAGGGTAAGTATTTTTAACTGAGATCTTATTCAGGGCTCTAAAGTCGATGCAAGGTCTGAGTGATCCATCTTTCTTCTCCACAAAGAAGAAGCCTGCACTTAAAGGGGATTTAGATGGCCTAATAAATCCTTTCCCTAGGCTCTCCTTAACATACTCGTTCATGGCCGCAGTTTCTGGTCCGGACAATGCATATAACCTTCCCTTTGGCAATGTGGCACCAGGAATTAGCTCAATAGCACAATCATAAGGCCGATGGGGAGGCAGAATGTCCGCATTGCCCTTGGAAAATACATCAACAAAGTCCTGGTATTCCACGGGAATGGGTTCGGGAATGGCAGCAGCTATTCTGACGGGAAACGTAATACATTCCTTATTACAGATGGTACCCCATTGTGAGATCTCCCCCGACTGCCAATCAATGATGGGATTATGAAAGGCCAGCCAAGGGTGACCCAGAACCACTGGAACTGCTGGGCAATGGGTAAGGAAAAACTCAATCTTTTCGGAATGAAGAGCTCCTACCGTAAGTAGTACAGGGGGTGTACAGAGGGAAATAACCCCATTGGACAAGGGACTCCCGTCTAAACCATGCATGGTGACACACCTACCCAAGTTTAACTGAGGAATACCTAAGGCCTTGGCCCACGTTAAGTCCATAAAGTTCCCTGCAGCTCCACTGTCAACAAAAGCCGACACCGAAGAACTGAGGCTGCCAAAGGAAACTTTAGCTGGGACTAACAGGGAGTTATTCGAGGAGATAAGCTGCAGACCAAAGTGAACCCCCTCACAATTCACTTGGTCGAGGCGTTTCCCGACTTGTTCGGACAATTACGGGCAAAATGTCCCTTACCCCCACAGTACAAACAAAGACCAGAGTTTTGCCTTCTGGCTCTTTCTTCTGGAGACAGCCTGGAGAGACCCATCTGCATGGGCTCCTCTATGTCCTCAGGAATGGAAAATACACACGGAGTAGATCTGACAGGTGCTCCTTTTTCAGCCCTCCGCTCTCTGAGACGACGATCAATCTTAATAGAAAGCTCCATGAGTTTATCGAGAGTCTCAGGAGCGGGATACTGAAGGAGACTGTCTTTTATAGACTCAGATAATCCGAGGCGAAACTGACTGCGCAGGGCTGGGTCATTCCAGCCACAGTCGTTCGACCAACGGCGAAACTCTGTACAATAAACCTCTGCAGGATTTCTACCTTGTCTGAGAGCGCGTAACTGACTCTCGGCGGATGCCTCTCTATCAGGGTCATCATACAAAAGCCCTAAAGACCCCAGAAAGGCGTCTACAGACAACAATGCCGGATCCTCTGCTTTTAAACCAAAAGCCCAGGTCTGGGGATCCCCCTGGAGCAAAGAAATAATAATTCCGACCCGCTGAGATTCAGTACCTGAGGAGATAGGTCTTAAACGAAAATAAAGTTTACAGGACTCTTTAAAATTAAAAAACTGCTTCCTATCACCAGAAAAACGGTCAGGCAAGTGCATTTTCGGTTCAGGAACTACCCTCGGGGAAGTTCGTAAAAGATCTTCCTGTGACTTCACCCGAAGGGAAAGATCCTGAACCATTTGAGTAAGTTCTTGAATCTGGCTAACTAGAAGCTGGCCAGGATTTGGCCCTAAACCAGTGGGATTCATGAGGCCGACAAACCTTACAAAACTGAATAAGGGAAAAAAATCAAACCCTGTTTAATTTTAAGTTTTGGTGTGGCCGGTAATAATGTTATGATTCCAGCACTCTGGTCTGAGGTGGTCCTATTGCAAGGACCGGAGCACTGGAACGGAATGCTGGGGAAGGGAGCGGGAATAGAAAGTAGCCCCTGGCGCCCTAACTCCGTTGTCTCGCCCGTGTGGTCAGAAATCCCCTGCGAGACTATGGTTGCTTGAGCACATGGCAGCCGCGTTTGAAGGGCGGATTATGTCTGCCCAACTCCGATGTCCCCTCAGGTCTTAATGGGAGACAAAGGGAAATCCGAGACAGGGTGATAACAAGGGGCCCTCTGACTAAACAACCAGGCCAGGGGCTACAAGCTAACTGACTAAACCTGAGGTATGTGCGGTAACCCGCCAGGGAAAAGGACAACCAAAATCCACTAGTCCGTACTCCTACCCAGCACCGTGGTAAGGTGAAATTTAACCAGAAGATGTGCGCTAATCGGGACAATTAGTAATCAAAAATTGTTACTTCCCTTATGCAACCTCTTTCGTAGCTTTTAACAAGAAATTCCGATGTCACGGATCAGAGCATACAGGTAAATGCACAATACACAGTGTCCCTAAATTCTGGTATAAAAACTTCCAAATGTTGAAATCAAGTGAAGGTGGAGGTTTACCAGATCCAGATGAAGTGATTGCGTTCAAGATGTTACCCCTGGGGGAGATATCGGCTCCGGAACCAAATTCTCCAGCAATCCCCAATCCGTCTGGCAAATGCTTCCTCCTTCGGTGGTTAGTCTGTCATACAGTGCCGACGCGTTTCGGGATCTCTCCCTTCATCAAGGCTGCATGACAGACTGTTAAAAAATTGTGCTATTTAAGCTCACATAAGAATCACTTCCGGGTCGGGGGGTCACACAGAAATAAAATCATAATACATCATATAATCTCTTGATCCTATCATATGACAAAGTAATCACTATAAGGTATGTCTTCTGTTTGAAAACTGTATAATAAACTAGTTTTTTAAACTAAAAAGCAGCATAATCGAGTAGTCACCGGAAGTGGTAATCATTTCACTTCCGGTCCGGCGATAATTGCATTTAATACAAAGTCTTAAAAGTCAATAGCAGGTACTTGATAAGTACTTAATGGTGTTCCTGTCTAACTTCATTGGTGGCAACAGTGGTTAGATGCAGTGTATTTCATGTTGGGACACCTTCTTATGCGTCCATCCGGCACTTCCGGTATGTGGAACGCATATTGAACCGCAAGCCGGCTTCCGATGACGTATTTCCTGTCAATGACCCGCAAATACAGGAAATACGGAACTGTTCTCTGCTTTTCATAAACCTATGGTAGATAGAACGTGATTCGCTTAATAAATGCTAAAACAATGCGTTCTCTATAAGCCAGACATAATTTAGTGGAATTATTAGTAAAATTACATGGTCTGCATCGTATTTAATAAATAATGGAATAATAAACAATTTCATGAGCAATTAAAAATAATCTCATGTACGTTTAAAAATACATATCATGTGACTTATGTACGTGGCTGATAGTAGATGAAACAAATCGTATATAACCAGAGAACAGGTGATAAAATATTAAAAAGCTTGTGTAGATAGTGAAAAAGGGAAAAAGGGTGGGACGGAGATCAGAGAAACCATTTTAATTCAAAGTCTGCGTTAAGGCCATTAGGAATAAGGCTTTTTAGTCTGAATATCCATTTCATTTCCGATTTTGCTAGACGAGATGTTTCGTCTCTATGTCTCCAAGTGTTTTTAATATTTTCAATTGCCAAAAACTGTAGGATATGTTTAGTGGAGGAGTTATGTTTTTCTTTAAAATGACTGGATAGGGGATGTGTCATCACTCCCTTTTTGATGTTCCTTATGTGCTCACCCAGACGGGTTTTTAGCGCCCGACTGGTTTTCCCCACATACATCATATGACAACTACACTCTATCAGATATATTACATTCGTGGTGTGGCAGGTCATGAAGTTATGAAGTTTATAAGTAGTCCCGTTTGTGTTGAATTCCTCGTATTTTGATTTGCCAGTTTGTACTTCGCGACAGGCCTGGCATGTGCCGCATCTATAGAAGCCTTTACTTCGAATCGGATGATAGTCCTGTGATGTTAGTGCACTTTTGGTAAGTTTATTTTTTAAGTTCGGTGCTTTTCGGTAAATGAATTTGGGCCTTGCTGGTAAAGTGTCTTTTAAAAGAGGGTCCCTCTGCAAAAGATGCCAATGTTTTTTTATTATTGATTCGATCTTTTTATGCTGTTGAGTGAATTGTGTGATAAAGGCCAATTTATTTGTGCCCTCTTCTGGTTTTCCATGTTCTTTTACTTTCAGAAGTTCTTCCCTGTCCTTGTTCAACACTTCTTCTTTAAATTTGCCCAGTCGGACTTTATCGTAGCCCTTTTCTTCAAAACCTCTTTTCATTTGGTCAATTTGTTCTTCACATACATTTTTCTTACTGCAATTTCTTCTTAACCTGAGGAATTGGCTTTTTGGCACACTATTTAGCCAGTTCATATGGTGTTCGCTTGATACCTCTATGTAGTTATTAGCATCAGTCGGTTTCTTGTAACACTTTGTCTCCAGTTTCCCTTCCTCGATATATATATTGAGGTCCAGAAAGTGAAGTTCTTTTTGGCTTGTTGTGCAAGTGAGAGTCAGATTAAAGTCATTGTTGTTGAGTGATTGACAGAAAGAATTCAATTCCTCCTGCGGGCCTTCCCAAAAAAATATGATGTCGTCTATATAACGAAACCACAATTTGAGGTTTGTCTTAAAGTTAGGATTCGCCTTCACATGTTTCTCTTCCCAATACGACATATAGAGGTTCGCGAAACTAGGCGCAAATTTGGTACCCATAGCAGTTCCGATTAGTTGGTTGTAATAAGATCCATTGAAATAGAAGTAGTTGTTTTTCAATATGAAGGTGATCCCTTGTATTAGTAGGTCTTTCTTATTTTCAGTAAGATCCGTCTTGTCAAGATAGTATTTGACCGCTTCTATCCCTTTTTCATGAGGGATGTTGGTGTAAAGGGCTTCCACGTCTGCAGTTATCATAAACATATTGTTGTTCCACTCAATATTTTTAAGTTTTTGTAATGTGTCGGTTGTGTCCTTTAGATGAAATTCTGTTTTATTTACTAGAGGTTGTAGATGTGCATCGATGAATTCTGATAATTTTGCAGTTAGGCTTCCAATCCCTGCCACAATAGGTCTTCCCGGGGGTTTTGTCACATTTTTATGAATTTTTGGTAGAATGTAAATTGTGGGTATCGAGGGTTCTGCGACGTTCAAAAATTCAAATTCTTTTTTCGTAAGTGTGTTCTTATCCAGATGGGTCTGTAGTAATTTATTTAAATTGGCTTTGATTTTTAATGTTGGGTCATTCCTAAGCTTGGTATATGTCTTTCCATCCTCCAATTGTCGAAGTATTTCTTTAATGTAGTCTTCTTTGTTGAGGATTACAACTCCTCCTCCCTTATCACTGGGTTTTATGACGATAGATTCATCCCCTTGTAGATCTTTCAGGGCCAACCGTTCTTTGTGGCTTAGATTGCTTTTAGTATTTTTTGTATTTTTTATATTGCCCATTTTTTCCAGATCATCCAGAACTGCCTTCTGGAAGCTGTCCACCAGGCTTCCTTTCAGATGTTTAGGATAGAATGTTGATTTGTTCTTAAATACTTCATTGCTTGTAGTTTCGCTCATTTCACCTTCTAGTTCTTTTTTGTTGAAGAATTTTTTCAAAGTTAATTTTCTCACGAATTTTTCCACATCTAAAAATATTCCGAATTGATCCATTTTATTGGTGGGGGCGAATTTCAGACCCTTCAAAAGGAGTTTTTCCTCTGTTTTTGTTAGTTGTCTGTCACTTAGATTATAAATCTTTCCCTGATTGAGATCATTGATTGGTACTTCTCCCTGTTCTTCAGTGATCTTGGGATTTGGTTTCTTTTTCTTATGTTTGACACCCCCCCTTTTCCCCCTTTTTCTTTTTAGTGGTAATGATGATAGTTCGTTCTTCCTAAAAAAGAGGTTCTTCCTATTTTATTGTGGTTCATATTGGATGAGAAGATGCGCGATGGTCTTCTGTCCATATGTCTCTCTGGATAATTTTCATGATGATTTTCATAATGATTTTCATAATCTTGATGAGATTCTCTTCTCTCTCTTCTTCCATTCAGCCTTTCAGTACTGATGTATCTTGGGTACTGTGTATTTTTGTACCATATATTCTTCCTGGTCCATCTTTGATTTGTTGGTTGTTGATAGGGCTTCCTTCTGCGATGTTCTGTTGGTCGAAAAGTAGTAAAATTGTTGTCTCTCCTTCTACTTCGTCCCCGGTACGTTGGATTTTCTCTTTCATATGAATGTGTAGGTGATCCCCTCCTTTGTGTTCTTACTTCTTTCATCTTCCTTGATGTATTCGCCTTAGGTGAATCTCTTCTGTATCTTGGACAGTCTTCCGTGTGTTGCACCGGGTGTGAGTTTTCCTTTTCTTGTCTGTATGCTGGATCCTGCTCATCATCTTCAGTAAAGGAATATACAGACACCGGTGTATCTCCATCCCTCATTAATTTGAATGGGTCTTTACCCTCCTTTTTATAGTATTCATGATCTCTTCTTAATTTATTCTGTTTTTTTAGGATGATTTCCCTTGTGTTGAGATTTATTTTGTGTTGAATATCTTTTTCTTTGTTCTTGAATTCTGTTAATTCCTGGTATGGTTCTAAACTTGTTTGTATGTGGTTGATCTGTTCTTTTAATATTTTCAATTTCTCCCGTCGTTCCTTCATGATTAATTCTAGGAGCGTAAACGAGCAGATCTCGAGTGTCCTCATCCATTCGTCTTGGAATTTTTCACTAGCATCATCAAAGGATGGTAGTTTTTTAATCCTCAAACCCTTCGGTATAATTTGATCAGCGACATATTTTTCCAGTGTCGCACATTCCCACCATAGGCGGTTTTCACGTAGTAACAACTTCTCAAGGCGGCCCATAGTGCCATCCATGTCTTCATCACTGTTGTTAGTATTTTTCTCTGTAAAAACTTCTTTCAATTTTTCTTCTCTGCTCTTAAGGTGTTGGAACATGATGTCGCCTAGATACTTCTCTGTTGGGGTGTGTTTAAGGAAATTAACAAGTGTGTAGGATAGAGAAGAGTCGTGGCGCCAACCGATATGAGCTGCAATTCGACTGGTATAAGGGATAGCCCCAATCCCCAAATAGAATTGTGGTAAGGTGAAATTTAACCAGAAGATGTGCGCTAATCGGGACAATTAGTAATCAAAAATTGTTACTTCCCTTATGCAACCTCTTTCGTAGCTTTTAACAAGAAATTCCGATGTCACGGATCAGAGCATACAGGTAAATGCACAATACACAGTGTCCCTAAATTCTGGTATAAAAACTTCCAAATGTTGAAATCAAGTGAAGGTGGAGGTTTACCAGATCCAGATGAAGTGATTGCGTTCAAGATGTTACCCCTGGGGGAGATATCGGCTCCGGAACCAAATTCTCCAGCAATCCCCAATCCGTCTGGCAAATGCTTCCTCCTTCGGTGGTTAGTCTGTCATACAGTGCCGACGCGTTTCGGGATCTCTCCCTTCATCAAGGCTGCATGACAGACTGTTAAAAAATTGTGCTATTTAAGCTCACATAAGAATCACTTCCGGGTCGGGGGGTCACACAGAAATAAAATCATAATACATCATATAATCTCTTGATCCTATCATATGACAAAGTAATCACTATAAGGTATGTCTTCTGTTTGAAAACTGTATAATAAACTAGTTTTTTAAACTAAAAAGCAGCATAATCGAGTAGTCACCGGAAGTGGTAATCATTTCACTTCCGGTCCGGCGATAATTGCATTTAATACAAAGTCTTAAAAGTCAATAGCAGGTACTTGATAAGTACTTAATGGTGTTCCTGTCTAACTTCATTGGTGGCAACAGTGGTTAGATGCAGTGTATTTCATGTTGGGACACCTTCTTATGCGTCCATCCGGCACTTCCGGTATGTGGAACGCATATTGAACCGCAAGCCGGCTTCCGATGACGTATTTCCTGTCAATGACCCGCAAATACAGGAAATACGGAACTGTTCTCTGCTTTTCATAAACCTATGGTAGATAGAACGTGATTCGCTTAATAAATGCTAAAACAATGCGTTCTCTATAAGCCAGACATAATTTAGTGGAATTATTAGTAAAATTACATGGTCTGCATCGTATTTAATAAATAATGGAATAATAAACAATTTCATGAGCAATTAAAAATAATCTCATGTACGTTTAAAAATACATAACATGTGACTTATGTACGTGGCTGATAGTAGATGAAACAAATCATATATAACCAGAGAACAGGTGATAAAATATTAAAAAGCTTGTGTAGATAGTGAAAAAGGGAAAAAGGGTGGGACGGAGATCAGAGAAACCATTTTAATTCAAAGTCTGCGTTAAGGCCATTAGGAATAAGGCTTTTTAGTCTGAATATCCATTTCATTTCCGATTTTGCTAGACGAGATGTTTCGTCTCTATGTCTCCAAGTGTTTTTAATATTTTCAATTGCCAAAAACTGTAGGATATGTTTAGTGGAGGAGTTATGTTTTTCTTTAAAATGACTGGATAGGGGATGTGTCATCACTCCCTTTTTGATGTTCCTTATGTGCTCACCCAGACGGGTTTTTAGCGCCCGACTGGTTTTTCCCACATACATCATATGACAACTACACTCTATCAGATATATTACATTCGTGGTGTGGCAGGTCATGAAGTTATGAAGTTTATAAGTAGTCCCGTTTGTGTTGAATTCCTCGTATTTTGATTTGCCAGTTTGTACTTCGCGACAGGCCTGGCATGTGCCGCATCTATAGAAGCCTTTACTTCGAATCGGATGATAGTCCTGTGATGTTAGTGCACTTTTGGTAAGTTTATTTTTTAAGTTCGGTGCTTTTCGGTAAATGAATTTGGGCCTTGCTGGTAAAGTGTCTTTTAAAAGAGGGTCCCTCTGCAAAAGATGCCAATGTTTTTTTATTATTGATTCGATCTTTTTATGCTGTTGAGTGAATTGTGTGATAAAGGCCAATTTATTTGTGCCCTCTTCTGGTTTTCCATGTTCTTTTACTTTCAGAAGTTCTTCCCTGTCCTTGTTCAACACTTCTTCTTTAAATTTGCCCAGTCGGACTTTATCGTAGCCCTTTTCTTCAAAACCTCTTTTCATTTGGTCAATTTGTTCTTCACATACATTTTTCTTACTGCAATTTCTTCTTAACCTGAGGAATTGGCTTTTTGGCACACTATTTAGCCAGTTCATATGGTGTTCGCTTGATACCTCTATGTAGTTATTAGCATCAGTCGGTTTCTTGTAACACTTTGTCTCCAGTTTCCCTTCCTCGATATATATATTGAGGTCCAGAAAGTGAAGTTCTTTTTGGCTTGTTGTGCAAGTGAGAGTCAGATTAAAGTCATTGTTGTTGAGTGATTGACAGAAAGAATTCAATTCCTCCTGCGGGCCTTCCCAAAAAAATATGATGTCGTCTATATAACGAAACCACAATTTGAGGTTTGTCTTAAAGTTAGGATTCGCCTTCACATGTTTCTCTTCCCAATACGACATATAGAGGTTCGCGAAACTAGGCGCAAATTTGGTGCCCATAGCAGTTCCGATTAGTTGGTTGTAATAAGATCCATTGAAATAGAAGTAGTTGTTTTTCAATATGAAGGTGATCCCTTGTATTAGTAGGTCTTTCTTATTTTCAGTAAGATCCGTCTTGTCAAGATAGTATTTGACCGCTTCTATCCCTTTTTCATGAGGGATGTTGGTGTAAAGGGCTTCCACGTCTGCAGTTATCATAAACATATTGTTGTTCCACTCAATATTTTTAAGTTTTTGTAATGTGTCGGTTGTGTCCTTTAGATGAAATTCTGTTTTATTTACTAGAGGTTGTAGATGTGCATCGATGAATTCTGATAATTTTGCAGTTAGGCTTCCAATCCCTGCCACAATAGGTCTTCCCGGGGGTTTTGTCACATTTTTATGAATTTTTGGTAGAATGTAAATTGTGGGTATCGAGGGTTCTGCGACGTTCAAAAATTCAAATTCTTTTTTCGTAAGTGTGTTCTTATCCAGATGGGTCTGTAGTAATTTATTTAAATTGGCTTTGATTTTTAATGTTGGGTCATTCCTAAGCTTGGTATATGTCTTTCCATCCTCCAATTGTCGAAGTATTTCTTTAATGTAGTCTTCTTTGTTGAGGATTACAACTCCTCCTCCCTTATCACTGGGTTTTATGACGATAGATTCATCCCCTTGTAGATCTTTCAGGGCCAACCGTTCTTTGTGGCTTAGATTGCTTTTAGTATTTTTTGTATTTTTTATATTGCCCATTTTTTCCAGATCATCCAGAACTGCCTTCTGGAAGCTGTCCACCAGGCTTCCTTTCAGATGTTTAGGATAGAATGTTGATTTGTTCTTAAATACCTCATTGCTTGTAGTTTCGCTCATTTCACCTTCTAGTTCTTTTTTGTTGAAGAATTTTTTCAAAGTTAATTTTCTCACGAATTTTTCCACATCTAAAAATATTCCGAATTGATCCATTTTATTGGTGGGGGCGAATTTCAGACCCTTCAAAAGGAGTTTTTCCTCTGTTTTTGTTAGTTGTCTGTCACTTAGATTATAAATCTTTCCCTGATTGAGATCATTGATTGGTACTTCTCCCTGTTCTTCAGTGATCTTGGGATTTGGTTTCTTTTTCTTATGTTTGACACCCCCCCTTTTCCCCCTTTTTCTTTTTAATGGTAATGATGATAGTTCGTTCTTCCTAAAAAAGAGGTTCTTCCTATTTTATTGTGGTTCATATTGGATGAGAAGATGCGCGATGGTCTTCTGTCCATATGTCTCTCTGGATAATTTTCATGATGATTTTCATAATGATTTTCATAATCTTGATGAGATTCTCTTCTCTCTCTTCTTCCATTCAGCCTTTCAGTACTGATGTATCTTGGGTACTGTGTATTTTTGTACCATATATTCTTCCTGGTCCATCTTTGATTTGTTGGTTGTTGATAGGGCTTCCTTCTGCGATGTTCTGTTGGTCGAAAAGTAGTAAAATTGTTGTCTCTCCTTCTACTTCGTCCCCGGTACGTTGGATTTTCTCTTTCATATGAATGTGTAGGTGATCCCCTCCTTTGTGTTCTTACTTCTTTCATCTTCCTTGATGTATTCGCCTTAGGTGAATCTCTTCTGTATCTTGGACAGTCTTCCGTGTGTTGCACCGGGTGTGAGTTTTCCTTTTCTTGTCTGTATGCTGGATCCTGCTCATCATCTTCAGTAAAGGAATATACAGACACCGGTGTATCTCCATCCCTCATTAATTTGAATGGGTCTTTACCCTCCTTTTTATAGTATTCATGATCTCTTCTTAATTTATTCTGTTTTTTTAGGATGATTTCCCTTGTGTTGAGATTTATTTTGTGTTGAATATCTTTTTCTTTGTTCTTGAATTCTGTTAATTCCTGGTATGGTTCTAAACTTGTTTGTATGTGGTTGATCTGTTCTTTTAATATTTTCAATTTCTCCCGTCGTTCCTTCATGATTAATTCTAGGAGCGTAAACGAGCAGATCTCGAGTGTCCTCATCCATTCGTCTTGGAATTTTTCACTAGCATCATCAAAGGATGGTAGTTTTTTAATCCTCAAACCCTTCGGTATAATTTGATCAGCGACATATTTTTCCAGTGTCGCACATTCCCACCATAGGCGGTTTTCACGTAGTAACAACTTCTCAAGGCGGCCCATAGTGCCATCCATGTCTTCATCACTGTTGTTAGTATTTTTCTCTGTAAAAACTTCTTTCAATTTTTCTTCTCTGCTCTTAAGGTGTTGGAACATGATGTCGCCTAGATACTTCTCTGTTGGGGTGTGTTTAAGGAAATTAACAAGTGTGTAGGATAGAGAAGAGTCGTGGCGCCAACCGATATGAGCTGCAATTCGACTGGTATAAGGGATAGCCCCAATCCCCAAATAGAATTGTGGTAAGGTGAAATTTAACCAGAAGATGTGCGCTAATCGGGACAATTAGTAATCAAAAATTGTTACTTCCCTTATGCAACCTCTTTCGTAGCTTTTAACAAGAAATTCCGATGTCACGGATCAGAGCATACAGGTAAATGCACAATACACAGTGTCCCTAAATTCTGGTATAAAAACTTCCAAATGTTGAAATCAAGTGAAGGTGGAGGTTTACCAGATCCAGATGAAGTGATTGCGTTCAAGATGTTACCCCTGGGGGAGATATCGGCTCCGGAACCAAATTCTCCAGCAATCCCCAATCCGTCTGGCAAATGCTTCCTCCTTCGGTGGTTAGTCTGTCATACAGTGCCGACGCGTTTCGGGATCTCTCCCTTCATCAAGGCTGCATGACAGACTGTTAAAAAATTGTGCTATTTAAGCTCACATAAGAATCACTTCCGGGTCGGGGGGTCACACAGAAATAAAATCATAATACATCATATAATCTCTTGATCCTATCATATGACAAAGTAATCACTATAAGGTATGTCTTCTGTTTGAGATCTGCTCGTTTACGCTCCTAGAATTAATCATGAAGGAACGACGGGAGAAATTGAAAATATTAAAAGAACAGATCAACCACATACAAACAAGTTTAGAACCATACCAGGAATTAACAGAATTCAAGAACAAAGAAAAAGATATTCAACACAAAATAAATCTCAACACAAGGGAAATCATCCTAAAAAAACAGAATAAATTAAGAAGAGATCATGAATACTATAAAAAGGAGGGTAAAGACCCATTCAAATTAATGAGGGATGGAGATACACCGGTGTCTGTATATTCCTTTACTGAAGATGATGAGCAGGATCCAGCATACAGACAAGAAAAGGAAAACTCACACCCGGTGCAACACACGGAAGACTGTCCAAGATACAGAAGAGATTCACCTAAGGCGAATACATCAAGGAAGATGAAAGAAGTAAGAACACAAAGGAGGGGATCACCTACACATTCATATGAAAGAGAAAATCCAACGTACCGGGGACGAAGTAGAAGGAGAGACAACAATTTTACTACTTTTCGACCAACAGAACATCGCAGAAGGAAGCCCTATCAACAACCAACAAATCAAAGATGGACCAGGAAGAATATATGGTACAAAAATACACAGTACCCAAGATACATCAGTACTGAAAGGCTGAATGGAAGAAGAGAGAGAAGAGAATCTCATCAAGATTATGAAAATCATTATGAAAATCATCATGAAAATTATCCAGAGAGACATATGGACAGAAGACCATCGCGCATCTTCTCATCCAATATGAACCACAATAAAATAGGAAGAACCTCTTTTTTAGGAAGAACGAACTATCATCATTACCACTAAAAAGAAAAAGGGGGAAAAGGGGGGGTGTCAAACATAAGAAAAAGAAACCAAATCCCAAGATCACTGAAGAACAGGGAGAAGTACCAATCAATGATCTCAATCAGGGAAAGATTTATAATCTAAGTGACAGACAACTAACAAAAACAGAGGAAAAACTCCTTTTGAAGGGTCTGAAATTCGCCCCCACCAATAAAATGGATCAATTCGGAATATTTTTAGATGTGGAAAAATTCGTGAGAAAATTAACTTTGAAAAAATTCTTCAACAAAAAAGAACTAGAAGGTGAAATGAGCGAAACTACAAGCAATGAAGTATTTAAGAACAAATCAACATTCTATCCTAAACATCTGAAAGGAAGCCTGGTGGACAGCTTCCAGAAGGCAGTTCTGGATGATCTGGAAAAAATGGGCAATATAAAAAATACAAAAAATACTAAAAGCAATCTAAGCCACAAAGAACGGTTGGCCCTGAAAGATCTACAAGGGGATGAATCTATCGTCATAAAACCCAGTGATAAGGGAGGAGGAGTTGTAATCCTCAACAAAGAAGACTACATTAAAGAAATACTTCGACAATTGGAGGATGGAAAGACATATACCAAGCTTAGGAATGACCCAACATTAAAAATCAAAGCCAATTTAAATAAATTACTACAGACCCATCTGGATAAGAACACACTTACGAAAAAAGAATTTGAATTTTTGAACGTCGCAGAACCCTCGATACCCACAATTTACATTCTACCAAAAATTCATAAAAATGTGACAAAACCCCCGGGAAGACCTATTGTGGCAGGGATTGGAAGCCTAACTGCAAAATTATCAGAATTCATCGATGCACATCTACAACCTCTAGTAAATAAAACAGAATTTCATCTAAAGGACACAACCGACACATTACAAAAACTTAAAAATATTGAGTGGAACAACAATATGTTTATGATAACTGCAGACGTGGAAGCCCTTTACACCAACATCCCTCATGAAAAAGGGATAGAAGCGGTCAAATACTATCTTGACAAGACGGATCTTACTGAAAATAAGAAAGACCTACTAATACAAGGGATCACCTTCATATTGAAAAACAACTACTTCTATTTCAATGGATCTTATTACAACCAACTAATCGGAACTGCTATGGGCACCAAATTTGCGCCTAGTTTCGCGAACCTCTATATGTCGTATTGGGAAGAGAAACATGTGAAGGCGAATCCTAACTTTAAGACAAACCTCAAATTGTGGTTTCGTTATATAGACGACATCATATTTTTTTGGGAAGGCCCGCAGGAGGAATTGAATTCTTTCTGTCAATCACTCAACAACAATGACTTTAATCTGACTCTCACTTGCACAACAAGCCAAAAAGAACTTCACTTTCTGGACCTCAATATATATATCGAGGAAGGGAAACTGGAGACAAAGTGTTACAAGAAACCGACTGATGCTAATAACTACATAGAGGTATCAAGCGAACACCATATGAACTGGCTAAATAGTGTGCCAAAAAGCCAATTCCTCAGGTTAAGAAGAAATTGCAGTAAGAAAAATGTATGTGAAGAACAAATTGACCAAATGAAAAGAGGTTTTGAAGAAAAGGGCTACGATAAAGTCCGACTGGGCAAATTTAAAGAAGAAGTGTTGAACAAGGACAGGGAAGAACTTCTGAAAGTAAAAGAACATGGAAAACCAGAAGAGGGCACAAATAAATTGGCCTTTATCACACAATTCACTCAACAGCATAAAAAGATCGAATCAATAATAAAAAAACATTGGCATCTTTTGCAGAGGGACCCTCTTTTAAAAGACACTTTACCAGCAAGGCCCAAATTCATTTACCGAAAAGCACCGAACTTAAAAAATAAACTTACCAAAAGTGCACTAACATCACAGGACTATCATCCGATTCGAAGTAAAGGCTTCTATAGATGCGGCACATGCCAGGCCTGTCGCGAAGTACAAACTGGCAAATCAAAATACGAGGAATTCAACACAAACGGGACTACTTATAAACTTCATAACTTCATGACCTGCCACACCACGAATGTAATATATCTGATAGAGTGTAGTTGTCATATGATGTATGTGGGAAAAACCAGTCGGGCGCTAAAAACCCGTCTGGGTGAGCACATAAGGAACATCAAAAAGGGAGTGATGACACATCCCCTATCCAGTCATTTTAAAGAAAAACATAACTCCTCCACTAAACATATCCTACAGTTTTTGGCAATTGAAAATATTAAAAACACTTGGAGACATAGAGACGAAACATCTCGTCTAGCAAAATCGGAAATGAAATGGATATTCAGACTAAAAAGCCTTATTCCTAATGGCCTTAACGCAGACTTTGAATTAAAATGGTTTCTCTGATCTCCGTCCCACCCTTTTTCCCTTTTTCACTATCTACACAAGCTTTTTAATATTTTATCACCTGTTCTCTGGTTATATACGATTTGTTTCATCTACTATCAGCCACGTACATAAGTCACATGATATGTATTTTTAAACGTACATGAGATTATTTTTAATTGCTCATGAAATTGTTTATTATTCCATTATTTATTAAATACGATGCAGACCATGTAATTTTACTAATAATTCCACTAAATTATGTCTGGCTTATAGAGAACGCATTGTTTTAGCATTTATTAAGCGAATCACGTTCTATCTACCATAGGTTTATGAAAAGCAGAGAACAGTTCCGTATTTCCTGTATTTGCGGGTCATTGACAGGAAATACGTCATCGGAAGCCGGCTTGCGGTTCAATATGCGTTCCACATACCGGAAGTGCCGGATGGACGCATAAGAAGGTGTCCCAACATGAAATACACTGCATCTAACCACTGTTGCCACCAATGAAGTTAGACAGGAACACCATTAAGTACTTATCAAGTACCTGCTATTGACTTTTAAGACTTTGTATTAAATGCAATTATCGCCGGACCGGAAGTGAAATGATTACCACTTCCGGTGACTACTCGATTATGCTGCTTTTTAGTTTAAAAAACTAGTTTATTATACAGTTTTCAAACAGAAGACATACCTTATAGTGATTACTTTGTCATATGATAGGATCAAGAGATTATATGATGTATTATGATTTTATTTCTGTGTGACCCCCCGACCCGGAAGTGATTCTTATGTGAGCTTAAATAGCACAATTTTTTAACAGTCTGTCATGCAGCCTTGATGAAGGGAGAGATCCCGAAACGCGTCGGCACTGTATGACAGACTAACCACCGAAGGAGGAAGCATTTGCCAGACGGATTGGGGATTGCTGGAGAATTTGGTTCCGGAGCCGATATCTCCCCCAGGGGTAACATCTTGAACGCAATCACTTCATCTGGATCTGGTAAACCTCCACCTTCACTTGATTTCAACATTTGGAAGTTTTTATACCAGAATTTAGGGACACTGTGTATTGTGCATTTACCTGTATGCTCTGATCCGTGACATCGGAATTTCTTGTTAAAAGCTACGAAAGAGGTTGCATAAGGGAAGTAACAATTTTTGATTACTAATTGTCCCGATTAGCGCACATCTTCTGGTTAAATTTCACCTTACCACAATTCTATTTGGGGATTGGGGCTATCCCTTATACCAGTCGAATTGCAGCTCATATCGGTTGGCGCCACGACTCTTCTCTATCCTACACACTTGTTAATTTCCTACCCAGCACCGCTGGATACCAGAGTGGATCTGTGGGAGCGGAATCCTCCGCAAAAGCTCCGGAACACAAATAATAAATGATAAATAATTAAGCGGCCCAAGCCGCAACACACGGCTACGCCGTGACTCACGAACACCACTGGATGTTCAAAGGTGCTCAGTCAGGACTCCAGGAACAGATGACGACTTCCGAGTACAGGACAACTGAGAACAGGAACGACCGGATACAGCAGGACTGGAAACACTTTCAGCAAACAGATTCAGCATTCAGGAAGCTATTACCGGCGTCTGTGAGAAGCCCAGGAAGTGTATTTAACAGGGAGTCCTCCAATCAGCTGTTTGGAGGCTGATTGGATAAAATGCCATACAGCTGCCAAGCTGCATGGCCAGGAAAACAGACATCTCATTATTTAAATTGAACCCAGCAATGGGGAACGCAGTCCGTAAGTGGCGTCCCCGTTGCTAGGGTCCGTGCGGCTCCGTGCGCCCGGCGTCTAGCGTTGCCAGGGAGCCGGCGGCTGTACGCGCACGGCGTCCCTGGTTGCTAGGCGCCGGGCCGCAGCGACGAGCGGACCCCGGCGCCTAACACCCGCCAGGTCAGCATTGCAAGAAAAGATAGACTGTGCAGGCAAGTCAATCCTTGCTAGATCGGTGTACTATCTAGTTCATCTCACATGTCAATGACATCTCACATAAGCCAAAATCTCACATAAGCCAAAATTGTAAGCACACATAGGGGGTCATTCCGAGTTGTTCGCTCGGTAAATTTCTTCGCATCGCAGCGATTTTCCGCTTAGTGCGCATGCGCAATGTCCGCACTGCGACTGCGCCAAGTAAATTTGCTATGCAGTTAGGAATTTTACTCACGGTTTCTCTGACGTCCTAGTGGATGCTGGGACTCCGTCAGGACCATGGGGATTAGCGGCTCCGCAGGAGACAGGGCACAAAAATAAAAGCTTTAGGACTAGGTGGTGTGCACTGGCTCCTCCCCCTATGACCCTCCTCCAAGCCTCAGTTAGGTTTTTGTGCCCGTCCGAGCAGGGTGCAATCTAGGTGGCTCTCTTAAAGAGCTGCTTAGAAAAAGTTATTAGGTTTTTTATTTTCAGTGAGTCCTGCTGGCAACAGGCTCACTGCAACGAGGGACTTAGGGGAGAAGAAGTGAACTCACCTGCGTGCAGGATGGATTGGCTTCTTAGGCTACTGGACACCATTAGCTCCAGAGGGATCGAACACAGGCCCAGCCATGGAGTCCGGTCCCGGAGCCGCGCCGCCGACCCCCTTGCAGATGCCGAAAAGTGAAGAGGTCCAGAAACCGGCGGCAGAAGACTTTTCAGTCTTCATGAGGTAGCGCACAGCACTGCAGCTGTGCGCCATTGTTGTCAGCACACTTCACACCAGCGGTCACTGAGGGTGCAGGGCGCTGGGGGGGGGCGCCCTGGGCAGCAATGATAATACCTTGTTCTGGCTAAAAATACATCACATATAGCCCCTGGGGCTATATGGATGTATTTAACCCCTGCCAGGTCTCACAAACACCGGGAGAAGAGCCCGCCGAAATAGGGGGCGGGGCCTATCTCCTCAGCACACAGCGCCATTTTCCTGCACAGCTCCGCTGCGAGGAAGGCTCCCAGGACTCTCCCCTGCACTGCACTACAGAAACAGGGTAAAAAAACAGAGAGGGGGGGCACTTTTTTGGCGATATTGATATATTAAGCTGCTATAAAGGAAACAACACTTCTGTAGGGTTGTTCCTATATATTTATAGCGCTTGGGTGTGTGCTGGCAAACTCTCCCTCTGTCTCCCCAAAGGGCTAGTGGGGTCCTGTCTTCGATAAGAGCATTCCCTGTGTGTGTGCTGTGTGTCGGTACGTGTGTGTCGACATGTATGAGGACGATGTTGGTGTGGAGGCGGAGCAATTGCCGGTAATGGTGATGTCACCCCCTAGGGAGTCGACACCGGAATGGATGGCTTTGTTTATGGAATTACGTGATAATGTCAGCACGTTACAAAAATCAGTTGACGACATGAGACGGCCGGCAAACCAGTTAGTACCTGTCCAGGCGTCTCAGACACCGTCAGGGGCTGTAAAACGCCCTTTACCTCAGTCGGCCGTCACAGACCCAGACACGGACACCGAATCTAGTGTCGACGGTGAAGAAACAAACGTATTTTCCAGTAGGGCCACACGTTATATGATCACGGCAATGAAGGAGGCTTTGCATATCTCTGATACTGCAAGTACCGCAAAAAGGGGTATTATGTGGGGTCTGAAAAAACTACCTGTAGTTTTTCCTGAATCAGAGGAATTGAATGAAGTGTGTGATGAAGCGTGGGTTAACCCCGATAGAAAACTGCTAATTTCAAAGAAGTTATTGGCATTATATCCTTTCCCGCCAGAGGTTAGGGCGCGCTGGGAAACACCCCCTAGGGTGGATAAGGCACTCACACGCTTATCAAAACAAGTGGCGTTACCGTCTCCTGAAACGGCCGCCCTCAAGGATCCAGCTGATAGGAGGCTGGAAACTACCCTGAAAAGTATATACACTCATACTGGTGTTATACTGCGACCAGCCATCGCCTCTGCATGGATGTGCAGTGCTGGGGTGGTTTGGTCGGATTCCCTGACTGAAAATATTGATACCCTGGATAGGGACAGTATTTTATTGACTATAGAGCAATTAAAGGATGCTTTTCTGTATATGCGAGATGCTCAGAGGGATATTTGCACTCTGGCATCGAGAGTAAGTGCGATGTCCATATCTGCCAGAAGAAGTTTATGGACGCGACAGTGGTCAGGTGATGCGGATTCCAAACGGCATATGGAAGTATTGCCGTATAAAGGGGAGGAATTATTTGGGGTCGGTCTATCGGATTTGGTGGCCACGGCAACAGCCGGGAAATCCACCTTTTTACCTCAGGTCCCCTCCCAACAGAAAAAGACACCGTCTTTTCAGCCGCAGTCCTTTCGTTCCTATAAGAACAAGCGGGCAAAAGGACAGTCATATCTGCCCCGAGGCAAAGGAAAGGGTAAGAGAGTGCACCAAGCAGCTCCCTCCCAGGAGCAGAAGCCCTCCCCGGCTTCTGCAAAGCCCTCAGCATGACGTTGGGGCTTTACAAGCGGACTCAGGGGCGGTGGGGGGTCGACTCAAGAATTTCAGCGCACAGTGGGCTCACTCACAGGTGGACCCCTGGATCCTGCAGGTAGTATCTCAGGGTTACAGGTTGGAATTCGAGAAGTCTCCCCCTCGCCGGTTCCTAAAGTCTGCTCTGCCAACGTCTCCCTCAGACAGGGCGACGGTATTGGAAGCCATTCACAAGCTGTATTCTCAGCAGGTGATAGTCAAGGTACCCCTCCTACAACAGGGAAAGGGGTATTATTCCACACTATTTGTGGTACCGAAGCCGGACGGCTCGGTAAGACCTATTCTAAATCTGAAATCTTTGAACCTGTACATACAAAAATTCAAGTTCAAGATGGAGTCACTCAGAGCAGTGATAGCGAATCTGGAAGAAGGGGACTTTATGGTGTCCCTGGACATCAAGGATGCTTACCTGCATGTCCCAATTTGCCCTTCACATCAAGGGTACCTCAGGTTCGTGGTGCAAAACTGTCATTATCAGTTTCAGACGCTGCCGTTTGGATTGTCCACGGCACCTCGGGTCTTTACCAAGGTAATGGCCGAAATGATGTTTCTTCTGCGAAGAAAAGGCGTATTAATTATCCCTTACTTGGACGATCTCCTGATAAGGGCAAGGTCCAGAGAACAGCTGGGGGACGTAGTAGCACTAACCCAAGTAGTGCTGCAACAGCACGGGTGGATTCTGAATTTTCCAAAATCTCAATTGACCCCGACGACACGTCTGCTGTTCCTGGGAATGATTCTGGACACGGTTCAGAAAAAGGTGTTTCTTCCGGAGGAGAAAGCCAGGGAGTTATCCGAACTTGTCAGGAACCTCCTAAAACCAGGAAAAGTGTCTGTGCATCAATGCACAAGAGTCCTGGGAAAAATGGTGGCTTCTTACGAAGCGATTCCATTCGGCAGATTCCACGCACGAACTTTTCAGTGGGATCTGCTGGACAAATGGTCCGGATCGCATCTGCAGATGCATCAGCGGATAACTTTGTCTCCACGGACAAGGGTGTCTCTTCTGTGGTGGTTGCAGAGTGCTCATCTGTTAGAGGGCCGCAGATTCGGCATACAGGACTCGGTCCTGGTGACCACGGATGCCAGTCTGAGAGGCTGGGGAGCGGTCACACAGGGAAGAAACTTCCAGTGAGTGTGGTCAAGCCTGGAGATGTCTCTTCACATAAATATACTGGAGCTAAGAGCGATTTACAATGCTCTAAGCCTGGCAAAACCCCTGCTTCAGGGTCAGCCGGTGTTGATCCAGTCGGACAACATCACGGCAGTCGCCCACGTAAACAGACAGGGCGGCACAAGAAGCAGGAGGGCAATGGCAGAAGCTGCAAGGATTCTTCGCTGGGCGGAAGATCATGTGATAGCACTGTCAGCAGTGTTCATTCCGGGAGTGGACAACTGGGAAGCGGACTTCCTCAGCAGACACGATCTACACCCGGGAGAGTGGGGACTTCATCCAGAAGTCTTCCACATGATTGTGAACCGTTGGGAAAAACCAAAGGTGGATATGATGGCGTCCCGCCTCAACAAAAAACTGGACAGGTATTGCGCCAGGTCAAGAGACCCTCAGGCAATAGCTGTGGACGCTCTGGTAACACCGTGGGTGTTCCAGTCAGTGTATGTGTTTCCTCCTCTGCCTCTCATACCAAAAGTACTGAGAATTATACGGCAAAGGGGAGTAAGAACGATACTCGTGGCTCCGGATTGGCCAAGAAGAACTTGGTACCCGGAACTTCAGGAGATGCTCACGGAAGATCCGTGGTCTCTACCTCTAAGACGGGACCTGCTTCAGCAGGGACCGTGTCTATTCCAAGACTTACCGCGGCTGCGTTTGACGGCATGGCGGTTGAACGCCGAATTCTAAGGGAAAAAGGCATTCCGGAAGAGGTCATCCCTACCCTGGTAAAAGCCAGGAAGGAGGTGACTGCACAACATTATCACCGCATTTGGAGAAAATATGTTGCGTGGTGTGAGGCCAGGAAGGCCCCGACGGAGGAATTTCAACTGGGTCGATTCCTACATTTCCTGCAAACAGGATTGTCTATGGGCCTCAAATTAGGGTCCATTAAGGTTCAAATTTCGGCCATGTCGATTTTCTTCCAGAAAGAATTGGCTTCAGTTCCTGAAGTCCAGACTTTTGTAAAAGGAGTACTACATATACAGCCCCCGGTTGTGCCCCCAGTGGTTCCGTGGGATCTTAATGTAGTTTTGGATTTTCTCAAATCCCATTGGTTTGAGCCACTCAAATCGGTGGATTTGAAATATCTTACATGGAAAGTAACCATGCTACTGGCCCTGGCTTCAGCCAGGAGAGTGTCAGAATTGGCGGCTTTATCGTATAAAAGCCCATATCTGATTTTCCATTCGGACAGGGCAGAACTGCGGACGCGTCCTCAGTTTCTGCCTAAGGTGGTTTCAGCGTTTCACCTGAACCAGCCTATTGTGGTGCCTGCGGCTACTAGCGATTTGGAGGATTCCAAGTTGCTGGACGTTGTCAGGGCATTGAAAATATATATTTCAAGGACGGCTGGAGTCAGAAAATCTGACTTGCTGTTTATACTGTATGCACCCAACAAGCTGGGTGCTCCTGCTTCTAAGCAGACGATTGCTCGTTGGATTTGTAGCACAATTCAACTTGCACATTCTGTGGCAGGCCTGCCACAGCCTAAATCTATCAAGGCCCATTCCACAAGGAAGGTGGGCTCATCTTGGGCGGCTGCCCGAGGGGTCTCGGCATTACAACTCTGCCGAGCAGCTACGTGGTCGGGGGAGAACACGTTTGTAAAATTCTACAAATTTGATACCCTGGCTAAAGAGGACCTGGAGTTCTCTCATTCGGTGCTGCAGAGTCATCCGCACTCTCCCGCCCGTTTGGGAGCTTTGGTATAATCCCCATGGTCCTGACGGAGTCCCAGCATCCACTAGGACGTCAGAGAAAATAAGATTTTACTTACCGATAAATCTATTTCTCGTAGTCCGTAGTGGATGCTGGGCGCCCATCCCAAGTGCGGATTGTCTGCAATACTTGTACATAGTTATTGTTACAAAAAAATCGGGTTGTATTTGTTGTGAGCCGTCTGTTCAGAGGCTCCTACGTTTGTCATACTGTTAACTGGGTTCAGATCACAAGTTGTACGGTGTGATTGGTGTGGCTGGTATGAGTCTTACCCGGGATTCAAAATCCTTCCTTATTGTGTACGCTCGTCCGGGCACAGTATCCTAACTGAGGCTTGGAGGAGGGTCATAGGGGGAGGAGCCAGTGCACACCACCTAGTCCTAAAGCTTTTATTTTTGTGCCCTGTCTCCTGCGGAGCCGCTAATCCCCATGGTCCTGACGGAGTCCCAGCATCCACTACGGACTACGAGAAATAGATTTATCGGTAAGTAAAATCTTATTTTTTTCTTCGTTCTGGTGTTCGTAATGTGATTGACAGGAAGTGGGTGTTTCTGGGCGGAAACTGGCCGTTTTATGGGTGTGTGTGAAAAAACGCTACCGTTTCTGGGAAAAACGCGGGAGTGGCCGGAGAAACGGAGGAGTGTCTGGGCGAACGCTGGGTGTGTTTGTGACGTCAAACCAGGAACGACAAGCACTGAACTGATCGCAGATGCCGAGTAAGTCTTGAGTTACTCAGAAACTGCACAGAGATGTCTTTTTCGCAATATTGCAAATCTTTCGTTCGCAATTTTAAGAAGCTAAGATTCACTCCCAGTAGGCGGCGGCTTAGCGTGTGCAAAGCTGCTAAAAGCAGCTTGCGAGCGAACAACTCGGAATGACCCCCATAGTCCATATCTCAAGAAAAGTTAGTCAAAATCTGTCCTATCTGGGCTCCGGGGAGTTCAAGGGAAATCGCAAGTAAAAATCGAACATAGCAAGGATCTCACCGTGTGTACACACCCTTAGGCTACTGGACACCATTAGCTCCAGAGGGAGTCAGAACACAGGAGTTCGTCCCGGAGCCGCGCCGCCGTCCTCCTCACAGAGCCGGAAGATAGAAGCCGGGTGAGTATGAGAAGAAAAGAAGACTTCAGAGGCGGCAGAAGACTTCATGATCTTCACTGAGGTAACGCACAGCAGTGCAGCTGTGCGCCATTGCTCCCACACACCTCACACACGGCAGTCACTGTAAGGGTGCAGGGAGCAGGGGGGGCGCCCTGGGCAGCAATATAAACCTCATTTCTGGCAAAAGAGATATATATATACAGCTAGGTACTGTATATATAAAGAGCCCCCGACAGTTTTTATTATATTTAAGCGGGACAGAAGCCCGCCGCCGAGGGGGCTCGGCTTCTCCCCCAGCACTCACCAGCGCCATTTTCTCCACAACACAGCTGAGAGGAAGCTCCCCGGACTCTCCCCTGCTTATCCACGGTGAAAGGGTGTTTCAGAGAAGAGGGGGGGCACATAATTGGCAGCAAATAATAGTATTACAGCGCTACTGGGTAAACACATTGGCCAATATTTACTAATATTCGTGTTTGTGTCGGATTGTGTAGTGTTTAAACTCGTCTTGTATCGGGTGCATTTTCATGCAACTTTTTGAAACTATGGCCCTCATTCCGAGTCGTTCGCTCGGTATTTTTCATCGCATCGCAGTGAAATTCCGCTTAGTGCGCATGCGCAATATTCGCACTGCGACTGCGCCAAGTATCTTTGCTATGAAGAAAGTATTTTTACTCACGGCTTTTTCATCGCTCCGGCGATCGTAATGTGATTGACAGGAAATGGGTGTTACTGGGCGGAAACAGGCCGTTTTATGGGCGTGTGGCTGAAAACGCTACCGTTTCCGGAAAAAACGCAGGAGTGGCCGGAGAAACGGGGGAGTGGTTGGGCGAACGCTGGGTGTGTTTGTGACGTCAAACCAGGAACGACAAGCACTGAACTGATCGCACAGGCAGAGTAAGTCTGGAGCTACTCTAAAACTGCTAAGTAGTTTGTGATCGCAATATTGCGAATACATCGGTCGCAATTTTAAGATGCTAAGATACACTCCCAGTAGGCGGCGGCTTAGCGTGTGTAACTCTGCTAAATTCGCCTTGCGACCGATCAACTCGGAATGAGGGCCTATATACGCCAAGTTATGAAGCAGTTGACTTTATGCTTTTCGTGTTTTCCGATGTCGATGCCAGTCGTTTTTTTTTGGCCCATTTGCAGCTGTCATTGTTGTTTGCGTACGTGTTTTTGTTTTTTTTGGTGTTTTTTTCTAAGTTAAACGCGGCAGGGTTATTTTTTTCCCGCGGTCGCATTTTCACTTTTAATTTCGTTTTTCCTCCCCGTTCGTGATTGGTTGTGTTCAGACACAAGGGTGTGAGTGAGGGGGAGGAGGTCGGTCAGTTGGAGGAGGTGAGTGTGAGTGAGGTTAGTGAGGTGGAGGAGGTGGGTGAGGTTGCTGCAGCAGCCTCAAGTGACAGTGATAGTGACAGTCAGAGTGCTCCGCAGCCACGCACCACTACTAAGACTGGGCGGAATGTCAAGTTTACTTATGCAGAAAATGTGGCATTGGTGCGCGAGCTGATGAAGTATCAGAGGCAGCTATTTGGCCCTGAGTCCGCCAAGGTGCCAACACGGAAGAAGACGGTGTTGTGTGCGAAAGTTGTTGCTGCTGTCAATAGTGAGGGGGTGGTCAAGCGGACGGAGGACACGTGCCGCAAACGGTACTATGACATAAAGCGACGTGTCAAGTCCAAAATGGCCAAGGAGGCGAAGTCGGCTCGAAAAGCCGGTGGTGGCCAGCCCTATATTGCAAGATATCTGGAGTATGAGGAGCTCATGCGGAGTGTAATACCTCCTGAAGTAGTCTCTGCAACCCATGTCCGGGATTCAGATAGGCCCAGCAAGAATGGTGAGCATGTGTATTTGCATTAACATTCTATGTTTTTTTTTTTATTTAATTCTGTGTGTCATGTGACGTTGCATATTACTCCCATCTTCAAGTGTGTGTCAGCAAATACCTTGTTTTTGGTTATGTTTTCTACAAAAGCCAATGTAACATCTTACTTTATTGTATGTCATGTTTTTTTTCCACTATATTTTCCATGTGTAGTTTGGACTTGGTGTGTCATAGAATTGTCCTGCAATAATGTATTCCTTTTGCACATTTTGAAAGTTTACATTTTGACTAGGTTTGAGATTTATGTTATCCATGTGCAATGTTGTTAAAACTGTGGTTGTCATGTTAGAGGCTGGAGTAGTGGAAATGAGGTAACAAGGAAAAAATGGCCTGTTACTCTTTAGGGCCCTACTCACTGGCCAACCCGCCGCCGAGCTGCCCGACGGCGTATACGGCCGACGAGCGACCCGGCGGCGGGGGGGCAGTGACGGGGGGAGTGAAGTTTCTTCACTCCCCCCGTCACGCGGCTGCATTGAAGTGCAGGCAAATATGGACGAGATCGTCCATATTGGCCTGCATGCACGGCCGACGGGAGACCAGCAATGAACGAGCGCGGGGACGCGCATCGTTCATCGCTGGAGTCTCCACACTGAAAGATATGAACGAGTTCTCGTTCATTTATGAACGAGATCGTTCATATCTTTCCGAAAATCGGCCAGTGTGTAGGGCCCTTAAGTCTAATGCTTAGGTTCTCAAACTCGGTCCTCAGGACCCCAAATAGTCAATGTTTTCCAGGTAACACAGCAGGTCCACAGGTGTATTTATTACTCACTGAAACATTTTAAAAGGTCCACAGGTGGAGCTAATTATTTCACTAGTGATTGTGTAAGAAGACCTGCAAAACATGCACTGTGTGGAGCAGGGCCGGCAAAAGAAATCTTGGGGCCCGGTACACTGATATCTCTGCGGGTCCCTTGCCCCCTGACCCACCCTCCCCCAGCACTTGCAATATGCACCACAAACAACTACTTTGTGCATCATACCCCACAGCAGCACTGACTTTGTGTGGCCCCATTTTTCATGTCACACCTAATACAGAACATGAGTTTAAAACACTACAACAAATTGAAAAATGGGGGTAATAGTTTCTCGCTGTGCAAGAAAAAAACATGTCACTGACTCACCACCAAAGCACAATCCTGTCTGTCCCCCAGCAGCACAAGCGGTTCCTTTCCTGTCTTTCAGGCCGCTGCTGTGCTGCTCCCTTTCTCCTGCACTGGTCTGCCCACAGTCTGCCTGTTCCTCAAAGGAGAATGCAACGCTACAGCAGGCAGGGACAAACAGGGAAGGACGGGTGGGCGGTGCCGAGCGTAGCGTCGTGCGTCACACGACACGTCACAGGTCAGACACGGGGACTGCCGGGACCCAGGGGTTACGGTTACCGCCGCCGAAGGACGCCGCTGTACTATTAAACATATTTCTCTAATGTCCTAGTGGATGCTGGGGACTCTGTAAGGACCATGGGGAATAGACGGGCTCCGCAGGAGACTGGGCACTCTAAAGAAAGATTTAGTACTACCTGGTGTGCACTGGCTCCTCCCTCTATGTCCCTCCTCCAGACCTCAGTTAGAATCTGTGCCCGGCCAGAGCTTGGTGCTTTTAGTGAGCTCTCCTGAGCTTGCTAATAAGAAAGTATTTTAGTTAGGTTTTTTATTTTCAGAGAGCTTCTGCTGGCAACAGACTCTCTGCGACAAGGGACTGAGGGGAGAGAAGCAAACCTACTAACTGCGGCTAGGTTGCGCTTCTTAGGCTACTGGACACCATTAGCTCCAGAGGGTTCGAACACAGGATCTTAACCTTGGTCGTCCGTTCCCGGAGCCGCGCCGCCGTCCCCCTCGCAGAGCCAGAAAACAGAGGCCGGCGGAAGCAAGAAGACATCGAAATCGGCGGCAGAAGACTCCTGTCTTCACATGAGGTAGCGCACAGCACTGCAGCTGTGCACCATTGCGCCCACACTACCCACACACTCCGGTCACTGTAGGGTGCAGGGCGCAGGGGGGGGCGCCCTGGGCAGCAATTAGGATACCTCTTGCAAAAAGACACATATATACAGCTGGGCACTGTATATATGTACGAGCCCCCGACATTTTATTTACACAGACCCGGGACAGAAGCCCGCCGCTGAGGGGGCGGGGCCTTCTTCCTCAGCACTAACCGGCGCCATTTTCTCTCCACAGCTCCGCTGAAAGGAAGCTCCCCAGGCTCTCCCCTGCAGTATCAAGGTTGAAAAAGGGTAAAAAGAGAGGGGGGGGGGCACATAAATTTAGGCGCAAATTATCATAAACAGCAGCTACTGGGTAAACACTAAGTTACTGTGTAATCCTTGGGTTATATAGCGCTGGGGTGTGTGCTGGCATACTCTCTCTCTGTCTCCCCAAAAGGCCTTGTGGGGTCCTGTCCTTAATTAGGGCATTCCCTGTGTGTGTGCGGTGTGTCGGTACGTTTGTGTCGACATGTTTGATGAGGACGGTTACGTGGAGGCAGAACAAGTGCAAGTGAATGTGGTGTCGCCGCCGACGGCGCCGACACCTGATTGGATGGATATGTGGAAGGTGTTAAATGATAACGTAAGCTCCTTGCATAAAAGGTTGGATAATCAGTCAGGGTCTCAACCCATGTCTGATTCTACAGCTCAGGGGCCGTCAGGGTCTCAAAAGCGCCCACTATCCCAGTTGGTTGACACAGATGTCGACACGGATTCTGACTCCAGTGTCGATGACGATGATGCAAAGTTGCAGCCTAAAATGACTAAAGCCATCCGATACATGATTATAGCAATGAAGGAGGTATTGCACATATCGGAGGAAAACCCTGTCCCTGACAAGAGGGTTTATATGTTTGGGGAGAAAAAGCAAGAAGTGACTTTTCCCCCTTCACATGAATTAAATGAGTTATGTGAAAAAGTGTGGGATTCCCCTGATAGGAAAGTACTGGTTTCCAAAAGATTACTTATGGCGTATCCTTTCCCGCCAACGGATAGGTTACGCTGGGAATCCTCCCCTAGGGTAGACAAAGCGTTGACACGCTTATCTAAGAAGGTGGCCCTGCCGTCACAGGATACGGCCGCCCTTAAGGATCCTGCGGATAGGAAGCAGGAAGGTATCCTGAAGTCTGTTTATACACATTCTGGTACTCTTCTGAGGCCAGCAATTGCTTCGGCCTGGATGTGTAGTGCTGTAGCAGCATGGACAGATACTCTGTCTGAGGAGATTGATACCCTGGACAGGGAGACTATGTTATTGACCGTAGGGCATATCAAAGACGCTGTCCTATATATGCGGGATGCCCAGAGGGACATTTGCCTGCTGGGCTCTAGAATAAACGCAATGTCGATTTCTGCCAGAAGGGTCCTATGGACTCGGCAATGGACAGGTGATGCCGACTCTAAAAAACACATGGAGGTGTTACCTTATAAGGGTGAGGAATTGTTTGGGGACGGTCTCTCGGACCTAGTTTCCACAGCTACGGCTGGGAAGTCAAATTTCTTGCCATATATTCCCTCACAGCCAAAGAAAGCACCGTATTACCAAATGCAGTCCTTTCGTTCACAAAAAAGCAAGAAAGTCAGAGGTGCATCCTTTCTTGCCAGAGGCAGGGGTAGAGGAAAAAAGCTGCACCATGCAGCTAGTTCCCAGGAACAAAAGTCCTCCCCGGCTTCCACTAAATCCACCGCATGACGCTGGGGCTCCACAGCCGGAGCCAGGAGCGGTGGGGGCGCGTCTCCGAAATTTCAGCCACCAGTGGGTTTGCTCACGGGTGGATCCTTGGGCTATACAAATTGTGTCTCAGGGATACAAGCTGGAATTCGAGGTGACGCCCCCTCACCGTTACCTAAAATCGGCCTTGCCAGCTTCCCCCATGGAAACGGAGGTAGTGTTGGCAGCAATTCACAAGCTATATCTCCAGCAGGTGATAGTGAAGGTTCCCCTACTTCAACAGGGAAGGGGTTACTATTCCACTATGTTTGTGGTACCGAAACCGGACGGTTCGGTCCGACCCATTTTGAATTTAAAATCCCTGAACATTTATCTGAAGAAATTCAAGTTCAAGATGGAATCGCTCAGAGCGGTCATTGCAAGCCTTGAGGAAGGGGATTTTATGGTGTCTCTGGACATCAAGGATGCGTACATGCATGTCCCCATTTATCCACCTCATCAGGAGTACCTCAGGTTTGTGGTACAGGACTGTCATTACCAATTCCAGACGTTGCCGTTTGGCCTGTCCACGGCACCGAGAATATTTACCAAGGTGATGGCGGAAATGAGGGTGCTCCTTCGGAAGCAGGGGGTTACAATTATCCCATACTTGGACGATCTCCTCATAAAGGCGAGGTCCAGGGAGCGGTTGCTGATCAGCATAGCACACTCTCAGGAGGTGTTGCGACAGCACGGCTGGATTCTGAATATTCCAAAGTCGCAGCTGATTCCTACGACGCGTCTGCCCTTCCTGGGCATGATTCTGGACACAAGCCAGAAAAAGGTGTTTCTCCCGGAGGAAAAGGCTCGGGAGCTCGTGACTCTGGTCAGAGACCTCCTAAAACCAAAACAGGTGTCAGGACGCGAGTCCTGGGAAAGATGGTGGCGTCATACGAAGCCATTCCCTTCGGCAGGTTCCATGCGAGGATCTTTCAGTGGGATCTGTTGGACAAGTGGTCCGGATCGCATCTTCAGATGCATCGGCTGATCACCCTGTCCCCCAGGGCCAGGGTGTCTCTTCTGTGGTGGCTGCAAAGTGCTCACCTCCTCGAGGGCCGCAGGTTCGGCATACAGGACTGGGTCCTGGTGACCACGGATGCAAGCCTCCGAGGATGGGGGGCAGTCACTCAGGGAAGAAACTTCCAGGGGCTGTGGTCAAGGGAGGAGACTTGTCTGCACATCAGTATCCTGGAACTAAGGGCCGTATACAACGCCCTGAGTCAAGCGGAGCCTCTGCTTCGAAACCAACCAGTGCTGATTCAGTCAGACAACATCACTGCAGTGGCCCATGTAAACCGCCAGGGCGGCACAAGAAGCAGGGTGGCAATGGCAGAAGCCACCAGGATTCTTCGTTGGGCGGAGAATCACGTACTAGCACTGTCAGCAGTGTTCATTCCGGGACTGGACAACTGGGAAGCAGACTTCCTCAGCAGGCACGACCTCCACCCGGGAGAGTGGGGACTTCATCAAGAAGTCTTCACGCAGATTGCAAATCGATGGGAACTGCCACAGGTGGACATGATGGCGTCCCGTCTCAACAAAAAGCTAAAAAGGTATTGCGCCAGGTCAAGAGACCCTCAGGCGATAGCTGTGGACGCACTAGTAACACCGTGGGTGTTCCAGTCGGTCTATGTGTTTCCTCCTCTTCCTCTCATACCAAAGGTGCTGAGAATTGTGAGAAAAAGAGGAGTGAGAATACTCATTGTTCCGGATTGGCCAAGAAGGACTTGGTACCCGGAATTGCAAGAAATGCTCACAGAGGACCCATGGCCTCTGCCTCTCAGACAGGACCTGTTGCAACAAGGGCCCTGTCTGTTCCAAGACTTACCGCGGCTGCGTTTGACGGCATGGCGGTTGAACGCCGGATCCTAGCGGAAAAAGGCATTCCGGATGAAGTTATTCCTACGCTGATAAAGGCTAGGAAGGACGTGACAGCAAAGCATTAGCACCGTATATGGCGAAAATATGTTGCTTGGTGTGAGGCCAGGAAGGCTCCTACAGAGGAATTCCAGCTGGGCCGGTTCCTGCACTTCCTACAGTCAGGAGTGACTATGGTCTTAAAATTAGGATCCATAAAGGTCCAGATTTCGGCCCTATCCATTTTCTTTCAAAAGGAACTGGCTTCGCTTCCTGAAGTTCAGACGTTTGTCAAGGGAGTGTTGCATATTCAGCCCCCTTTTGTGCCACCAGTGGCACCTTGGGATCTTAACGTGGTGTTGAGTTTCCTGAAATCTCACTGGTTTGAGCCACTTAAGACCGTGGAGCTAAAATATCTCACGTGGAAAGTGGTCATGCTATTGGCCTTAGCTTCGGCTAGGCGTGTGTCAGAATTGGCGGCTTTGTCATGTAAAAGCCCCGATCTGGTTTTCCATATGGACAGGGCAGAATTACGGACTCGTCCGCAATTTCTGCCGAAGGTGGTGTCATCTTTTCATTTGAACCAACCTATTGTAGTGCCTGCGGCTACTCGGGACTTGGAGGACTCCAAGTTGCTTGATGTAGTCAGGGCTTTGAAGATTTATGTAGCCAGGACGGCTGGAGTCAGGAAAACTGACTCGCTGTTTATCCTGTATGCATCCAACAAGCTGGGTGCTCCTGCTTCAAAGCAGACTATTGCTCGCTGGATCTGTAACACGATTCAGCAGGCTCATTCTGCTGCTGGTTTGCCGCATCCAAAATCAGTGAAAGCCCATTCCACAAGGAAAGTGGGTTCTTCTTGGGCGGCTGCCCGAGGGGTCTCGGCATTACAACTTTGCCGAGCAGCTACTTGGTCGGGTTCAAACACCTTTGCAAAGTTCTATAAGTTTGATACCCTGGCTGAGGAGGACCTTGTGTTTGCCCATTCGGTGCTGCAGAGTTATCCGCACTCTCCCGCCCGTTTGGGAGCTTTGGTATAATCCCCATGGTCCTTACGGAGTCCCCAGCATCCACTAGGACGTTAGAGAAAATAAGATTTTACTCACCGGTAAATCTATTTCTCGTAGTCCGTAGTGGATGCTGGGCGCCCGTTCCAAGTGCGGACTTTCTGCAATACGTGTATATAGTTATTGCTTCATAAAAGGGTTATGTTATGTTGGCATCTGTTGTTTGATGCTCTGTTGTTGTTCATACTGTTAACTGGGTAAGTTTATCACGAGTTGTACGGTGTGATTGGTGTGGCTGGTATGAGTCTTACCCTGGATTCCAAAATCCTTTCCTTATAATGTCAGCTCTTCCGGGCACAGTTTCCTTAACTGAGGTCTGGAGGAGGGGCATAGAGGGAGGAGCCAGTGCACACCAGGTAGTACTTAATCTTTCTTTAGAGTGCCCAGTCTCCTGCGGAGCCCGTCTATTCCCCATGGTCCTTACGGAGTCCCCAGCATCCACTACGGACTACGAGAAATAGATTTACCGGTGAGTAAAATCATATTTTTTTACATGTAACCATGTGCGGCGCGGCGGCAGCCCACATAATATGTCTTTACTGTAAATATAAACGTATAAATACATTATGCTGCTAGTGCCCCCTACACCTTGAGGCCCCTCAAAGCCTCGGGCCCGGTATGGGGGTACTCTTTGTACCCCTCTGTCGCTGGGCCTGGTGTGGAGACCTGAGGAGCGAGTTTGAGAAACTTCTAGACTTTGTGCTCATTCCATGATTTGTAGCCTACCTTCTTGTTATTTTTACACTAAGGTACTTCTGGCATATCCTGGAGGCAATTCTGTGCCATTATCTTGCTGTAGGAATCTAGACCAGTGGTTCTCAAACTCAGTCCTCGGCACCCCAAATAGCTCACGTTTTCCAGGTCAGCCAGCAGGTGCACAGGTGTATTCATTGTACACTGACACATTTTAAAAGATCCACAGGTCGAGCTAATTATTTCACTAGTGAGTCTCTGAGGAGACCTGGAAAACATGCACTGTGTGGGGTCCTGAGGACTGAGTTTGAGAACCTGTGATCTAATGTATATGTCGTGTCCACTCAGACACACTGGTGTGATTTTGTGGGAAGCACCATTTAATTGGCTTTACCAATAGTCATTTCACTAGGAACCAGGGTAATAGTTAATTTCTCTTATGTCCTAGAGCATGCTGGGGTCCACATTAGTACCATGGAGTATAGACAGGTCCACTTGGAGCCACTGGCACTTTAAGAGTTTAATAGTGTGGGCTGGCTCCTCCTTCTATGCCCCTCCTACCAGACTCAGTTTAGAAAATGTGCCCGGGGGAGCCGGTCACAGCTAGGGGAGCTGTATATGAGTTTTTCTAGTTTTATTATTTTTCTTAGAGTTAGGCACAGGGAGGCTGCTGGCAACAGCCTCTCTGCTTCGTGAGACTTAGGGGGGGAGTAGTGTCCAACCCTCAGAGGTTAATTGCCACTATCTCCGCTGACAGGACACTGAGCTCCTGAGGGTGATGATCGTTAGCCGCCCGAGGCGACCACTCACTCCCGCAGCATGCTGCCACCCCCTAATAGCCAAAAGATTCCAGTGGCGTGTGAGTCACCGGCTACCCGACAAGCGGAGAGCCGGAGTGAATGGCGGCAACAGGGTAGGAGCGCAGTACTAACTGCACTCCGGAGAGCTCAGCGGTATACAGTGCGTCGCTATGAGGGGCGCCCTGAGCCAGTGCGAATACCCTACACTGGTCACTCAATGCTGTCAGGGACCTCGGTAACGCTGCTAGCCCATACCTCAGGCCAGTATAAAGAATTGAAAGCGGGAAGACGCGCCATGTTCAAGGGGTGGAGCTTCTCAGAGCGGACCCAGAGGCTTCCAGCGCCATTTTCTCCCTGCAGATACACCTACAGCGACGCTGACAGGGAGTGCTGTCCCTCCACACGACTCCAGCTATCCTGTGCGGTACCAGGGGGTTGTAGAAGGGGGGGAAAGGCTGTAAATTACTGTGTAGTCTTTTAAGAGTACACAGTCAGCACCAGGTATTAGGTTTATATCTACCTATTGAAGCGCTGTGTGTGTGCTGGCTCCAAGCTCTGTGTTTCTCTGAAGGAACTTGGGGGGAAACTGTGTCTGACATTTTCCTGTGAGTGTGGGGGTGTATGTTCTCTCACATAGCCATTTCCAGGGACTCTGTGTCTTATGCTGCAGAGGAGGTTTCTTCTCCAGAGGAATCCATTCCATGTACACAGGAATGTAATGTCTTGTCTCAGGCTACTATATCTGAGCCAGAATGACTGACTTCAATTAAGGGAATGATCTCTCAGATTTCAACTAGGGTGGCTCATACTGAGACTGAAACTCAGGTTTTAAAGAATTCTATGGCAGTTTGGTCAGGTTCTGTTCCTATTCCTTCTAAATCCCCTAGCATATACCCAAAGAAACGTGCCCTTGCACAGATTATGCAAGCTGACACGGATACCGACTCTGACACAGTAGACAGTGATGGAGATGTGCTGAGGGGGGGCGGCATCCCTTGCAAAGGGGATGCAGCTTATGATTGAGGCCATAAGGGATGTGTTAACATTACTAACACACTACCTGAGCAGGTTGAGGAGGCTTACTTCACAGACAATAAGAAAGCCTCGCTAACCTTCCCTGTGTCTAAAGAATTAAACGCTCTATTTGAAAAATCCTGGGAAAACCCAGAGAAAAAATTCCAGATTTCAAAAAAGGATTCTGGTTGCTTTTCCCTTCCCTGAGGAGGATAGAAAAAAAATGGGAAAACCCACCCATAGTTGATGCATCTGTCTCCAGACTGTCAAAAAAGGTGGTTTTACCTGTCCCTGGATCTACCGCGTTAAAAGAACTGGCTGATCGTAAAATTGACACTACGCTCAAATCCATATACACTGCTTCAGGAGTGGCGTTAAGGACCACTATTGCCTGTGCATGGATTTCTAAAGCTATAGTAAAGTGGTTAGACACGTTACTAGAAGACTTAGATACAATGGATAGAAGTGACATTGAACTGTTTTTCCGTAACATACAGGATTCTGCAGGTTTCATGGTGGAGTCCATGAAGGACCTGGGTACGCTGAATGCAAGAATATCTTCCATGGCTGTCTCAGCTCGCAGAGGTCTCTGGCTACACCAATGGTCTGCAGACACGGAATCCAGGAGAAGTGTGGAGAACCTACCATTCACAGGTCAGGCTCTATTTGGGTAAGCGTTGGATGCGTGGATTTCCACAGCAACCGCGGGTAAGTCACCCTTTCTTCCCTCAGCTACTCCTTCTATGAAGAAACCCTTTTCTTCATCTACATCGCAGTCCTTTCGGACCGCTAAGACGAAAAAGTCCAAGCCTCCTACCACCTTCTTTAGAGGTGGTTGGGCAAAATCCAAGAAGACTACCCCTGCAGGTTCCCAGGACCCCAGGACCAGAAGCCTACTTCTGGTTCCACTAAATCTTCAACATGACGGTGGTCCGCACAGCCTGGAGAGCGGGCTGGTGGGGGCGAGACTCGGACGTTTCAGCCACGTCTGGGTGTCGTCCGGCCTGGATCCCTGGATACTGGATATTGTGTCCCAGGGATACAGCCTGGAGTTTCAAAAATTCCTGTCTCACCGATTCTTCAAAATCAGTCTTGCCAGTTTTACTGACAGAAAGGGCTATCCTGCAGGAAGCCATCCAAAAATTGGAAAGGTCAGCGGTCATTGTTCCAGTTCCACCTCATATGCAACACAAGGGTTACTATTCAAACCTTTTCGTGGTACTGAAACCGGATGGTTTGGTCAGACCGATTTTGAACTTGAAATCGTTAAACCCTTATCTGATGGAGTTAAAATTCAAAATGGAGTCTCTGAGAGCTGTGATCTCATGTCCAGAGGAGGGAGAGTTTCTGGTATCCCTAAATATCAAGGATGCGTATCTCCACATTCCGATTTGGCTGCGGCATCAGGCTTATCTCAGATCAGGAGAGATCCGTGTTTAAAATCTAAGCAATCTGACTAGATTGCTTAGATTTTGAGCATGGATCTGCCGTGTATTTGCCCCCCAGAGATAGCGATGCGCGGCCCCACGCATCGCTATCGCCGGTACTAGATTGAGCCTGCATGCAGGCTCAATCTAGCGGGTCGCTCACTTCACTGTTGTGTGAAGTGGGCAGCCCCCCGTCCGTCCGTCCCCTCGCTCAGCATATCGGCTGTGCTAAGTGGGGGGGAGAGATGTGTGCTGAGTGGTCTGTGTTAAGATCGCTCAGCACACATCTCTCCCGTCAGTACCCCCCTTTAGACAATCACTATCAGTTCCAGGCACTGCCATTCGGTCTTTCCACGGCACCAAGGGTGTTCACCAAGGTGATTGCAGAGATGATGGTTCTCCTCCGCAGACAGGGAGTGATCATAAATTCCATATCTGGACGATTTGCTGATAAAGGCATCACCCAGGGAGAAGTTGTTGCAGTCCATTGCTCTCACGACTCATCTGCTCAGGGAACATGGTTGGATCCTGAACCTTCCAAAGTCACATTTTGGAGCCGACAAGGAGATTGTCTTTCCTAGGAATGAGCCTCGACACGGAAGTACAGAGGGTATTTCTACCGGTGGAAATAGCGTTGGTGATACAATCAATGGTCCAGGATGTCTTGAAGCCTACCCGGGTATCGGTTCATCAGTGCATTCACCTTCTGGGGAAGATGGTTGCCTCCTACGAGGCTCTACAGTTCAGTAGATTTCATGCTCGGTCTTTCCAACTGGATCTCCTAGACACCACCTACACATACACAAGTGGATACGTCTGTCGCCGAAAGCAAGGATTTCACTCCTCTGGTGGCTACAAATGCCTCACCTTCTGGAGGGCCGCAGGTTCGGGGTTCAGAACTGGATCCTTCTTACCACGGATGCAAGTCTCAGGGATTGGGGCTCAGTCGCTCAAGGGGAAACCTTCCAACGAAGGTGGTCAAGTCTGGAATCCACTCTTCCAAAACACATTCTGGAACTGAGAGCCGTATACAACGGTCTTCTCCAAGCGGCACATCTTCTGCAAAATCAGGCCATTCAAGTACAGTCAGACAATGTGACAGCGGTGGCCTACATAAACCGACAGGGAGGAACAAAGAGCAGAACTGCAATGTCAGAAGTAACAAGAATCCTCCTCTGGGCAGAAAAGCACTCAGTGGCGCTGTCAGCAATCTTCCTTCCAGGAGTGGACAACTGGGAAGCAGACTTCCTCAGCAGGCACGATCTCCATCCAGGAGAATGGGGCCTCCACCAGGAGGTGTTCACAGAGGTGACCATTCTTTGGGGCGTACCTCAAATAGACATGATGGCCTCACGTCTTAACAAGAAACTTCAGAGGTACTATTCCAGGTCGAGAGACCCACAAGCAGTGGCGGTGGATGCCCTGGTAACACCGTGGGTGTTGAAATCCTCTCATTCCAACAGTTCTAAAACTCATAAAGAGAACAAGGGTTCAGGCAATTCTCATTGCTCTGGACTGGCCAAGGAGAGCTTGGTACGCGGATCTTCTGGACTTACTGCTGGAAGATCCGAGGCCTCTTACTCTTCGTGAGGATCTTCTGCAACAGGGGCCGTTCGCTCATCAAGACTTACCGCGGCTGTTTGATGGCATGGAGGTTGAACGCCAGATCTTGGCCCGGAAGGGTATTCCGAGCAAGGTTATTCCTACCCTGATACAGGCTAGGAAAGGAGTAACGTCTAAACATTACCATCGCATTTGGAAAAAATATGTGTCTTGGTGTGAATCCAAGAGGTTTCCTACGGTGGAGTTTCAACTTGGACGGTTTCTCCGCTTCCTGCAAGCAGGTGTTGATATGGGCCTGCGTTTGAGATCCATAAAGGTCCAGATTTTGGCTTTATCCATTTTCTTCCAGAAACAATTGGCTGCACTCCCTAAGGTTCAGACTTTCTTGAAAGGTATTCTGCACATCCAGCCTCCCTTTGTGGCGCCGACGGCATCCTGGGATCTTAATGTGGTGTTGCATTTCCTGCAATCGGATTGGTTTGAGCCTTTACAGGAGGCTGAGGTCAAGTTTCTCATGTGGAAGGCTGCCACTTTTTTGGCCTTAGCTTCTGCTTGACGTGTGTCGGAATTGGGGGCTTTGTCCTGTAAAAGCCCCTACTTAATCTTCCATGAAGATAGAGCTGAGCTCAAGACACGTCAGCAGTTCCTTCCAAAGGTTGTGTCGGCTTTTCATATCAACCAACCTATTGTGATGCCAGTAGCTACTGACTCCTCAATTACCTCAAAGTCCTTGGATGTGGTGAGGGCTTTGAAAATTTATGTGAAGAGAACTTCACAGGAAGTCGGACGCTTTATTTGTCCTTTATGATAGCAACAAGGTTGGGTGTCCTGCTTCTAAGCAGACAATTTCTCACTGGATTAGGTCCACTATTCAGCACGCATGTTCTACGGCAGGATTGCCGTGGCCAAAATCTGTTAAGGCCCACTCTACTCGTAAGGTGGGTTCTTCCTGGGAGGCTGCCCGGGGGGTCTCGGCTTTACAACTTTGCAGAGCGGCTACTTGGTCTGGGTTGAACACGTTTGCTAAATTCTACAAGTTCGATACTTTGGCCTCTGAGGACCTGAAGTTCAGTCAATCAGTTCTGCAGGAGCCTCTGCGCTCTCCCTCCCGTTCTGGGAGCTTTGGTACATCCCCATGGTACTAATGTGGACCCCAGCATCATCTAGGACGGAAAAGAAAATAGGATTTTAATTACCTACCGGTAAATCCTTTTCTCATAGTCCATAGAGGATGCTGGGTGCCCGCCCAGCGCTTCGTGATCCTGCAGTGGTTACTTAGTTCAGTACTGCTTTGTTCTTGGTTAAGTACTGTTTTTATTACTTGGTTAAGTAATATTGTTCAGCCGTTACTGAGTTTTCAAGCTGGTTAGCTTGGTTTGCCTTGTATGTGTGAGCTGGTGTGAATCTCGCCACTATCTGTGTAAAATCCTTCTCTCTAAGTTGTCCGTCTCCTCGGGCACATTTTCTAGACTGAGTCTGGTAGGAGGGGCATAGAGGGAGGAGCCAGCCCACACTGTTAAACTCTTAAAGTGCCAGTGGCTCCTAGTGGACCCATCTATACCCCATGGTACTAATGTGGACCCCAGCATCCTCTACGGACTACGAGAAAAGGATTTACCGGTAGGTAATTAAAATCCTATTTTTTTTACTCCGCACCGGCCAACTGCTAGTAGATCATCCTTATGCATTGTCGCTGGCCCACAGATACTTTAACATTGGCTAAGTAAATCACTTAGACAAAAAGTGGATGAAAGATTCACCCTTCTAACACACAGCACAAAATAATAGCAGTGCCCTTTCCCAAATACTACAAAATAGAATCAGGACTGCTGAATCACTCTCTTCACTCCTCCACCCATGTGATAGGTACCAACAGTGATGCCGAGAGAGGGAGTCTCGGTTTACTAATTAACCAGGCCTGGGCTTGTTGGTGGACGGACCCGGAGTCGGGCTCCCCCCTCAACCTCTCTCCCTTACCTGTTAGGCAACCGGCGCACAAATAGTCGTTTTGTTTCTGTATTTTTAATGGGGGCGAAAGGGTGGACATATCTCTGTGATTAGGCCACACCCCTGACTTTACTGGGGCCCAGGCATTCTCTCTACGGCCCTGGGTACCAAGCTTGATTAAACAAAACAAATTCCTACAGCACACTGCAAAGGGCCAGCAAAAGATACTTGCATTTTACAGATGTGTCCTCTGAAGCCCCATACACACTAGACGAGAAAGTAAAAGATCTTGCTCAGAAGGACCAATCTCAGCGAGATCTTTTACATTTACAATCTCATCCAGTGTGTACACTCAGTGTTGTTAACGATGCGCGTTCGGCGTCGGTGGGGACTCGTTTAGTGTGTACTGGGCCTTACCTCTTTACTCCGCGCTCTACAAGTCGCGTTGTACATATCGCTTGAGATTCCACTTAACATTTATCTAGCTGCTTCTAGAAGACATTAATTAGAATCTGAGTGGTTGCTATGGGCAACATTTCCACTTCTAAAAAACTCACACCTTAGTAACCCCTATGTTCTCTTGGTTTGCTAAGCATCTGCAATAGTTAAAAGTATATTGTTTACTGTACAAGTTGTACTTTACACATACAAAACATAGATATAGGCAAAACAGCTACATATAATAACGCATCAGCTGTATGTTCACCACGCCTGACATCCATGATGTGGCTACACAGGTCCTCATAGAAAACTCATACAATAAACCTGACTTTTGTAATATGGTAATTTTTATTAATGTATGCTCGTCATCCCACAGAATCACCGCAGGGCCAACAAGTACATTTATACAAGGACCTAATCAGAGAGGTCTACCTCAAATTATCATTTGATTATAGCTGTTGAACAGATTTGCATATAAACATTGTGAATATTATTGTTACAGAGAAGCTGCTGGCATCCTCTATCCCTGCAATGGAGTAAGCAGGACCCTGATATAACCGAGATATGAAGAATAATTTAAACAGTGGTAAAAGAAAGATATTGGGGGTCATTCCGAGTTGTTCGATAGCAGATTTCGGTCGCTGCGCAGTGATCACGCAAAAAATTGCCACTTCTGCGCATGCGTATGCGGCGCAATGCACACGCACGTCGTACTATTACAACGAACGATGTAGTTTCACACAAGGACTTGCAAAGCTTTTCAGTCGCACTGCTGGCCGCAGAGTGATTGACAGGAAGAGGGCGTTTGTGGGTGTCAGCTGACTGTTTTCAGGGAGTGTTCGAAAACACACAGGCGTGCCAGGAAAAATGCAGGCTTGGCTGGGCGAACGCAGGGTGTGTTTGTGACGTCAAAACAGGAACTGAATAGTCTGAAGTGATCGCAAGCGCTGAGTAGGTCTGGAGCTACTCTGACACTGCAGAAAAATATTTTGTAGGCGCTCTGCGATCCTTTCGTTCGCACTTCTGCTAAGCTAAAATACACTCCTAGTGGGCGGCGGCATAGCGTTTCCATGGCTGCTAAAAACGGGTGGTATTCATGTGACCGCCGGTCAGCTGACCGACAGTCACATGACCTCCTCCGTGAGCCCGATGGCTCACTATCCCGATGGTCGGCATGCCGACCAACAGGGACTATTTCCACTCGTGGGTGTCCACGACACCCATAGAGTGGGAATAGAACCCGTGGCGACCGCAGGTCGCCACCGAGCCCGCAGCGTGGCGAGCGCAGCGAGCCCGCAAGGGGCTTGCTGCACTCGCCCCTCCCCGCCGGGATCCCGGCGTCGGTATGCTGCCGGGATCCCGGCGTCGGTAAGGTGACCGGCGGTCAGGAGACCGCCGGTCACCAGTACTACACCCGCTAAAAACTGCTAGCGAGCGATCAATTCGGAATGACCCCCATTGTGCGTCAATACGTCGGCTGGTTCAGGGAGGCTGTGGAGGATCATAAAGTTTTATTTCAGTATAATCTGATTATATGTCTATTTAATTGGTGAACATGATGATTGTATTGGGAAATGTTTCCATGGAATATACTATATTTATATGTGGCATTTGATTTCTGAGATGCATTGATGGGACCAGTGTTTGGAGGACATGCTGGTTCCTGTAGTGCCATTTGGAGAAACCTGGGGGTATATTTACTAAGGTCCCGATTTTTTTCGATTTCATTCGTTTTGTGTTTTTTTGATCAAAGTGGCATCTCGGTAATTTACTAAACAATAATCTCGGCAGTGTTTTGTGCATTCGTATTTTTTTGCACGGCCGACTCCCCAAAAACGAATGAATACACCATTGGTCAAATTCACCTGTAAATTAATACAACACAGTAATTTACCTAGGATTCGTATTTATGAATGCGGTTGGAAATACCCTAAAATCGGCCGCAAAATGCATTGATTCGTATAAATGAGGACATTTCAGATATAATTGCTTTTAGCGGGTGTGTTTCTCATCTCTCACTACTGCCCAATTGCTAGGGTAAGTGTTAGAATATTCCTGTATTGTTTTTTTGAACTTTTTTTGATGGTGTTTGTTTTTAAAACCCAAAAACACTTTTGCCGCGGGTGCAGTATACCTTTATAATGATAAAATGTGTAAGCACATTTGTGTAATCCCTTAAAGTACCACACTATTGTATGTTGTTTTGTGGTTATTTGGTGTATGTTTGGCTATGCTTTCACATGTCCCTAAGTCAATTGTGGCAAATGTGTTAAACTGTACTTAAGGACACTCTTTTACTATATCAAGACTTAACCAGTGCAGCATGTATAAGCAGAGGCAGAACTCTGGGAGGCAACGGAGTCAGCCGCCGCCGGGCTCCTGCTTTGAAGGGGGGCACCTCTCCTCCTGTTCCGTGTGTTCAGCGACATTAATCAATTAAGTTAATTGACAGCAGCCGGTATCTCTTCCGTAGTCGACTTCCCCACTAGTCACTGCACCTTACAGATCACACCCTCTTTATTATAGATACACAGGAAGCAGACACCTTACTGATGAAGCTATTTGCTCCTATAAAGGAAGCATGAGAATTCTAACTATATGAAGTTATTTCTCTGACAATTACATGTAACTTCATATAGTTAGAATTCTCATACTTCCTATGCAAGAGCAGATATCTCCATCAGTAAGGTGCATGCTACAAGTGTAAAAGGTTGTGGGTTCTAATCCTGGATATGACACTTGCAAATTAATTGTCAGAGAAATAATCAGCATTGTGAGTGACTGAGCAGATCTATGTAGTGTGTGGTTGGACCCTTACATAGATCTGCCTAGCTGCAACGGTTTTGTAGTAGCTTCATATAGTTAGAAGTAGAGATGAGCGGGTTCGGTTTTACTAGGTGTTACTCGGATCTCAAAACGGCACCTTATTGGCTCACGGATGATATATGGGGGGGGGGGGGGGGGCACCAATATTTCTCTGACGTCCCAGTGGATGCTGGGACTTCCGTAAGGACCATGGGGAATAGCGGCTCCGCAGGAGACTGGGCACAAAAGTAAAAGCTTTAGACTAGCTGGTGTGCACTGGCTCCTCCCCCTATGACCCTCCTCCAAGCCTCAGTTAAATTTTTGTGCCCGGCCGAGAAGGGTGCATGCTAGGTAGCTCTCCTGAGCTGCTTAGAGTAAAAGTTTAAATAGGTTTTTTATTTTCAGTGAGACCTGCTGGCAACAGGCTCACTGCATCGTGGGACTAAGGGGAGAAGAAGCGAACTCACCTGCATGCAGAGTGGATTGGGCTTCTTGGCTACTGGACATTAGCTCCAGAGGGACGATCACAGGTTCAGCCTGGATGGGTCCCGGAGCCGCGCCGCCGGCCCCCTTACAGAGCCAGAAGAGCGAAGAGGTCCGGAGAAATCGGCGGCAGAAGACGTTCCTGTCTTCAGATAAGGTAGCGCACAGCACTGCAGCTGTGCGCCATTGCTCTCAGCACACTTCACACTCCGGTCACTGAGGGTGCAGGGCGCTGGGGGGGAGCGCCCTGAGACGCAATAAAAGACTATAAAAACCTTATATGGCTAAAGAAATGCATCACATATAGCTCCTGGGCTATATGGATGCATTTAACCCCTGCCAGTTTTCCTAAAAAAAGCGGGAGAAAAGGCCGCCGTGAAGGGGGCGGAGCCTTTCTCCTCAGCACACAAGCGCCATTTTCTTTCACAGCTCCGCTGGAAGGACGGCTCCCTGACTCTCCCCTGCAGTCCTGCTACACGAATCAGGGTAAAACAAGAGAGGGGGGGCACTATTGGCAGCTAATATAAAACAGCAGCTATAAAGGGAGAAACACTTACATAAGGTTATCCCTGTATATATATAGCGCTCTGGTGTGTGCTGGCAAACTCTCCCTCTGTCTCCCCAAAGGGCTCGTGGGGTCCTGTCCTCTTTCAGAGCATTCCCTGTGTGTGTGCTGGGTGTCGGTACGATTGTGTCGACATGTATGAGGAGGAAAATGATGTGGAAGCAGAGCAATTGCCTGTGTTAGTGATGTCACCCCCTAGGGAGTCGACACCTGACTGGATGGTCGTATTTAAAGAATTACGTGACAATGTCAGCACTTTGCAAAAAACTGTTGACGACATGAGACAGCCGGCAAATCAATTAGTGCCTGTTCAGGCGTCTCAGACACCGTCAGGGGCGCTAAAACGCCCGTTACCTCAGATGGTCGACACAGACCCAGACACGGATACTGAATCCAGTGTCGACGGTGAGGAGACAAACGTAATGTCCAGTAGGGCCACACGTTACATGATCACGGCAATGAAGGAGGCATTGAATATTTCTGACACTACAAGTACCACAAAAAAGGGTATTATGTGGGGTGTGAAAAAACTACCAGTAGTTTTTCCTGAATCAGATGAATTAAATGAGGTGTGTGATAAAGCGTGGCTTTCCCCCGATAAAAAACTGCTGATTTCTAATAAATTATTGGCACTATACCCTTTCCCGCCAGAGGTTAGGGCTTGTTGGGAAACACCTCCTAGGGTAGATAAGGCGCTCACACGCTTATCAAAACAAGTGGCGTTACCGTCTCCCGATACGGCCGCCCTCAAGGAACCAGCTGATAGGAGGCTGGAAAATATCCTAAAAGGTATATACACACATACTGGTGTTATACTGCGACCAGCAATCGCCTCAGCCTGGATGTGCAGCGCTGGAGTGGCTTGGTCGGATTCCCTGACTGAAAATATTGATACTCTGGATAGGGACAGTATATTATTAACTATAGAGCATTTAAAGGATGCATTACTATATATGCGAGATGCATAGAGGGATATTTGCACCCTGGCATCTAGAGTGAGTGCGATGTCCATTTCTGCCAGAAGAGCGTTATGGACGCGACAGTGGTCAGGTTATGCGGATTCCAAACGACATATGGAAGTATTGCCGTATAAAGGGGAGGATTTATTTGGGGTCGGTCTATCGGACCTGGTGGCCACGGCAACGGCTGGAAAATCCACCTTTTTACCCCAGGTCACCTCTCAGCAGAAAAAGACACCGTCTTTTCAAACTCAGTCCTTTCGTCCCCATAAGGGCAAGCGGGCAAAAGGCCACTCATTTCTGCCCCGGGGCAGAGGAAGGGGAAAAAGACTGCACCAGGCAGCCTCTTCCCAGGAACAGAAGCCCTCCCCCGCTTCTGCCAAGTCTTCAGCATGACGCTGGGGCTCTACAAGCGGACTCAGGCACGGTGGGGGGGCCGTCTCAAGAATTTCAGCGCGCAGTGGGCTCACTCGCAAGTGGACCCCTGGATCCTGCAGGTAGTATCACAGGGGTACAAATTGGAATTCGAGACGTCTCCCCCTCGCCGGTTCCTGAAGTCTGCTCTACCAACGTCTCCCTCCGACAGGGAGGCGGTAGTGGACGCTATTCACAAGCTGTATTCCCAGCAGGTGATAATCAAGGTACCCCTCCTACAACAGGGAAAGGGGTATTATTCCACGCTGTTTGTGGTACCGAAGCCGGACGGCTCGGTGAGACCAATTTTAAATCTAAAATCCTTGAACACTTACATAAAAAGGTTCAAATTCAAGATGGAGTCACTCAGAGCAGTGATAGCGAACCTGGAAGAAGGGGACTATATGGTATCTCTAGACATCAAAGATGCTTATCTCCATGTCCCAATCTACCCTTCTCACCAAGGGTACCTCAGGTTTGTGGTACAAAACTGTCATTATCAATTTCAGACGCTGCCGTTTGGATTGTCCACGGCACCACGGGTCTTTACCAAGGTAATGGCCGAAATGATGATTCTTCTTCGAAGAAAAGGCGTCTTAATTATCCCTTACTTGGACGATCTCCTGATAAGGGCAAGGTCCAGGGAACAGTTAGAGGTCGGAGTAGCACTATCTCAGGTAGTGCTACGTCAGCACGGGTGGATCCTAAATATCCCAAAATCACAGCTGATTCCAACAACACGTCTACTGTTCCTGGGGATGATTCTGGACACAGTCCAGAAAAAGGTGTTTCTCCCGGAGGAGAAGGCCAGGGAGTTATCCGAGCTAGTCAGGAAACTCCTAAAACCAGGCCAAGTGTCTGTGCATCAATGCACGAGAGTCCTGGGAAAAATGGTGGCTTCTTACGAAGCGATTCCATTCGGAAGATTCCACGCAAGAACTTTTCAGTGGGATCTGCTGGACAAATGGTCCGGATCGCATCTTCAGATGCATCAGCGGATAACCCTATCTCCAAGGACAAGGGTGTCTCTCCTGTGGTGGTTACAGAGTGCTCATCTTCTAGAGGGCCGCAGATTCGGCATTCAGGATTAGATGCTGGTGACCACCGATGCCAGCCTGAGAGGCTGGGGAGCAGTCACACAGGGAAGAAATTTCCAGGGCTTGTGGTCAAGCATGGAAACGTCTCTTCACATAAATATCCTGGAACTAAGGGCCATTTACAATGCCCTAAAACAAGCAAGGCCTCTGCTTCAGGGTCAGTCGGTATTGATCCAATCGGACAACATCACGGCAGTCGCCCACGTCAACAGACAGGGCGGCACAAGAAGCAGGAGGGCAATGGCAGAAGCTGCAAGGATTCTTCGCTGGGCGGAAAATCATGTGGTGGCACTGTCAGCAGTGTTCATTCCGGGAGTGGACAACTGGGAAGCAGACTTCCTCAGCAGACACGACCTCCACCCGGGGGAGTGGGGACTTCACCCAGAAGTCTTTCAAGTGATTGTAAACCGTTGGGAAAAACCAAAGGTGGACATGATGGCGTCCCGTCTCAACAAAAAACTGGACAGATATTGCGCCAGGTCAAGGGACCCTCAGGCAATAGCGGTGGACGCTCTGGTAACACCGTGGGTGTACCAGTCGGTGTATGTGTTCCCTCCTCTGCCTCTCATATCCAAAGTACTGAGAATCATAAGAAGGAGAGGAGTAAGAACTATACTCGTGGCTCCGGATTGGCCAAGAAGAACTTGGTACCCGGAACTGCAAGAGATGCTCACGGAGGACCCGTGGCCTCTACCTCTAAGAAAGGACCTGCTCCAGCAGGGACCTTGTCTGTTCCAAGACTTACCGCGGCTGCGTTTGACGGCATGGCGGTTGAACGCCGGATCCTGATGGAAAAAGGCATTCCAGATGAAGTCATCCCTACCCTGATCAAAGCCAGGAAGGATGTAACCGCAAAACATTATCACCGCATTTGGCGAAAATATGTTGCGTGGTGTGAGGCCAAGAAGGCCCCCACAGAGGAATTTCAACTGGGTCGTTTCCTGCATTTCCTGCAAGCAGGACTGTCTATGGGCCTAAAATTAGGATCCATTAAGGTTCAAATTTCGGCCCTGTCGATCTTCTTCCAGAAAGAACTGGCTTCAGTGCCTGAAGTTCAGACGTTTGTCAAGGGGGTACTGCATATACAGCCTCCTTTTGTGCCACCAGTGGCACCTTGGGATCTCAATGTAGTTTTAGGGTTCCTAAAATCACATTGGTTTGAACCACTCACCACTGTGGAATTAAAATATCTCACATGGAAGGTGGTCATGCTGTTAGCTCTGGCGTCAGCCAAGCGTGTCTCAGAATTGGGGGCTTTGTCATATAAAAGCCCTTACCTAATTTTTCATTCTGACAGGGCAGAATTGAGGACTCGTCCTCAATTTCTCCCTAAGGTGGTTTCAGCGTTTCACATGAACCAACCTATTGTGGTGCCTGCGGCTACTAGGGACTTGGAGGACTCCAAGTTGTTGGACGTAGTCAGGGCCCTGAAAATATATGTTTCCAGGACGGCTGGAGTCAGAAAATCTGATTCGCTGTTTATCCTGTATGCACCCAACAAGCTGGGTGCTCCTGCTTCTAAGCAGACGATTGCTCGTTGGATTTGTAGTACAATTCAGCTTGCACATTCTGTGGCAGGACTGCCACAGCCAAAATCTGTTAAAGCCCATTCCACAAGGAAAGTGGGCTCATCTTGGGCGGCTGCCCGAGGGGTCTCGGCTTTACAACTTTGCCGAGCAGCTACTTGGTCAGGGGCAAACACGTTTGCAAAATTTTACAAATTCGATACCCTGGCTGAGGAGGACCTGGAGTTCTCTCATTCGGTGCTGCAGAGTCATCCACACTCTCCCGCCCGTTTGGGAGCTTTGGTATAATCCCCATGGTCCTTACGGAAGTCCCAGCATCCACTAGGACGTCAGAGAAAATAAGAATTTACTTACCGATAATTCTATTTCTCATAGTCCGTAGTGGATGCTGGGCGCCCATCCCAAGTGCGGATTGTCTGCAATACTTGTATATAGTTATTGTTACAAAAAAATCGGGTTGTTTATTGTTGTGAGCCATCTTTTCAGAGGCTCCTACGTTTATCATACTGTTAACTGGGTTCAGATCACAGGTTGTACAGTGTGATTGGTGTGGCTGGTATGAGTCTTACCCGGGATTCAAAATCCTTCCTTATTATGTACGCTCGTCCGGGCACAGTATCCTAACTGAGGCTTGGAGGAGGGTCATAGGGGGAGGAGCCAGTGCACACCAGCTAGTCTAAAGCTTTTACTTTTGTGCCCAGTCTCCTGCGGAGCCGCTATTCCCCATGGTCCTTACGGAAGTCCCAGCATCCACTACGGACTATGAGAAATAGAATTATCGGTAAGTAAATTCTTATTTTTTCTTGCCTCCGGGCAACTGGGATAAACTTACGCCACTGTGTATAAGCTATGTTTTTTGAATGTCACCATGCATACTAACTACTTAAGCAACTGTACTATATTTGTTAGGGAAATAATTGACAGACAGCAGTGAGTGTTGTGCCTTGTTTTTAGTTATTTGTCAACAAATAATAACCCATGCCGTTAATTTGGACACAAATATGTATAATTTTTTTGCCATACAATTATACTTTAAACCAGTGGTTTCCAAACTTTTTTGAATCAGGCCGCCCTAGAAGATCAGAATTTTTTTCACGGCACCCCTAGGCCAAAAGTTTCTTATTGAGAAATTTAGAAAGAAATATTACATTCAGTAGATCACGTTTATATGTCATCCTTAGGGTCAGTTGTGTGGTGAGGGACAAGATTTGATTCTGTTTGGCCACATATTTTATGACTGACAGCCACCAGCACTGGTTTTGCCTATTATATTGACCATGAATAATTTGTATTGGTCCTGGACCACCAACCTAGGGCATCCCTGCAAGTGTCCCGAGGCACCCCAGGCAGCCACGGCACACAGTTTGGGAACCTCTGCTTTAAACAATAAATAACCTGTGCTGTTGTAATTATTTTGCAGGTCTTCCTCTGGATGTGGATGGTCCTTTGGCACTTGTGTGTGGACGGGTTCGTCCTGAACGTCTTGGTGGTGAGGTGACAGATGACACTAAGGGTGTTGTGGATGTTGAGCTGGTACTTGTTTGCTCTGATTGTTACGTCAGATGCTGGGTTAGTGTAGTTATAGTGACAGTTAAGTCTCTCTAGTGGCTGTTGTGTGGCTTTCCATTATTCGGAGCATGTTCTGTTGTGTAGTTTGTGTAGCAGATAATATTTGCAGGTATGTTTGGTGGAGCCTTCGATTTTCATCTATAATTCTTTGAAATGTATCTAGCATCCTACTAATGTCTGTCCTCAGTAATTCCATTGTGTTAGCCATTCTTGTGAGTTCTGTGGTTTGCCGACTGTTGCTTCGACATAATCTTGTTATGTGATGGGCCGGACTACCAATGAATTGTGTTTGGTGACGCAAGCACTCTAGAGCACAGGTTCTCAAACTCGGTCCTCAGGACCCCACACAGTTCATGTTTTCCAGGTCTCCTCACAGAATCACAAGTGAAATAATTAGCTCCACCTGTGGACCTATTAAAATGTGTCAGTGAGTAATTAATACACCTGTGCACCTGCTGGGTGACCTGCAAAACATGCACTGTGTGGGGTAATGAGGACCGAGTTTGAGAAGCTGTGCTCTAGAGTATTGCTTTTCTGAGTGGTCCAGTTGTCACAGAAAGCCTGTTCCTGAGACTGTGGCTGAGTTGGGATTGGGCTTAGGTCTGCCTGTGGTGTCATTTGCCTGGGCGGAGTATACAAATGTGTTGGGCTTGGGCCAGGCGGTGGTATTTCTGTGAGGTGTAATGAGTATGTTTGTCCATTGTCAGCTAACGGCACTTGGGCTGGTGGAGTTGGCTGAAGAATGGGATCCCCTGAAATGTGAGACCAGTTGCATGGAAGTGTAAGTTTATGATATAGTCCAGAATATCCAATGTGTTTTGTTCCCTGGCACTCAAAATATTTTCTCACAAAAATTGATAATTATTGGATGTTGTTTGTATTTTCCTCTTTTTTCTTTGTGGTGTGCCTCAATAGGTGTTTGTATTTAATTTGTCGTTTTGTTTTGCTGACTGGGACTAACATAGGTCCATCAAATCGTTCACATTTAGTTCATAAAGAACATAATGCTAAATTTAAGCATTGCATTATTTGCTTCCTCACTTAGGCCCTCATTCCGAGTTGTCGCTCGCTAGCTGCTTTTAGCAGCCGTGCAAACGCTAAGCCGCCACCCTCTGGGAATGTATCTTAGCTTAGCAGAAGTGCGAACGAAAGGATCGCAGTGCTGCTACAAAAAAAGATTGTGCATTTTCTGAGTAGCTCGACACTTACTCCTAGCTAACGATCACTTCAGACTGTTTAGTTCCAGTTTTGACGTCACAAACACGCCCTGCGTTCGGCCTGCCACGCCTACGTTTCCCCAGCCACTCCTGCGTTTTTATCCGACACGCCTGCGTTTTTACACACACTCCCCGAAAACGGTCAGTTACCACCCAGAAACACCCCATTCCTGTCAATCACTCTGCGGCCAGCAGTGCGACGCTAGACCTTGTGTGAAACTGCATCGGCTTTTGTGAAAGTACGTCGCGTGTACGCACTGCGCCCCATATGCATGCGCAGAAATGCCGCCTTTTAACCTAATCGCTGTGCTGCGAACGAAAGCAGCTAGCGATCAACTCGGAATGAGGGCCTTAGAACGTAAGCTGAAGTCTTAAACTGGGAAACTACAAAGGGGAGATTTAAATAAGATGTGTGTTGTTTTAAACCATGCCTGTTTCACATACAGTGCAAACACATTCACAGATGTTTGTACTATATGGACTAACATAAATGTTGAGTTGAATGTGTTTGGTCGGTATGGTCAATAAGCCATGTGAAATCGGAAAGGCATCTTTGAAGAATTGGCACAATGTTTGGCATATTGTTAAGTGTGTGTTTGGAAGTATGTGAGTTTATTTTGTTTTGTTTTTTTAACACTCACCAGGCAGGTGTGGAGAATGTGGTGACTGGCTGCGGACTGTCCAGGAGTTGCATAGGAGGGGCGGCTAATACCTCTGACATGCGTCGACGTGGTGGTGTGATGTGTACTGGGCGGCCAGACACACCCAGACTGCGTTTCCGTGATGGCAACATGTGTGTTGATGGCCCTAAACCACAAAAGAAACATTAACTGCCATGGCAAAATGATGTCAAAACAAACCCAAAGCTATTGTTCTTACCAGCATCAGCAGCATCCTCAGCCAGAGTGGAGTGGAGGCTGGGCCTGTGGCTGTATATGACTTTTTGGATACTGCAAATTAGTATGGTGCAATTAGTTTGTTTTTTTAGTATCCCCCATTACAAAAAAAAAAAACCAAAACATGATGTATCTCTGTGTGACCTTTAATTTTACAACCAAACAATACATCACCATAAATGTTTACATACTGTGTTTACAAAGAATACACATACAGCTACTAACCCTGTATTGGGCCAAACACTTAAAATACAACCAATGGGCAAAACCAATGCAGAAAATCAAACAGTATGGTTGGTTTTGGAAGCACACCATAAAAAACAGACTCCACCATTTTGTAAAAATGATCATGATGCAACCACAATAATCACGGTAAAATACAACAGTTTGACAACGCACCAAAAATGTAATTAAAAATGCATACACCATGCACAGTTGACTAATATCAAACCTGAGCACATATTAACGAAACATTATTTGGACCAAACAACACAAAGGCAAACAATTGACACAACAACAAAAGGACATCCTAATACTTCAAAAACACAATCACAACTTACCAGCCTTCTTGGGGCGATCTGAGTCACGGACAAAAGTCCCCCTCATGACTTCAGGCGGAATCAGGTTCTGCAGGGGCACCTCATAATCCAAATAAGAGGCCACAAAAGGACAGCCACCTCCTGTTTGGCGTGCAGACTTGGCCTCCTTGGCGATTTTGGCTTTCACACGCCGCTTGATATCATAGAACCTCTTTCTACTTGTGTCCTCGGTTCGCCTCACCATCCCCTCACTATTAACAGCATCAACCACCTTCTTCCAGATGGCTGCTTTCTTACGGGAGGGCACCTTGGCAGCCTGCGGACCAAAAAGCTGCCGATGGTACCTCATAATAACCCGCACCAGGGCCTCATTTTCAGCAAAAGTAAACTTTACATTGCGCCCTGACTTGGTCCTGGTGCGTGGCTGCGGAGCCACATCACTTTCACTAGAGGACTCAGGTGCATCCTCCCCCACCTCACTAACCTCCTCCGCCACACCTTCCTCACTAGCCTCCTCCACCTTACCTCTCTCACTAACCTCCTCCACCTCATCACCCTCACTAACATCCTCCACCTCACTAACCACTGCATGAGACATACTGAAGACAAACAACAAAGAACACTTATAAATAAAAATAACACAAAACACACTCCTCTACACACACCACACACACACACACACACACACACACACACACACACACACACACACACACACACACACACTGACAAGAGACTCAAATTAAAACAACTAAACTTAAAAGATGACACACTAATAAAGAACAAGACAATAAAGACTAGACAGCTTACAAATATACTACAATACTTAGAACTCGCAATATAGAACAATAAATCACTCACCAACTCCTCAGACCACTATCTCTCTCCTCTCCACTAACTAAACCCACGAGGTGCGGATGGTTTGGGGCGTATTTATATGGCTGCGCTTTGAGACTCCCTCGTACTCTACATAACCAATCAGGCATTACCTTCGAAATCAAAAGAAAATGACAAAATGTGGCCGCACTGACAAGAAAACACTGCTTCACTTGAAAAATATGAATCAGGCATCACAAAAACCTTGTACGGCCGGAAAAAAACACATACGGCCGGAAAAAAACACCACAGAAATACGAATTACATCGACATCGGAAAATACGAATTCGACAAACACGGTAGTTTAGTAAATTCCAGTTAATGATTTCAAAAAGTTGCAAAAAAATACGACCGATAAAATTTGAGTTCAAACTCACACCAATTCGCCAGGAACACGAATCTTAGTAAATATAACACCTGGGGTGACTTCAGGTAAACTGGCTCTCAATTTAGATATATTTGTGTATGTGCCATTATCATGTAGCCTTATATTAGCCAATTATATTACCCAGATGGGGTGATGTTATTAGTTTTAGGTATGGGTTTGGGCACGGCCGGGCTGCTTTGTGGTAGCACACTAGAACATTTAATTTAGCACTTTCTATAACACTTTCAGTTAATTTTTCTACTAATATTACTCTTTTAAGCATTTTAATTACACCTTTCACTTGTGTATCACCTTTTAATACATAGCTTTTGCATACCTCCCAACTGTCCCGTTGTTCCACTCGAGGGCTGCAGTGTCCCACTGTGTGTGTGTGGGGGGGGGGGGGGGGGGGGAGCAGTTGGGATGCCCCCTGTCACTCACTGGGGGATATTCATCTGTGTGAAAAGTTGGATGGTGTCTGTTTTTTCCTGTCTATTAGATAGGAAAAAGCAAACAGACACCCAACTGACTTTTCAATCATATGTATACCCCTCACTGAGTCACTGCTCTGCACAGGTGAATAGATGCTGCCGGCAGGCGCACAGCGTCTATTCACGGGAGGCAGAGAGGCTGGAGACATGGCCAGCAGCTCTCAGAGCACTGGGCATGCCCCTACAGTGACGAAAATGGGAGGCATGGCTTGCAATAGCAGTATTCACGCCCCTTTTGCTGAGGCCATGCCACCTTTTCAGGAGTGCACATGCAGGAGTCCCGATTGTGGTTTTCCGATTGTTGGGCGGTATGGCTTTTGCTTCTTTCTTAGTAACACTCACTAACACCTTAGCTTCTCACTGGTATACTGCCCTGGGGTGGCTAGTCTTTGCTGGGGTTCCGTGCCCCAGACTTAGACTTAGAGGGACCTCTAGTATCAGAGATGCTGTGATGTTGGCCTGGAGGCTTACCATATCTTTGCAAATATATGCAACTGAGATCTCTGAATTACCTACCACCATTGGCGTTTTATAATGGGTGCAATGTGTGCGGTGCACACGGGCCCCTGGATCCAAGGGGGGCCCCACACCGCACACATTGCACCCATATTTTAGTACTCACCTCTCCGGAGTCCAGCGTCGGATGCTGCAGCCGCCTCCGTTGAGCACAAAATCCACTTCAAAATGGCCGCAGCGCATGCGCACTTTAAATTTTGTCTCCGGAATATGGCGGGCACTATGTTTCCGGAGACCTGCGCATGCGCAGTAGGCTCCGGCGCAATGTCGGAGCCTACAGCGCCATGGAGAGAAGAGTGCCCACCCGGAGTCTGCACACGGGCCCCCTCCTCGCTTAAAACAACCCTGCCTACCACCATGTGGTTTTCAAATCTTGCTCCTGACGTCATTACCTGTGCTGAAGGATACCTGTTTTTTTGTTTCTTGTCTAGAATAACCCCTCCCTTGAGAATGAGCAGCTACCAAATGTTTTATAGGTGGCAGTTGCGCCATACAAGTATAATTTCTTATGGCTGCATAAAGCAGTCGTAAGAAATATTTTTTTCAAGGGTATTTAGCAATACAATACCCATGCAGAGACAGTGTCACTGATAGCCGCGTCTGCACATAAAACTTTGATGGCCTATAAGGCAAAGCATGGAGGCTACTGGGCAGGGGTTCGAATAGGGGTGTGCAAAATATGGCCCGTAGACCGGATGTGGCCCGCCAACCAATCCTGCCCGGCCCCGTTCTTACCAATATTGCGTAATGACAAGTGGCCCGATCAGCTGCTTGTCATTGCGCTACCATAACTCCAAGCCGTGGCCGCCGTTGAGGAAAGCCTGGTCACGGGTGCAAGCCTGCTGAAATTACTATGTGACGTCAGGCGCTGGGCGGTGTTTGGGGTGGAGCCAAGGCCAGAATGTGGATGCGGGCGCCGGGCGGTGTGAGAACTGAATAGCACTGCTGTGGGGATTGAATCTGTGACTGGAAAAGAGCACCTATGATAGTGCGTCTGTGGGGTGTCCATGATTAGCTGGTTGGTGGCAGCAGGACCTGCCTGGCGAGGGTGGGGCAGGTGTGCACATTATGGGAGCTTGCAACTATTCCAATGGAGGGAAGGAGATAACAACTGTGCCCAGGGGGAGGGAGGGAGGGGAACCGGTAACTGTGCCCAGGCAGAAGGGGGAGGGGGTTGGTAACTGTCCCAGTGGAGGGGAGTTGGTGACTGTGCCTAGGGGGAAAGGAGGAGGGGGGGGGGGGGTTGGTAACTGTCCCAGTGGAGGGGAGTTGGTAACTGTGCCGAGGAAGGGAGGGGAGCTGTTAATATTATTGATATCACCATTATACTGGATGCTGTTTTTGTTTTCAGCACTGTTTTATTTATTTTTTATTTCTGCAGAGGGGTACACTGGTATTCCACAGGAAATAACATTGGGGTGTAGAGTTGGATCTTGATCCGAGGCACCAACAGGCTAAAACTTTGACTGTTCCCAGGATGCACTGCACCGCCTCCTCTATAGCCCCGCCTCCAGGCACTGGAGCTCAGTTTGTAAGTTGGTGCCAGGCAGCTAACAGGTGGGGCTGCGCTAGGCAGCCCTGAAAAGAGCTTTTTAGAAGACTTCAAGGGTCGCAGCACTGTTTATGTCAGTCTGACATACTGTGCTGCGGCTCCATCAACTCCTCAGCAGCGCTGCATACTCCCGCGGCCTGGTTCCTGGGTACTTGCAGCGGAGGCGCACCAGACATCAGCCACCCTCCGCTGACGCTCCCCTGGATCGCATGGCTGCACATCAGGGAGGAGGTAAGAGGGTCCTCCAGGTGGGATCCACCAAATCGCGATCCGATCGCGGTCCCAGGAGACGGACCGCGACGCTGGCGTGGACACTGTACTGCACAGGGAATCCACTATATCAACCAGGGCAAGGGAGCACAGGTCGGATTTACTAAAATCCGTTTATTATAGGCTCCACAGAAACCGGTGGTGAAGTCCAGCATAGGGGATAAGGCGCTGACCTGTAGTCCCTCCCCCAGCTCCGGGTGCCATCTACTGCTGGTGTTCCCGCCCTGGAGCTGCATTTCTCTCTCCCTCACTCCCTGACTGAGATTTTGGCGCCATCTTCACTACTGATCTCCGGAACTGCTGGGCACTGTCTCCTCTGTAAAGCCGCTTGTCTCATCAGCGCTGTGCTTTTACACTACAGACACTTAAGTATTCTACATGTCATTTTAGACAGCGTTAGTTAAGAACAAGTGTACTGCTATCTGAATATTAATACAAGTATTCTGTGATATACATCCAGTATCTACTGTGCATTGTTATATCTATACTCATACATAGTAATATGTAAATTACTAGTCCAGTGCAGTTTTATTGTTTATATGTAATAATTTCTGCATTGTACTTGTGACTGAATGTGCCTGGAGCTGTTATGTGGATTCCATTCTTGTGTATCACACTACTCGCTATCACTATTGCCCTCATTCCGAGTTGATCGCTCGCTAGCTGCTTTTAGCAGCAGTGCAAACGCTAGGCCGCCGCACTCTGGGAGTGTATCTTAGCTTAGCAGAAGTGCGAACGAAAGGTTCGCAGAACTGCTACAAAAAAAGATTGTGCAGTTTCTGAGCAGCTCCCCCGTTTCCCCAGCCACTCCTGCGTTTTTCTCGGGCACGCCTGCTTTTTTACACACACTCCCCGAAAACGCTCAGTTTCTGCCCAGAAACACTCACTTCCTGTCAATCACTCACCGATCAGAAGTGCGATTGAAAAGCGTCGCTAGACCTTGTGTGAAACTGCATAGTTTTGTGTGAAAGTACATCGCGCGTACGCACTGCGCACCATACACATGCGCAGAAATGCAGCTTTTTCACCTAATCGCTGTGCTGCAACTGAAAGCAGCTAGCGATCAACTCGGAATGACCCCCTATATTCTGTACCCTGGGAGGCTAGGTGCATCAGGGTCTCATATATAGATATATATATATATATATATATATATATAGTACTACACAGGATACACTATTTTGTATTTTTCTCTGTGTGTTTCAGTCACCTCACACCGCTCAAATTCTCTGTTTGTGCTTGGTATTTACTGTCACATAACACAAGGGGTTATTTGCAGGTATTATATTTGTCTGGCTATATTGTACTGTCACGCTCTAAAGCTACATTCCTTATAATGTCTGCTACATAGGGCGGGAAATCCGCGGACGCTCCTGCATCATGCAGTGCTTGTACCACAGATTTACCTGAGGGGGAAGTTTTAGCTACTGGTTCAGGCACTAGGTGTCATACATCTCCCAGCCAGCCCGCAGCACCTGTGGCCACTCAGGAACCACCCTGGGAAGCATTTTCAAATATGCTATCTACACTGGTAACGCATCTCACACCCCCTGTGGGCCCTCCTGTGCCATTACAGCCACATATTGTCCCTGTGGTGAACCCGCCATGGGTGGATTCACTATTCAGGTGCAAAAATTATATCAATCTTGGATTGCTTAACCTACCCCTCGAAAGGGGCCAAGGGGTCCTCTAAGCGGGCCATTTCTTCCTCCCAATCCACTAATATTTTGGATCATTCTTCTGATGAAGATGGGGAATAAACTGATCCGTCAGACACTGATACAGGTGCTTCTGATGAGGATTCTATAACACAGGTTGAAGTTCCTGACCTAGTGAAGGCTATTAAGCTGATTCTCCAAATGGAGGAAGACACTGAGTCCACTTCTGCGTCTAAGAAACCTGATAATTTCAAACATCAGAAGGTTGCTAAGGTAGTCTTACCACACTCTGACCATTTACTTGACATACGACAGGAATCCTGGGCATCTCCAGGAAAGAAGTTTTCCCTGTCCAAGAAGACGCTAGCTCGTTACCCTATCCCGGCGGAGTTGAGCAACAAATGGGAGACTCCACCGCTGGTGGACTCTCATGTCGCCCATCTTGTGGTGTCCTCGACTCTGCCTGTCACCACCATCACCTCGCTGAAGGAACCAACGGATAAGCGTCTGGAGGGTTGCCTGAAGTCTATTTACACTCTTACCGGTGCTGTGCATAGACCCACTATGGCAGCCTCTTGGGCTGCAAGAGGAATTGAAGCATGGGTTCAGGCAATTGAAGATGAGCTGCCTCAGGATTTTTCTGTTACTGCCAGACAATATCTGTTTTATATTACCACAGCCTCCCATTATATTCAGGAGGCGGCCTCTGACGCAGGAGTAATGGCGGCCAAGGCATCTACTACGTCTATCCTGGCTCGACGAATTATGTGGTTGAGGTCCTGAAAGGTGTACATGGACTCCAAAAAGACCTTGGAGGTGCTCCCTTTTAAGGGAGACATCCTATTTGGGGATGATCTGAACAAGATCGTAACTGACTTGCTTACGGCCAAGACTGCGTGTCTCCCAAATACTAATCCTTCTGCTCCGAAGGCTAAAATCACATCCTTTCGTTCCTTTCGACCTCCATGGAAAGCAGAGGGTCAAGCGTATCCACGACAGGCTCGTGCTTCCAAAACCACTAAGCCTAAATCTAAACAATCCTGGGCCTGGGTGTGGGAAGTTGTCTCTCATGGGTACACAATCTCTTTCAAGTAACGTCCTCCTCGCCAGTTTTACACAACAGTAATCCCGTCGGATCCGTTGAAAGCGCAAGCTCTACACCTGGTCGTACAATCCCTCCTGGAAACAGGAGTGGTAGTGCTGGTACCTCTGTCCCAGAGAGGCAGAGGATACTATTCGACCCTGTTTCTAGTTCTGAAACCAAATGGGTCTTTCCGGCCTATCCTCAACCTCAAATCATTGAACAAGTTTGTGAGAGTGTCCAAATTCCGTATGGAAACCCTGCGCTCTATTGTGCTGGCCATGGAACCCGAGGACTATATGGTATCCCTGGACATACAGGATGCTTACCTGCACATACCTATTGCCATTTCGCATCAGCAATATCTGCGATTTGCTATTGGCAAGCTTCAGTGGCGGAACTAGCAAGCGGTGGGCCCAGGTGCGACAAAATGCTTTGGGCCCCCCCCATCCCATCCAAGTCCACCCCCTCACCCCTTGAGAGGATCTGGTGAGGGGGACCTGCTCAGGGCCAGAGAAATGGATACCTAGCAACAGTGCCGTAACTAGACATTTTAGCACTGTGTGCAAGAAACGGCATCGGAGCCCCACCCCTGCATGCAAAATAGGGGCAGTGCGCGCCGTAGGCGCACGCAAAAATACATAGTGGCGTGGCTTCGCGGGGAAGGGGTGTGGCCACAAAATAATACCAATTCCTAAAACGGTGCACAGTAGTCTCCATTCTTCAAATTACGCCGCACAGTAGCACCACTACACCAGGTAGAGACCCTTTTACACCTTACAGCGAACAGATTCCTCTTTTTACACATTACGGCAGACAGCGTCCCCTTTTTACACATAACGGCAGACAGAGTGCCCTTGTTACACATAGCGGCAGACAGCGTGCACTTTTTACACATTACGGCAGACAGCGTACACTTTTTACACATAACGGCAGACAGCGTGCCCTTGTTAAACATAGCGGCAGACAGCGTACACTTTTTACACATAACGGCAGACAGCGTCCCCCTTTTTACACATTACGGCAGACAACGTACACTTTTTACACATAGCGGCAGACAGCGTGCCCTTGTTACACATTACGGCAGACAGCGTGCTCTTGTTACACATTACGGCAGACAGCGTGCCCTTGTTACACATTACGGCAGACAGCGTGCCCTTGTTACACATTACGGCAGACAGCGTGCCCTTGTTACACATTACGGCAGGCAGATTCCCCCTTTTCACACGTTGCGGCAGGCAGTCCCCCGTTTTTACACATTGCGGCAGGCAGATTCCCCATTTTTACACATTACGGCAGGCAGATTCTCCCTTTTTACACATAGCGGCAGGCAGAGTCCCCATTTTTACACATTACGGCAGGCAGATTCCCCATTTTTACACATTGCGGCAGGCAGTCCCCCCTTTTTACACATTGCGGCAGGCAGTCCCCCATTTTTACACATAGCGGCAGGCAGTCCCCCCTTTTTACACATTGCGGTAGGCAGTCCCCCATTTTTACACATAGCGGCAGGCAGTCCCAACAAATAAAGAAAGAAAGAGACAGAAAGAAATAATGAAAGAAAGAGACAGAAAGAAAGAAATAAAGAGAAAGAAAGAAAGTAGAATCATACTTACCCTCTCCGCTGGCTCAGGCTCCTCGTGCAGCTTGACGATTCCCGGGCAGTAGACGAGGTGGAGGGAGCCGCAGCAGCGCTGTGTTATTGGTGGAGGCGCTGCTGCTGCTGCCCCCCTGCTTCACTATAGGCTGTTCTCGGAAGACAGCCTATAGTGAAGCAGAGGGGCAGCAGCAGCAGCGCCTCCACCAGTAACAAAGCGCTGCTGCGGCTCCCTCCTTCACCTCCGTCCTCCTCCTTCCCCCGTCCGTGCCGCTGCACTTTGTCCTCTGTGGGCGGCTGTGCGCTGCGGGCAGCGGTTGCCCGCAGCACACAGCGGCATGTAATGAGTCAGTTTGACTCATTACATGCTTTGGGCCCCTGGACAGAGGCGGGCCCCAGTGCAACGCACTGCTTGCCCTGCCGGTAGTTCCGCCTCTGGCAAGCTTCATTTTCAATTCCAGGCTCTGCCATTTGGACTGGCCACGGCACCTCGGATTTTTACCAAGGTCATGGCCGTGATGGCGGCTTTCCTCCGTCATCAGAGAATCAGGATCCTGCCGTATCTAGACGACTTGCTGATTCTGGCGTACTCCCAAGATGTCTTCCTCAGTCAACTGGAGATGTCGGTCCAATTCCTACAAGCCCACGGGTGGCTCATCAATTGGAATACGTCCTCGCTGATCCCTGCTCGGAGCATGGTGCACCTGGGGGCGCTGCTGGACACACACAGCCAAAGACTGTTTCTTTCTCCAGAGAAGGTCCCAAAACTTCATGGACAAGATCAGATACTTCCTCTCTCGCCAGAGAGTGTCGATACACTCGGCGATGCAAGTACTAGGCCTGATGGTGTCGGCTTTTGACATAGTAGAGTACACTCAATTTCATTCCCGCCCTCTGCAGAGGTTAATCCTTTCCAAGTGAGACGGCCTGCCTCATCGGATCAGGTCTCAAATGACCTCCTTGATTCCGGAGGTTCGTCGGTCACTGAGCTGGTGGCTGCAGGACCAAAAATTGAGCAGGGGCCGTCCCTTCTGGATCTCCTTCTGGATCCCCCTGACAACGGACGTCAATTTACGAGGTTGGGGCGTGGTGTTGGAGCAACTCTCTCTCCAGGGTCGGTGGACCAGGGAGGAATCTCTCCTCCCGATAAACATTCTGTTATGATTCCAGCTCTCTGGTCTGAGGAGATCTTATTGCGAGGACCGGAGCACTGGAACGTAATGCTGGGGAAGGGAGCGGGAATGGAAAATAGCCCCTGGCGCCCTAACTCCGTTGTCTCGCCCGTGCTATCAGAAATCCCCTGCGAGACTATGGTTGCTTGAGCCCATGGCAGCCGCGTTTGAAGGGCGGATTATGTCTGCCCAACTCCGATGCCCCCTCAGGTCTTAATGGGAGACAAAGGGAAATCCGAGACAGGGTGATAACAAGGGGCCCTCTGACTAAACAACCAGGCCAGGGGCTACAAGAAACTAAAAACTAGAATATGTGCGGAAAAACCGCCAGGGAAAAGGACAGCCAAAATATCCACTTGTCCACTCTCCTACCCGGCACCGCCGAGTTCCGGAGAGGACTTGTGGAAGCGGAACCCTCCGCAAATGCTCCGAAACAGAATATAAAGATAAAGCAGCTGAGCCGCAACATACGGCAGAGCCGTAACTCACGAACACCACACGATATTCTCTGGTGATCGTTGAGGACAACAGGGGACCAAACGACTTCTTGGGATGAGATGACAACTCCAAGATACAGAACTTCTGAGGACAGGAATGACCGGATACAGCAGGACAGGAACAGACGTTCAGCAAACCAAAGCAGCATGCAGGAAGCTATTACCGGCGTCTGTGTGCAGCACTGAGCAGGTATTTAGCAGGGAGTCCTCCAATCAGAAGCTTGGAGCCTGATTAACAAGATGCCGTGCAACTGGCTTGCTGCACGAGCAGAAGATAAATGTGAAAGTTTCAACTGATTAGATTGACCCTGCAACGGGGAGCGCGGTCCGCCCTTGGCGTCCCCGTTGCTAGGGTCCAGGCGGCTTAGTGTTACTAGGGAGCCGGCGGCTAAGCGCGCACGGCGTCCCAGTGTTGCTAGTGACCCGGTGCCTCGCACGCCTGGCGTCACTAGTTGCTAGGCGCCGGGCCGCAAGGACGTCGCGGACCACGGCGCCTAACACATTCTGGAATTGCGGGCAGTGTTCAATGCATTGATACTGGCCTTTCCTCTGGTACAGAACAGGCCTGTTCAAGTACAGTCAGACAACGCGACCACGATGGCGTACATAAACCATCAAGGCGGCACTCGAATCCGCATGGCAATCCTCCAATGGGCGGAAAGCCGTCTACCAACCTTATCGGCAGTGTTCATTCCGGGAGTCCTCAACTAGGAAGCAGACTTCCTCAGTCGTCAGGACGTTCACGCTGGAGAGTGGAGTCTTCATCCAGAAGTCTTTCAACTCCTAGTGGACAAGTGGGGCCTACCAGATGTAGGCCTGATGGCATCTCGACACAATCACAAGGTTCCGGTCTTCAGAGCAAGGACAAGGGATGCTCAAGTAGCGTTTGTGGATGCCCTGGCAATTCCATGGAACTTTCGGCTGCCGAACGTGTTCCCTCCAGTGTCACTCCTGCCCAGGGTAATATGGACGTTCAAGCAAGATGGAGAAATACTACAGGTACACCACCGATTTTCCGGCATCCTCGGTTCCAGTGCCGTGCCGTTTTATCGATTTTGCCGGATTAACGGTGGAAACTAATTTTGCACCTTCAGAACATTTCTAAAGCAATAAATAGTAAAATATATGCTACAGTATAATATTAATTAATGAATAAACACAGTAGTGTATGCAAAACTGTTTATAAGCAAAACAGGTATCAGGTACGTTTTGAACAACCATTAACAGTAAGTGAAACAGTCACTACAAGGAAAGTACTAAACCTCATGCAAAATGACACTAACTCTTACCCTCCCACAGCCCAACTCCCACTACAACCTACCCTATACCTTCCACAGACCAACTCTAAACCTTCCACAGCCCAACAACCTACCCTATACTTTCCACAGCCCAACTCTAAACCTTCCACAGCCCAACTCTAAACCTTCCACAGCCCAACTCCTATTACAACCTACCCTATAACTTCCACAGCCCTACACCTACCCTATACCTTGCATAGCCCAACTCTAAACCTTCCACAGCCCAACAACCTACGCTATACCTTCCACAGCCCAACTCTAAACCTTCCACAGCCCAACAACCTACCCTATACCTTTCACAGCCCAACTCTAAACCTTCCACAGCCCAACAACCTACCCTATACCTTCCACAGCCCAACTCTAAACCTTCCACAGCCCAACTCCTATTACAACCTACCCTATAACTTCCACAGCCCAACTCTAAACCTCCCACAGTCCAACTCCCACTACAACCTAATCATCAGCTTGGTCTTGAAGAAGTATTTCAGGTGGGACAGTTGCGTCTGGGATGTCTGGGGAACAGGGACCTGATCTAGAACTTGGAGGAATTGGAGATGCTAGAGAACAGGTACTGCTCTTAGGCACATTCTTGCATAGCTTCTTAAACATGACATCAAGGCGAGGTTGTTTCATAAGTTTTGACCTTTCCCTGTACAGTTTTTCTTTCATCAAGTGAAAATGCATTAGCTCTTGTTCTGTCACAAAGTTACGTTGTTCTAGTACTTTGATTAGCTCACTTGTTATCTCAATCAGCTTGTCAATACCAGTGGGGATTTCAATAACATTTTCTTCTTCACTGTCACCATCGTCACTTTCAGTGATTTTTGCAGGATTCAAAACCATATCTATAATTGCAGAGTCAGTACAGTGACGCACAACAGGTGTTTCAACGTCAACCTCCATCCACTCTGCCAGATTTTCTTTGTTCAGCCTACTTGAGAGGTTGTTGGCAGCAGTTGGAGAACAAGTTTTTGCATATTCAAGTAACTCAAGAACACATTCATCATCATTTGCTACGCGAAATCCTGTGAAGGCAATACTGGGATCTTCATGAGGTGCATTTTCAAACACCATGGCAGGCCATAACTTATGCCAACCATTCTTTAGTGTTAACGAATTTACATTCTCCCAGGCACTAGCAACAAACCAAAGTACATCTTTCATGTTAAAGTATTTGATAAACGACTCAATAGGCTTGCCTGAATTCACCACATCTAGCATGCGTTTCATGAAAAGTGTACGATACTTGGCCTTCATAGAGCGCAATATTCCTTGATCTTGTGGTTGGATAAGAGATGTACAGTTTCGTGGTAAGTATGCTGTAAACATGTTATTCTTGCGCAGCAGTTCAGCTCTAGGGTGAGCTGAACAGTTGTCCAGAATAAGAAGGATTTTGCAGTCCTCTGGTAGGCCTACAGATGTGCAGTGTGCTCTGGCTTCTGCCACAAAATACTTTTCAAACCACTCTAGCATTAACTCGGTGGTAATCCATCCATTTTTATTTGCACGATAAATTACAGGATACACTTTAACACCTTTTAAAGCCCTAGGGCATTTACTTTTTCCGATCACTAGTGGCTTGCATCGGTGAGTTCCGGCAGCATTGGAGCAACCTAGGACAGTAACTCTGTCCTTAGATTGTTTAAACCCTGTGGGGGCTTCTTCATCCTCCATTGATAAAGTTTTCCTAGGGGTACATCGCCAATACAGTGCTGTTTCATCGGCATTATAAACTTGCTGGGGGGTGAGGTTTTCATCAGCCACAAGCTTTGCAAACTCATCCACATAGTCATCAGCTGCTTCATGGTTTGCAGACCGTTTTTCACCACGCACTTTACGCATCGAAATTCCGTGACGTGTCTTAAACCTATGCAGCCATCCTTCACTGTAATCACACTCATAGTCAAGTTTTAGTGCTGTATGATACAACTTAGCTTGTTCCTGTACCATGATGCCTGACAAATCTACACCATCACTCCGACGTTGTCGAAACCATTCCAACAACACTCGATCAAGCTCAGTGCTTTTACCAGATTTCATAGTTTTCCTAATGCTCATTTGCTTCTTAGATTGACTCTGCAAAGAACTGTAATATTTTCTCCCTGTGTTTTTTTATGTCATACACTGTTGAGGAACAGAGACCGTATGTATCACACAGCTTCTTCACTGAAACAACGCGATCGAGTTTTCGTAATATCTCAACTTTTGCCTGCACCGATACAGACTTGTGTTTACGCTTTATACCTGTACCATCACTGTTCTTGGAAGGCATAGCAGCACTACTGTCACTTGAACTGTCTGCGGACGCCATAACAGCCCCACTGATGCTTGCTGTGTCACCTGCAGTGCTATCAGAAGCTGTGAACACTGACACTTGTGCGCGCTGTGTCTTCCGCCCATGTGCGGTACTTGCTGTGACCTTGGACGCCATTACAGCCCCACTGATGCTTGCTGTGTCACCTGCAGTGCCCTCAGAAGCTGTACTCACTGACACTTGTGCGCGCTGTGTCTTCCGCCCATGTGCGGCACTTGCTGTGACCTTGGACGCCATAACAGCCCCACTGATGCTTGCAGTGTCACCTGCAGTGTCCGTGGAAGCTGTACCCACTGACACTTGTGCTCGCTGTGTGCTCCGCCCATGTGCGGTACTTGCTGTGACCTTGGACGCCATAACAGCCCCACTGATGCTTGCTGTGTCACCTGCAGTGCCCTCAGAAGCTGTACTCACTGACACTTGTGCGCGCTGTGTCTTCCGCCCATGTGCGGCACTTGCTGTGACCTTGGACCTTGGCTTTTGAAGCATCTCTCCTGAAAGTAAAAGGGTTCTTTGAGGCAGTCATTCAAAGTATGTTGAAAGCCCGTAAACCAGCTTCAGCTCGGATTTATTACAGGGTCTGGAATTCTTACTTCACCTGGTGTGCTGCTAAGAATAATGATGCATATACTTTCAAAACTTCCAGACTTTTGGCTTTTCTACAACAGGGCCTAGACTTGGGCCGCCGTCTGGCCTCCCTCAAGGTCCATATATCTGCCGTGTCGGTGTTGTTTCAGAGAAAAATTGCGTCTCTTGCTGACGTTCACACTTTCTCTCAGGGTGTTCTACGGATTCAGCCTCCCTATGTCCCTCCTGTGGCTCTGTGGGATCTGTCTGTTGTTCTGAATGCCCTACAAGAGTCTCCATTTGAACCTCTTGAGTGGACCTTCTGTGGACCTTAAATGCCTTACGCTTAAGGTCGTGTTTCCGTTTGCTATTGCCTCTGCTAGGAGGGTGTCGGACTTAGGCGCTCTGTCCTGTCGTCCACCCTTTCTGATTTTTCACCGTGACCGGGCAGTTCTGCGAACTTGCCCTGGTTATTTAGTAACCAAGAGATTGTGGTTTCGGCATTTATCTCTTCTGGTTTGTCCTCCAAAGAAAGATCATTGGATGTGGTATGGGCTCTCCGTATTTATGTGGAAAGGACTGCCTCTATCAGGAGGTCAGATTCCCTTTTTGTACTTTTTGGTTTTCACAAACATGGCTGGCCTGCGAATAAGCAAACCTTGGCCAGATGGATAAGAATAGCGATTGCACAAGCCTGTGCGCAGGCTGGGCTCCCAGCTCCTGCTGCTATCAAAGCCCATTCTACTCGGTGTGTTGGACCTTCCGTGGCGCGTCCACAGAACAATTTTGCAAGGCGGCTACGTGGTCCTCAGTGAACACGTTCATCAGGTTCTATGCCTTCGATACTTCCGCCTCCCAGATTGCTTCCTTTGGATGCCAGGTTCTTGTGCCCGCTACAGTGCATCCCCTCCCATGAGGAACTGCTTTAGGACATCCCCGATGTTATTCCCTGTGGAATACCAGTGTACCCTGCTGCAGAAAAGGAGATTTATGGTAGACTTACCATAGTTAAATCTCTTTCTGTGAGGTACACTGGAATCCACAGGGCGCCCACCCTGACGCACTTAGCTTCTTTGGGTTTGTATGGCATTAGCCGCTAGCCCCTTCTCCTGTCGTGAGAATGTGGTTCTATGTGACTAACATCTACCATCTCTCTTACCTGCTACTGCATTGGACTGGTTAACAAAACTGAGCTCCAGTGCCTGGAGGGGGGGCTATAGAGTGCATCCTAGGAACAGTCAAAGCTTTAGCCTGTTGGTGCCTCGGATCAAGATCCAACTCTACACCCTGATGTTATTCCCTGTGGAATCCAGTGTACCTCGCAGAAAGAGATTTAACAAAGGTAAGTCTCCCATAAATCTCCTTTTCTTTAATTACTGGCATGCAGTGGTTTCTGTATCTAAATGAAGGCTCTTCTGTTTATTTTTTATTTATTTATGCATTTGTTATTTATTTTTACCTGTCCCCATTATTAATATGTGAATAATGAAATATATAATGTATATTGGGGAATGGGGGGGTGGGGGGGGGACACACAGATACAAGGGCTGGGGGGTGCGGCCCTCGAATGTTCAATGGAAAGTGTTAGGTGGCCCCCCAGCTGAAATATTTGCCCAGCCCTGGGTTAGAAGATCCCTTTCTGGTGATGCTCTTCCCATAGGAGTTGAATGGCTAGCTTGGTAAATTGGTCAAGAACATTGAGGATTAGGCTTTAGGTTGCCTAATGCAGGAGATGTCTATGAAATCCATATGTTTGTCATCCTAATAAATAGACCCAGGAGTCTTACGCTTCTAAGATCGTCAGTGACTCATGGTTTATGTACAGTAGCATGAGCGTGATACCAATCATAGTCTCACATCAGAGAAGCAGTACATAATGGGAATTGTAGTTCAATAGCTAGTGAAAAGCCCCACATTGCCTATCAAGGTACATTGACACTTCACAGACAAGGGGGTGATTTATTAATATTATGAGTTATTCCTCAAGTACTTTTAATTTCTTATCACTGCATATTGCCTTCCCACTGTACGTTTATGACTGTTTGTTATCACCCAGTTTTATCATTGTGTCCAATTGTGAAGCGCAACGGAATTTGCTGAGCTATATAAGAAACTATAAATAAATAAATAATAGTATTGCGGAAATAAAAAAATATTTTAGAATGGCATCTAACAAATATCTTGTGCCGGGACATGAGCTATCACTTTATTTTCTGGTACAGTTTTCTGGCTACAAGGTCTAGCCCATGGCTAGAGCGCATCTGCATCTGCACCCGGCCCCTTAGCCCTGCATGCTAATATGAACAACATTGTCCATATTGGCATGCATGTATAAGCGGCACGGCACCCACGATGAACGAGCGCAGGGCCGCGCATCGTTCATCGTTGGTGCCTACACACTGAACGATATGAATGAGTTCTTGTTCATTAATGAACGAGAATGTTCATATCGTTCAGTTAGATCTTTAAGAGTATAGGGCCCTTAAGAGGGACTTCTGTTGCCTTCACACACTATGGAACTACTATGTGTCTTTGGGCACAGAAAGTGTCACCCCAACATGTCTACAGTATATATCACTTATTCTTTCTAAGAGTAAGTATTAAAAAATGTTTAATATTTGCTTACTGTACTCATGAATAGACTACAGGGGAATGTGTATATAGCAAGCACTTCTGATATTCATGGAAAGATACTTAGTTTATCTACTGTGCTTTAACTTAAGGTCCATACACACTTGCCAGCGTGTATGAACAGCGATGATCGCTGACATCGCTGGGCTGAAAAGCGCTCAGTGCATACACACTGAGCGCTTTTCCCCGCTGTCCAGTGATGTCAGCGGGGGTGAGCGGCTTTCCATAGCAGGACGCTATGGAAAGCCGCTCACCCAGCCGTTCATCTACTGGTAATAGCCAGCGATGAAGCGGGAGCGCGCATCAGCACTTACCGCTCATCGCTTGCTCATACACACTGGGCGGCTTTGAGCTGAAAGCAGCTCAACACACCAAAAGTGACCTGCTTTCAGGTCAAAATCGCCCAGTGTGTATAGGCCTTTACAGCCAAAATCCATATCCACACAATGAGCATTATCTGTCTTCAAAGCACATTTGTAGAATAGAATAGACTTTCTTTCTATAGCTTTTATATTTAACATTTATTTTGTATTTTAATTAATATAAAAATCTTGGCTGTACTGTTGAATATATGCATGCCTCTGTCCATTGCCTATAGTTGCATTTAGGAATGTAATAACACTTGGTATACTGAATTGCAACTGGGATTCAAGCAAGCCAGCAAGTGAAGTGATACAACACACAAAGGGGTCCATTTATCAAGCAATATTTGCAGCGATTTCCCTGGGGTTAGCTGCAAATATTAAGTATCCCCTGAATGTATGTAGGAAGGACTGCAGTAGATATCTCCGATACCTGTTGCGACAATCCTTCCATTCCCGCAGGCAGCCGTATCCCCCATAGGTTTTCATGGGGCATGCAGTGCTGCCGGATTTATCAATATCCAGAATGCAAAGGTTGTACCCCGCAGTTATCTATGGGCTACACTTCTCACTTGAAGCAGGCACAACGTTCCCATAGAACCATCACCACAAATGTCTGCTGTGCATATGCAGTCAATAGGACCATGTATGTGCAGCAGCCTAAGCACCACACTGGGAACATTGCAGGGACGGGCTCCTTTCAGTGCCCCTGTCCCTGCGGGTCCCAGATGATGCATCCCGCTGATGTGATCCTGGATGCTAATATCGTACCCAGAATGCATTGGAATGCATTGCAAATGCAATCAATGATGAATGGGCCCCAAAAACACTTGTAGCTTAGTGTCTACAGCCGTCTAGGGGCGAAACATTGTTAAGTCTGCATATACTATACTCCACTTATGTTAATCAACAAGAATAAATAATCGCATGCACTAAAGTAATGTAAGTGCTAAAGTCCAAGACCATACTACAGTAGGCAAACAAGTACAAATCCTATCTTTGAGAATGTGAGTGGTTGCTGTGGAAAATATCTTCTCTTTAGAATGTTTGATAAATCTCCCCTTTATAGTTTTGCAACACTTTGACTCGCATTACAATTTCTGTTGGGATGTTAATATGAATTGTTTGTAGTGGAGTGGCGTTCACAAAACAGGATTTAGGGGGTAATTCAGACTTGAATGTAGGTGTGCGAAAAAACGCACATGTACGATCAACTAGTTAGACATGCGGGGGTACGCCCAGCACAGGGCAAGTCTGCTGCGCATTCCGTATCCAGCACCGCCCACACACACGCATACATGCGAAAGTGTTGACGACCACAAAATGCTGCGACGATGCCCCATTCCCCCCCCCCCCCCCCCCCTCCAGGACCTTGCACATGCATGTACCGGCGGCGTACACGCATGCACCGATGTGCAAAAATCACTTCATAACAATTTTTGCACATCAGCAACTGGGTCTGAATTAGGCGCTTAGTAAGTACAAATACGATCTAATGTGCACTCTGGAGATCTGGGACCTCTGAAGGAAATGTGGGGAATTTATCAAGTGGTGTTTTGCTAGAATTGCTGCTTTTTGGTAAGATTAAGTTGCTGGATTTGTCAAAGCATAACTGGCAAAAAATAAATGCAAAAATCGCCTTTTCTGCTGCGGGGTACACTGGGCTCCACAAGGATAGACATTGGGGTGTAGAGTAGGACCTTGATCCAAGGCACCAACAGGCTCAAAGCTTTGACTGTTCCCAGAATGCACAGCGCCGCCTCCTCTATAACCTCGCCTCCCTGCACAGGAGCTCAGTTTTGTAGTTGGCGCTGCAGTAAGCAGGCACATAACAGAGGGGCTGCTCCAGGCAGCCCTAAGAAGAGCTTTTTTTGAAGAAAAAAGTGAAGACTACAAGGGCAGCAGCGGTGGTAAATGTCAGAAGACATTCACTGCTGCAGCTCCAGCTCTACCCAGCGGCGCTGTACTCTCCCGAGCCCTGGTTGCCGGGTAACTACAGCAGGAGGCTCCGGTTTTCTTCACAGTCAGGCACACACGACGGGGGCTCTCCGGGATCGCCTGGCCGCGCTTCTGGAGGTGGTAAGTGGGTCCCGCTTGCGGGACCCGGTCTTTATCGCGATCCGGCGCGGTCAGTGGGAGGCGGGCCGCGCGCGCTGGCGGTGGACACTGTGGCAGTACAGGCGATCCCACTAGATCACCAGGGCATGGGTGCAGGTCAGGTTTTCTCACAGTACCCGGTGGTTTTCCCAGCAGGGGGATAAGGCTTAGACCTGAAGCCCCTCCCCCAGCCCCAGGACGCCATTTCCCGCAAATGTTCCCGCCCTGGAGCTGCATATCTGTCTCTCTCTCACTCCCTGTCAGTGTCTGGGCGCCATTATCTCTCTGCTTCACTGTTCCTGGGACTGCTTGGGCAAATCCTCCTGTGTAAAGCTGTTGTCAGTGCTGAGACTTTACATGACACTTAAGTATTCTACCTGCCTTTTTAGACAGTGCTAGTTAAGAAAGAGTGCATTTAGTCAGGGTTTTCTAGTACAATTACCCTGTGATATACATCCAGTTCTTACTGTGCAGTGTTATATCTATTGACTACATAGCTATATATATAAGCTAGTCCAGTGCAGTATTATTGTTAGTAATAACCTCTGCATTGTACAAACTGTGACTATCTGTGTGTGCATTAGCTAGCTGAGTGGTGTCCATTTCGTGTCTTTCACTCAACTTGCTATCCCTATATTCCCTATATTCTATAACCTGAGGGGGATTGGTGCGTCAAGTTTTATATTGATATAGGATTTTCACAAAGATATACTTTAATATGTATTTTTCTCTGTGATTTAGTCACCATATCTCTCCTTTATCTCTGCTAGTGCTGACTACACTGCGCAGGGGTTTGGGTAAGAGGTATTGTGCTGCTGATAATTGTACTGTGTTACCTGATACTGCAAGTTATATCATGTCTGCTTCTGAGGGTAACGGTTCTGGGGCTGAACACACTACAGGTGTTGCTGAAGCCACAGACCCCTATGAGGAAAATATAGCAGCTGGGGGCTCTGGTTCTGGGGGCTACTTGCCCCCCAGTAGGACTGTGGCAATAGGGGTACATAATGACCCACCATGGGCCGCTTTTTTCTCGCTTCTACATACGCTAGTTAATAAATTAACACCCCTATGGGACCCCCTATGCCGGTACAGCCGTATGTGGTCCCTGCAGCTAACCCGCCGTGGGCGGCGATTTATCTGCTCAATTGAGGAAGTTGAACCAGTCCCTGACTACTAAAAAGTCTGACCATCGCTCGCCTAAGCCCAAGGGGTCCTCTAAGTGAGCTCTTGTCTCCTCACAATCCACTGCTGTCACTGACACCTCATCTGATGAAGACGGCACTTACACTGACCCCACAGGTTCTGACTCAGATACGGCTGATGGGGAGGGTAGTTCACATGTGGATGTTCCTGATCTTTTGGAGGCTATTAAGTTGATTCTGCAGATTATGGATGATCCCGAGCCATCCGTCCCTCCTAAGAAACTAGATAGGTTCAAGCGTCAGAAGGTGGTTAAACAAGTTTTACCTTACTCTGACCACCTAGTGGATATACGTCAGGAACCCTGGGAAAACCCGGGTACGAAGTTTGTGCCTCAAAAGAAGATGCTGGCTCACTATCCCTTCGCACCAGAGCTGTCTAAGAATTGGGAAACGCCTCCTCCTGTAGACTCACATGTGGCTAGGATGGTGGTTTCCTCAGCTCTACCTGTCACTACCGTCACGTCTCTAAAAGAGCCTACGGATAAACGTGTGGAGGGTTGTCTGAAAGCGATTTACACCCTCACGGGTGCTGCATAAAGGCCCACTATTGCAGCAACATGGGCTGCAGAGGCTATTGAAGCATGGGCCTTGGAGTTAGAAGCTGAATTCTCTTCTGACCATGCTAGACAATGTTTGTCATATATTGTCACAGCTTCTCGATATATTAAAGAGGCGGCTTCTGATGCCGGTATCCTAGCAGCCAAGGCCTCTACTACATCAGTCCTGGCTCGCCGGATATTGTGGCTGAGATCCTGGTCTGTGGATCTGGACTCTAGAAAAACCCTGGAGGTACGCCCTTTCAAGGGAGATATTCTGTTTGGCGAGGACTTAAATAAGATTATGGCTGACTTGGCTACTGCCAAAACTGCCTGTCTGCCAAGTACCGCTCCTTCTGTGTCGAAGGCTAAAGGTACTTCCTTTCGCCCCCTTTCGTCCTTCAGGTATAGCAAAAGGTCAGGCGTACAACAAGCAGGCCCGCACTTCCAAACCTGGTAAGCCAAAGCACAAAAGAGCCTGGGCGGCCCGTCAGCCAGCTTCCAAGACCGATAAGCCTGCCGCATGACGGGGCGGGCCTCCCCCTGGGGGATCCTAGGGTGGGGGGCCGGCTTCTAGTGTATACCCAGGAATGGTTGAAGACCACTTCAGAGGCCTGGGTACGGGAAGTCGTCACTCGAGGTTACGCCATAGCGTAAAAAAACCAACCCCCTCATCGTTTTTGCCGAACAGACGTCCCGTTGGACCAGACAAAGGCAAACACTCTACATTCGGTGGTACAGACCCTCCTGGATACAGGAGTTGTAGTACAGGTGCCTCTTGCGCAGAGGGGCCGGGGGTACTATTCTCCACTGTTTCTAGTCCCGAAACCGAATGGGTCCTCCCGGCCCATTCTCACCCTCAAGGCATTGAACAGGTTTGTGAAGATTTCCAAGTTCCGTATGGAAACCCTTCGCTCTATAGTTTTGGTCTTGGAACCTGGGGACTACATGGTCTCCATGGACATACAGGATGCTTACCTGCATATTCCTATAGCAGAGTCGCATCAGCAATACCTCAGGTTTGCAATTGGCAACCTCTATTACCAGTTTCGGGCATTACCTTTTGGTTTAACTACGGCTCCGCGAGTCTTCACCAAAGTCATGGCGATGATGACGGTGGTACTCCGCCGTCAAGGGGTCAGGATACTGCCGTATCTGGACGACTTGTTAATCCTGGCAAATTCCCCAGAAATTCTCCTGCGTCATCTGGATATGACTGTCCAGTTTCTACAAGCCCACGGGTGGCTCATCAACTGGAAGAAATACTCCCTGGTCCCTGCGCAGAGCATGGTGCACCTGGGAGCGCTATTGGACACTCACAACCAGCGGTTGTTCTTGTCTCAGGAGAAAGTCCTGAAGCTTCAGGACAGGATTCGTTGCTTCCTTTCTCGTCCGCAAGTGTTGATACATTCGGCGATGCAGGTGCTGGGCCTCATGGTATCAGCATTCGACATGGTGGAGTATGCTCAAGTTCATTCTCGCCCCCTCCAGAAGCTGATTCTAGCCAAGTGGGAGGGCCTGCCTCACCGGATCAGGTCTCACATGATCTCATTGACTTCGGAGGTCCGTCTGTCGCTGCTCTGGTGGCTCCAGGACTGACAATTGTGCAGGGGCCGTCCATTCTGGATATCCAACTGGGTCCTTTTGATGACAGATGCCAGTCTAAGAGGTTGGGGCGCGGTGCTGGAGCAACACTCCCTTCAGGGTCGGTGGACCAAGGAGGAATCCCTCCTCTCGATCAACATTCTGGAATTGCGGGCGGTCTTCAATGCATTGAACCTGGCCCAGCATTTAATTCAGAACCGTCCTGTTCAAGTACAGTCAGACAACGCCACCACAGTGGCTTACATATATCATCAAGGCGGCACTCGAAGCCGTTTGGCAATGAAGGAAGTCTCACGGATTCTACATTGGGCGGAACGCCATCTACCGGCCATATCGGCAATATTCATTCCGGGAGTCCTGAATTGGGAAGCGGACCTTCTCAGTCGTCAGGACGTTCATGCCCGCAAGTGGGGCCTCCATCAAGAAGTGTTTCAACTCCTAGTGGAAGAGTGGGGCCTTCCAGACGTAGATCTGATGGCGTCTCGACACAAGCACAAGGTTCCGGTCTTCGGAGCAAGGACAGGGGATCCTCAAGCAGCATTCGTGGATGCGCTGGCGGTGCCGTGGAGGTTTCGGCTGCCGTACGTGTTCCCTCCGGTGTCACTCCTGGCCAGGGTAATTCGGAAGTTCAAGCAAGAAAAAGGATATCTGCTTCTCATAGCTCCAGCGTGGCCCAGACGGCACTGGTTCTCAGACCTGCAAGGCCTATCGTCAGAGCGTCCAATTCTACTTCCACAACGCCCAGACCTCCTCGTTCAGGGCCCCTGTGTCTACTAGGACCTAGCCCAGCTGTCTTTGACGGCATGGCTCTTGAAGCTTCCATCTTAAGGGCTAAAGGGTTTTCTGAGGCGGTCATTCAAACTATGTTGCGGGCCCGGAAACCGGCTTCGGCTCGGATTTACTCTAGGGTCTGGCATTCTTACTTTGTTTCATAGGCAAACGCAAGGGGGGGGGGGGGGGGTTCTGGTTGCCCGGAAACCCCCTCTGCTTGACCAGATGCTCAAATTAGTACCACAATAGCAATAGTATATAGTAACATTACTAGAGCCTCTGCCGCAACATGCAGTGTAAGGGACAGAGCGGAGCTGCTGCACCTGCCTGGTGGTATTAGCTTCTTTTATCAAGTTTGCTGTATGTATGGATCTGAGCCCTCAATCAGTGCACTAGATCAGAGAGCAGGTACCAGGAAGGAGACACAGGTGCCTTGCCATGAGGTGGGAGAATGTGTGCTTAGAAAGTGCAGTTCTGTCTCCTACTGGTTCTATTAGATTTGTGTTGTTATTTATTATGGAATGTTTAACCTTTTCCTGACCACTTGTTATTTATATTTCTTAAGTATGTTTTATACAGCCTATACTACAGGCCATCTGTACTAGGTACTTCTGCCACTCTCTCAGACTCCCGCACTTGCTCCAATGTTCCGCGGAGTGAGAGATTGTGGATGATATTTGGAAACCCCCCTCTAGAAATCCTGCGTTTGCCCCTGTGTTTGGTGTGCATATAACGATTATGACGCTTCCAAGTTTAGTATAGCCAAGTTGTTGGCTTTTCTTCAGCAGGGCCTGGACATAGGCCTGCATCTGGCCTCCCTCAAGGTTCAAATATCTGCCTTGTCGGTGTGGTTTCAGAGAAAAATTGCGACCTTACCTGATGTGCATACCTTTACTCAGGGTGTGTTGCGTATCCAAAACCCATATGTTCCGCCTGTGGCTCCTTGGGACTTGTCGGTGGTTTTGGAGGCGTTACAAGAGTCTCCGTTTGAACCTCTTGGTTCAGCTGATCTTAAGTGGCTTTCCCTTAAGGTGGTGTTTCTGCTGGCTATTGCCTCAGCTAGAAGAGTGTCGGATATGGGTGCCTTGTCCTGTAGCTCCCCATATCTGATATTTCACCGTGACAGGGCTGTTCTTAGGACTCGTCCCGGATACTTACCTAAGGTGGTTTCTTCGTTCCACCTTAACCAGGAGATTGTGGTTCCGGCACTTGTTTCTCCTGATCTGTCTTCCAAAGAGTGGTCTTTGGATGTGGTACGGGCTCTCCATATCTATGTGAAGAGAACTGCTTCTATTAGGAAATCTGATTCTCTCTTTGTGCTTTTGGATTTCACAAACAAGGCTGGCCTGCTCACAAGCAAACTTTGGCCAGATGGATTAGAATGGTGATTGCACATGCATATGTGAGGGCTGGCCTCTCGGCTCCTGCTCACATTACGGCCGATTCTACTCGGTCTGTGGGACCTTCTTGGGCGGCCCGCCGTGGTGCGACCCTTGAACAATTGTGCAAGGCGGCTACGTGGTCATCTGTGAACACGTTCATAAGGTTCTATGCCTTCGATACTGCCGCTTCCCAGGATGCTTCCTTTGGACGCAGGGTTCTTGTGCCCGCTACAGTGCGTCCCCTCCCATAAGGAACTGCTTTAGGACATCCCCAATGTCTATCCTTGTGGAGCCCAGTGTACCCCGCAGCAGAAAACGAGATTTATGGTAAGAACTTACCTTTGTTAAATCTCTTTCTGCGAGGTACACTGGGCTCCACAAGGCGCCCACCCTGACGCACTTAGCTTCTTTGGGTTGGTATGGCATTAGCCGCTGACACTTCTCTTGTCGTGATAGTGTGGTGTATGTGGCTACTTACCATTGTCGTCTCTTTTCCTGCTACTACATTGGGCTGGTTAACTAAAAACTGAGCTCCTGTGCAGGGAGGCGGGGTTATAGAGGAGGCGGTGCTGTGCATTCTGGGAACAGTCAAAGCTTTGAGCCTGTTGGTGCCTCGGATCAAGATCCTACTCTACACCCCAATGTCTATCCTTGTGGAGCCCAGTGTACCTCGCAGAAAGAGATTTAACAAAGGTATGTTCTTACCATAAATCTCGTTTTTTAGGTGTGATCCACTGCAAAATCCCTCAAACTTTTTTCATTAAAACAAAAAGGATACAAAGCACCAAATACATTGACCTGAGATATAAACAAAATACAAAAAATAGGTGGTGACAGGCCATATAGCTTATTTTGCATCTATCGCCTTTTATCCTTTAAAAAAAAAAAAGAGAAAAGACCCCCTCATCTTCTTGAACGTGCATGCTCATCTAGGGAGGCCACGGCCAATGCTCCGTCCCATCACCACTGGTTGTGTCCACACATAGGCTAAGTGTTCCAAGTGCTTGTTGTGGACCATTAGACAACATTGCCGGCAACGCAGAGAAGAGTGTATGCAGAGATCCATCTGATTGTGGATGGATCTCTTGCACCAGCTGTGACGCAGCTCAGTCACATCTCCACCCCCTAAAGGTGCACAGGTGAACTAGAGATGTTCATCCTACTGTAACAGAAAAATATGGGCAGCATTACAGGATTTTTGGCAGCATATCACCTCTAATTCCACCTAGAAATTAGGCGTAAACCTATGCCCAGATCATGAATTGAGTAGCTGAGGTATAAACCTATTGACGGTAACATGATTACATCCATTCTGTAATAGAAGTGTTGCACCCTGTCTAATAATCTGTTTATTCTTGGGTATAAGTTATATTCTGTCCTATGCATGATTGCCTACTTGCAAGAGACTCACAATTTTTCCGGTAGTCCCCTGCACCCACAGAAGAGTGGCCATATCTCCCATATCCTGCCCACTTCCTTGTGAAGCGAGCAGGATGAGGGGACTATACTGGAATGTGCATCTTAGTATGGAGAGGGCGGAGCTAAATGATGCAAATGTGCATTATTTAGCTCCGCCCACGACTTGCAAATCATGGCAATTTGCTCCCCAAAGAGGCAAGCAGCATCTGCTCTCAAGGCTACTCCCGGAGAGGAGACTTTAAATGTAGGCAACTATTGTCTTATGTCCAGGTTGAAATGAGCTGACACGTGACTGGACACTATGAATAGCAGAGCTGTAGTGGTGTGTGGCAGTTTTCCGCATCAGAGTCGGGCAAACAAGAGCTGGATACTGTCTCCAGGGGTTGTTTGCTGGACTGCCTCTTAGTTGTTGCCGGGGTTTGTCGACTGACGCCACCCCATAGAGCTATGAGGCAGAGAACTGTGAGAGGAGGAGGCCATCCTGTCTGCGCTGTTCCAGACCCCAGGTGCTGACAACAGAACTGCTGAGATAGCGTGTCCCCCATAGAGAAACAAATACCCCTTTCAGACCGCCAGCTATGAACACGGGTTATTGGCACATGAACACACATAACACGAGTTCATGTGCGGTCTGATAGGTGCCAGGGGAAAAATTCTGGGTCAAGCAACCCTGGGTATTTCAACCCTGGTAGCGAGCACAGTTGAACGCGTGTTAAACCCGGCTCGCTGTATGGTGTGAACGGGAGCTGGGTCGACGCGACCCGTTTCCTGTTCAGTCCCTGTGTACTCCAAGCACCGCCCCCGTCGCGCCACCGCAGACATCACCATCCCGGCAATATGCCGGGTTGCAGAAAGAGGCGGTGGGGCGCCCGAGGCAGGTCGCACCCTAGGAGCTCCTGTGTCAGGCTCCCAGGTGCGACCCGCCTCAGGCAGTGTGAAATGGGCATAACAGTAGAGAAGGGAAAGGGCTTTACAACACTAGAGGCAATCTTAGCTCATGTAACAAACCATGTTGAAATATAAGGGGTACAAATACCTTGTTTTTGGCATGCAGGGCAGTGGCGTTGCTAGGGGGTGCACCAAAGTGCTGGCTCCTCTGCAGTGACTGTGAGCCGGGTGCTTCATTGTGACATTATCAAGCAGCGCCGCGGCTGCGGTCACTGAGGATAAGATGGCAGTAAGTGATAGTGATGGCAGTAAGTAAAATACACTACAGATATATTGGGACATTTTCCTGATCCCCTGACAGCCAGGTTGGGTAATCAGGATCAGGGGTGGATTAGGACAGAAAACCAGCCCAGGAAATTTGTGGAAGCAGCCCTAATGGGGGTGCGGACTGATGAGGGGGTGGGGTCTGTTGAGCGAGACGGGATCTCTCCTCATAGGGCGTGAGTGTACGTAATTGCAGCCTTCCTTTCATCTTTTGCTGCAGTTGTGTCTTAGACCAGGGGGAGGATTAGTAACTAAGGGGGACATTTACCAAGCAGTGATAGAAGTGGAGAAGTGAGCCAGTGGAGAAGTTGCCCATGGCAACCAATCAGCTGCTCTGTATATTCTGATAGTATGCAAATTATACATGTTACGTCAATGCTGATTGGTTGCCATGGCCAACTTCTCCACTGGCTCACTTCTCCACTTTTATCACTGCTTAGTACATCTCCCCCTAAAAGTGGCCTTGTAAATTTTTGTAGAAGTGGCCTAACATGGGCAGCACAAGGTATAACATGCCTTGTAGCCATGGCAGCATAGTTGGGTGGCAGAGTTGCTGTACTGCAGAGATGGAATAACAGTATGAATGGGGACAATGCAGTGTACTGAGTGCTGCCTATGATGTGGGGGATGGAGCCACATGACAACACACAAAATAGGCCTCACAGACACGTCGCCCTATCAGGAATCTTCCTGGTGAGCCCTATGGCCAATCTACCCCTGATCAGGATTATTAAACATGTTTAAAATCCCAATCCCGATTGAAAAATGGATCGGTGCATAGATGTATGGGGGCCTTTAGCGCTTTCTTGTAGTGGTGCACACAAGCCTACTCTTCTTCTAAAGGTATGATATGGTAGCTGATTATATTCCTGACTCCTAGGAGCAAAATTTACATGCCTGCAGGGCTGCATCATCACGCAGGACCATTTATTTTTGTCCTATAGATTTTAAATTTTATACAACTGCATTTTTTTTACAATATTAACTAATTGCAAGCCAATAACCAGATTGTATCTTAAGCCAACCATATGCAGACTGATCACACCACTACCTTTTTTTTTTATGAGGCACGAGAGGGGTAGCAAGTGCCTAGCTTCTGCTAATTGCCCAGGGTATACCACATAGCATAGAGTTATAATTATAATAAATTATAACTATTCTAGCTAATAATAACAAACTGAATGCTCACCTAACTAAAATATTGTCTTCGTTCTCCCAAGTTCAGAAGGCAGAATAGTTTACATTGTAGGGGTAGATGTATCATTACTGTGTATAAAGATCCTAGAGTGTCCTGCTCTGCTTAGACCATTACTGAGTCAAAGAAGATTCAATTACCACCTGTATGTATAAACAACATATTTGCAGAAGAGGGAGAGTGTTATCTCACCTCTCTGGCGAATCGCAGTCTCCCTCTTTCTGCTGCTTTGACTGGCGCTTGTAGGCAGTCTGCACATGCGCTGGTCAGATGTCGTCCCCCCATCCCCTTTGACTCCTGACTCCAAACCGCAACCTACTATAAAAAGTAACTATAGCAAAAAAAAAACTTTATTCAAATGAAACACGAGCACTGTATAGATATACAACCAGGAACCCATGGACGGTGCTGCGTTAGTCTGAGCTGACGAAAGCATACGGTATAGTTGGTGAAAAAGTCAGTGCCACTGATCGTTTAATAATTTACAAAACCACTTTGGTGCCCTGCCTGCTTGATTGCAGCACTGATCATGACAAAATGCAGATCACTTCTCTATGGGGGTCATTCTGACCTGATCGCACGCTGTGCTTCCTCGCTGCCGTGCGATCGGGTTGGAACTGCGCATGTACGGCGGCCGCATTGCTCAGGCACATCGTTGCGGGCAGCAACGCCGCTAGCGAGGAAAGCGACCGCAGCGGCGACCACAAGAAGATTGACAGGAGGAAGGCGAAACTCACCGTTTTCAGGGAGTGGTGAGGCCAACGTAGGCGTGTCTAGGCTTTTGGAGGGCGGATGTCTGACGTCAATTCCGGGATCTGCATCGCTGGATCGGTCGCACAGGGTAAGTAACTCTTACCCTGGTCTTCTTTTACAGGAAACATTTTTTGCATAGCAGGGCTGCACATGCGTTTGCAGACTTGCTATGCAGAAATACACTCCCCCATAGGCGGCGTCTAGTTGATCGCACGGGCAGCAAAAGGTTGCTACATGCGATCAACTCGGAATGACTCCCTATGTTCAAACATACAGGGAACTGTTAACCGCATCTTATAACGTGCTCAGTAATCAGAAAAATAACTAACACGTCTCTTTACATAACTCCCTAGTTCATTTTATGCCCTGTACGTAGAGCCCTAGTTCTTTTCAATTGAATGTACTGCAGAATTGGTGTGTTGCTTGGGTTATTATAATCCAGTATAAAGTGCTGAGTGTAGTAGGGTATGCCGGTAGCCGGGCTCCCGGCGCCCAGCATACTGGCGCCGGAATCCCGACCGCCGGCATACCGTCAGCTGGGTGAGCGCAAATGAGCCCCTTGCAGGCTTGCTGCGCTCAGCACGGTGGCGCGCTACCTATTCTCCCTACAGGGGGTCGTGGACCCATAAGAGGGAGGAAAGATGTCGGTATGCCGGCGGACGGGATTCCAGCGCCGGTATGCTGGTCGTCGGGAGCCTGGCCGCCGGGAAACAGAAGACCACCCTAAAGTGTTTAATGTTTGGATTAAATGTGATTAAATGCAATGGGGTATGGTTAAAAATATACATGTATTTACTATAATATATGTAGAAGAAGACCTAAAATATAATGAGTATGAAAAACATATATGATATCAGAACAGTTAAAACCAAACTGCTACACCAACAGCTGGTTCTTCTCACAGCAGATTGTTATACTCTGAGGGCGTCTAAAAGTTCTACTTCATTAGTTGAGCTGAGAATTCAAATGTAAAAATAAATTGTAATAGTGAAAGTGACAAATAATTCAGTTCCGTCAGTTATGCAGCTCTATGATGCTGCCTGCACTAGTCCAGTGGTGGATATGGGGTGATTTGACACCCTGTCTTGTGTTGTATAATGTATAACTGTGTTGTATTTGCTACTTGCTGGTGCCTCTGCCCCCCTGTCTGATCATTGTCTGGTATGGCGTCTCATCCTCCTCCAGATGCTCCTCACCGTCAGTCTGGCGTGCAGTGAACGCAGGAAGGCATGAGCATCACAGTCCCTCCCAGTAGAGCAGGCAATTTTGCCTTTGACAGGTAAAACCAGGGGCGGATTCAGAAGAAAATTACAGGGGGGGGGGGGGTGCACCATGATGGGGGAAGAATATGCCATCCCCACAAGTCACACCCCTAAGTTTGGCCTCCCAGTGAGCATGGGGACATACAAAGAAAGTGGCCATCACCCTTACCTGCTTGCCATGCTGTAGGTCTTGTATCCTAGTCAATGGCTGAAGCACACAGGTAGTGTGGCCGATCAGGTTTGGCGGGATCCCCGGGATTTAGGCCTAAAATTGACCAGGATTGGAGCTTCCAATACCGGCATTACGGGATCAGAAAGCACCCTTTTATTTTCAATGCCGGGCAGTGTTGAGCTTCCTCAGGAGGCTCAGACGCTGCCCAGCTCCCTCATCCCTGCTCCCACTGCCCCATGCTGTGCGCACTGCGCAGCGTGACATGAAGTCAGGTCACGCTACACTGTCTGACATAATCTGCGCTGTCCCGACCGCACATCGCCAACCACCACCTGCCTGTCTGCACTATCAGAGGATGGTGAGTAGTTCTGTGGGCTGGACAGGTCCGGGAAGGGGAAGGAGGGAGAACACTGAAGACTTTCATTTTAAAATCTTCAACCCAATCCTGGGAATCCCAGGATTGATCATTTTTCCATTCTGATACGCGGGATTGTAAAAAGGCTGGGGATTGGCCTCCCTACACACATGGCTACCATCAGAAATTGTGAGGGCTGGGACTGAAAAAATATGCAGCGGGGCGCACAAAAAAAACAACAGTCTCACAGTGCCTAAAAAAATAACACATTGGCCCCCACAGAGAAAAAAAATAAGACACACTGGCCCTCACAGGAACAAACAAAAAATCCCACATTGACCCCTCACAGTGCACTCAAGGGAAACAGAAAAAAACACATTGGCCCCACAGGAAAAAATAAAACACATTGGCCCCTGACATGAGAAAATAAGACACATTGGCTCCCAACAAGGAAAATAACACACAATAACCCTCACAGTGATTACACAGGAATAAATAATACACATTGATTTAATGAGTCGCTCCAGAAAATCCAGACCAATGAGTGCCTCCCTCCAGAGTTCAGAGCAGATCAGTGGGTTGGAACATGGTCATGCTCCCTCCCTCACCTGAGCCCTCAGCACCTTATTGCTGTCCTCAGTCCTTGTCACCTATCACCTACCACAGCCACTCGTCACCTTCCTCTACCCTTCATCACCATCCTCAGCCCTTCATCACCTTACTCAGTTCCTCATTATCTTCCACAGCACACAGCCCCTCATCACCTTCCTCTGCCCCATATCACCTTCTACAGCCTTCATCGACTGATCATCTTCCATAGTCCTTAGTCCCAGATCACCTTCCACAGACCTAGATCACCATCCACAGCCCTCAGCACCTGATCACCTTCCACAGCTCCAGATCACCTTCCACAGCCCTCAGCCACTTATCAACTTCCATAATCCTCAGCCCCAGATCACCTTCCACAGCTCTAAATTGCCTTTCACAGCCCCTGACCACCTTCCTCAGTCCATGATCATCTTCCTCAGCCCCTGATCACCTTCCTCAGCCCCTGATCACCTTCCTCAGCCCCAGATCACCTTCCTCAGCCCCAGATCACCTTCCACAGCTCTCAGCCTTGATAACCTCCCACAGTTCCTAATTACTGTCCTCAGTCCATGATCACCTGCCACAGCCCTCGCCCGCTAGTCATCTTCTACAGGCCTCATCCCCTGGTCACCTTCCGCAGCCCTCAGCCCTTGGTCAACTTTATAGCCCTCAGCCCCTGGTCACTATCCACAGCTCTCAGCCCCATATCACCTTCCACAGCCCCTCATTACAGTTCTAATGCGGGCCTCTCACCTTATCTCTTCTCTAAAGCCTGACTCAATGAAGTGTTCCATAGGAAGCCAGAAACGGGCTCCCCCTCTGTCTTTTTGCCTTGGACCAGAGGCTTGTCAGTCCCCCCTGATGGTGGCCCTGGAAGCACAAGTTACATAGTCATTAAAATAAAGCGGAGACAGCACAGTTACACTACACTGCCCCTTCCCCCTTAAGTGTTCACAGCACACTCTCCCCCCTTTAATGTTCTCTGTACGAATGTCCCAACAAGCCTCCAACGTGTCCCCGATAGACACCTTGGTTAATGTGTTTCGAACCATAAAAGAAGGTTCTTCCTCAGAAGCATGGTGGCCTGTGTAGCTTGAGGCTAGCAAAGGGGCATTGGGGAACCCTGGATGGAATAAGGCTGTCACGTTGGAGGCTTGTTGGTATATCCATACAGAGAACCCTGGTTCTGGAGCCTGGTGGTATTCGTTAGATTGTCCATGTCAAAAGCTGTTGCAATGCACTTCTCGTGTTCTGTGGGGAAAACCCTGTGTTTTATAAACTCATATTCTATGTTTTGATGCAAGTACAATGGAGTATTCAATTTTTTTATATTTCCCTCTGGTGTTGCACTAAGTTTTTCTCCTTTGAGTTGCATGTTTCCAAGTGAAGTCACTTTGTGAAAAGAAATATCCATTGGACATCAGGAAATTCCTTGACTGGAGTTTGGGATTTAATTCCTATTTGCAAACTTTCCTTTTATTAAAAGGTTGTGTATACATATATTATATCTTATGTGTTTTGGGGGTTTTCATGTACATTTAGAAGCGCCCAGAGTTTTTTTTTTTTGAGCCAGGCTGCATCTACAGGTTTATTGTGCAAAAAAGAGGTACTTTTTTTTTGTATTATATGATTATGCTTTGTGTGGCCTTCAGTGTGAGCAGTTCAGCATCTCCGTATGCAAACACTTTCAGCAACACACCGGTGTCACTCCAGTAACACTCCCATACTACGTTTCATCTGTGTGTGTACATCTGTAACTACCCCAGGCTGGAACACCCCACATATTTCTAATACACTTCTTCGTGCATGCATCATAATCTCTACTGTGACTCTGTATGAACACCATCGGGACGCATACACAGTGCAACTCAAAAACATGTACAGATGAGAAACTGTGGTGCTGACACTGGGAGTCATTCCGAGTTGATCACTAGTTGCCGTTGTTCGCAGCGCAGCGATCAGGCTAAAAATCAGCATTTCTGCATATGCACTGCAATGTGCACGCGCAACGTACGGGTACAAAGGCATTTGTTGTTTTGCACAGGTTCTAGCGAAGTTTTCAGTCGCACTGACGGCCGCAAGAAGATTGACAGGAAGGGGGCGTTTATGGATGTCAACTGACCGTTTTCAGGGAGTGTTTGCAAAAACGTAGGCGTATCTGAAAAAACGCAGGCGTGTCTGAAAAACCGCAGGCGTGGCTGGGCGTTCGTTGGTCGGGTGTATGACGTCAAATCCGGACACGAATAGGCTGAAGTAATCGCAAGCGCTGAGTAGGTTCAGAGCTACTCTGAAACTGCACAAACTGTTTTTGCAGAGCTCGCCTGCACACGCGTTCGCACTTCTGCTAAGCTAAAATACACTCCCCAGTGGGCGGTGGCATAGCGTTTGCACAGTTGCTAAAACTAGCCAGCGAGCGATCAACTCGGAATGACCCCCACTGTGTCCATCTGTAAGGGGCTGTGCTGTCAATGGCCCTCATTCTGAGTTGATCGCAGCCAGCAACTTTTTGCTGCTGCTGCGATCAACTAGTCCACGCCTATGGGGGAGTGTATTTTAGCTTAGCAGGGCTGCGATCGCTTGTGCAGCCCTGCTAAGCTAAAAAAATTTCAAGCAGTTTCAGAGTAGCCCTGGACATACTTACCCTGTGCAATGCTCCCTGCGATGCTGAAGCTGCTTCTGACGTCAGACATCCGCCTTCCGTTGGACTGGACACGCCTGCGTTTTTCGATCCACTCCCCGCCAACGCCGTGGAGACGCCCAGGACCGCCTTCTTCCTGTCAATCTTCTCAACGGTCCGCTCTGCGACCACTTTGTTCTTTGGACGTGTCGTAAGTAACCCGACGACCTCTATCGCCGGGCAACGTTGCGCATGCGCAATGCGGACGCCGCGCATGCGCATTCTGAACTTGTTCGCACCGCAGCGATAAACCGCTGCGTGCGAACGGGTCGGAATGACCCCCAATGTGTCCATCTAAGTGGATGTGCTGTGTCCAGTCCCTTTAGTCTAATTAGTCTAATTCCATCACAGTGGTGCTGCACTGACTCCGCAGGCACCACCCACTGCATTCGCAGCGAGACTCCAAAGTTGGAGTTTAAAAAATAAGAAAAGTAAAATAAAAATAAAATTGTATTTGTACTGTTCTGGGCACTGCACCTTAGTACACTATAGTGCCCAAGCGCATGTGCATAAAAGCGGTCGGACTCCACGCAGGGCAGTGTGAGCCAAGCTTTTAGTTTTAAAAAATAAAAATTGTTGTATTTATTTGTACTGTGCACTGCATCCCAGTACGCTGTAGTACCCCAGAGCCTGTGCGTACAAGAGGTCTGACTCCACGCAGAGTATGAGCCAAGTTGCCAGTTTAAAAAATGTGAAATTGTTGTAGTTTTTCTGCAGCGGGGTACACTGGTATTCCACAGGGAAAAACATCAGGGGTGTAGAGTTGGATCTTGATCCGAGGCACCAACAGGCTAAAGCTTTGACTGTTCCCAGGATGCACTGCATCGCCACCTCTATAGCCCCGCCTACAGGCACTGGAGCTCAGTTTGTAAGTTGGTGCCTGCAGTGCAGGTCACTTAACAGGGGGTGTTGCGGTAGGCAGCCCTGAAAATATCTTTTTAAGAAGACTTCAAGGGCCGCAGCACTTTTTATGTCATTCTGACATGCTGTGCTGCGGCTCCATCACCTCCCTCAGTGGCGCTGCATACTCCCCCAGCCTGGTTCCTGGGTACTTGCAGCGGGTACGCACCGGTTTCTAGGCACGGCTGCTGCTCTCCTGTATCGCGTTGCTGCATGACAGAGAGGAGGAAAGAGGGTCCCGCATGTGGGCCCCACCGGTAAATCGCGATCCGGTCATGGTCCCAGGAACAGTGGCCGTACAGTGACCCCACTATATCCACCAGGGCAGGGAGCACAGGTCGGATTTACCAAAAATCTGTTTGTAATAGGCTCCATAGTACCCGGTGGTGAAGTCCAGCAGAGGGGATAAGGCGCTGACCTGTAGCCCCTCCCCCAGCTCCGTCCGCCATCTACTGCTGGTGTTCCCGCCCTGGAGCTGCATTTCTCTCTCCCTCACAACCTGCTGAGATTTTGGCGCTATCTTCACTACTAGCTGGGCTGATCTCCGGGACTGCTGGGCACTGTCTCCTCTATAAAGCCGCCTGTCTTGTCAGCGCTGTTTCTCCTACTCCCTACAGGATGCTGGGGACACTTCAAGAACCATGGGGTTATAGACTGGATCCGCAGGAGATATGGGCACTTTAAGACTTTAAAAGGGGTGGGAACTGGCTCCTCCCTCTATGCCCCTCCTCCAGACTCCAGTTTAGAATCTGTGCCAATGAGACGGGATGCACACTGAGGAGCTCTCCTGAGTTTCTCTGAAAAAAAGACTTTTGTTAGGTTTATTATTTTCAGGGAGACCTGCTGGCTACAGGCTCCCTGCAGCGTGGGACTGAGGGGAGAGAAGCAGGCCTACTTCTGTGAGTTTCAAGGCTCTGCTTCTTAGGCTACAGGACACCATTAGCTCCTGAGGGTCTGAACGCTAGGAACGCCTAGATGCTCGTTACCAGAGCCCGCCGTCACCCCCCTTACAGAGCCAGAAGTCAGAAGAAGGGTGAGTAGCAGAAGATCAGAAAACTTCAGTGACGGCTTTGAGGTAACGCACAGCGGCCGCGCTGCGTGCCATGCTCCCACACTCACAGCGGCACTACAGGGCGCGGGGGAGGGGGTGCCATGGGCAGCATAAAATCCTCATTTGAGACTGGTTATGAGGTATTTAAGTGCCTAGGCACTAAATCCGGACCCCCGCCAGTATAAATAATTTAAAAAATAGCAAGGCTGAAGCGCGCCATTAAGGGGGCGTGGCTTAGCCCTCACAGCTCTCATCAGTGCCAATTTCTCTCCACAGAGCTGCAGAGACGCTGGTCCTTCCTCAACACTGCTGTATCAAGCAACGGTGCAAAACGGGGGGGGGGGGGGGGCACAGTTAATTTGGTGCTGGATTAATGATATAAAAGCGCTCACAGGTCTAAGGCATTATATAAAATGTTTCAGTACCGGGATAGGCGCTGGGTTATGAGTTGGCACACTCCCTCTGTGTTTCTCTGACATGCTTTACTGTGGGTCTGTCCCCTATATGCCCAGTGTGTTTGTGGTGTCGGTACATGTGTGTCAGCATGTCTGAGGCTGAGTGCTCTTCCCAGGAGGAGACTGGATTAGGGAAAGAAATGACTGTGGGAGTGACCCTGTCGGCACCGCCGACGCCTGATTGGGTAAATGTTTTGAGTGCTTTGAATGCGAATGTGGCTCTATTAAATAAGAGATTGGATAAGTCTGAGTCTCAGGCCCAGGCATGGAAGAAATCCGTGGAGGATGTGTTGTCACAAGTTCAGACCCCCTCGGGGTCACAAAAGCGTTCTTTTACCCAGATACAGATACCGACACGGACCCTGACTCCAGTGTCGACTATAGTGATGCCAGATTAAATCCAAAATTGGCTAAAAGCATTCAGTACATGATTGTGGCGATAAAAGACGTGTTACATATCACGGAGGACCCTGCTGTTCCTTATACACGGGTCTGTATGTTTAAAGGAAAGAAACCTGAGGTAACGTTCCCTCCCTTTCATGAACTGAACACGCTTTTTTTGAAAAGGTTTGGGAAAATCCTGACAAGAAGTTTCAGATTCCCAAGAGAATTCCGGTGGCATATCCGTTCCCTTCTGGGGATAGGGAAAAGTGGGAGTCAACCCCCACTGTGGACAAAGCTCTATCACGACTGTCCAAAAAGGCGGTGCTTCCGTCTCCTGACACGGCAGCCCTAAAGAAACCTGCGGATCGTAAGCAGGAAAATACATTGAAATACATTTATGTCACTACAGGTACACTGCTCAGACCTGCCGTTGCTTCGGTGTGGGTGAGTAGCGCTGTTGAAAAGTGGGCAGATAACTTGTCATCTGAGTTAGATACCCTGGATAGGGATAGCATTCTTTTGTCACTGGGTCATATCTGGGATGCTGCAGCCTACCTTAAGGAAGCTGTGAGGGACATTGGCCTTGTGGATTCATCAATGGAATGCTGATGCTGACTCTAAGAAGGCTATGGAGTCTCTGCCGTATAAAGTAGAGATGAGCGGGTTCGGTTTCTCTGAATCCGAACCCGCCAGAACTTCATGTTTTTTTTCACGGGTCCGAGCGACTCGGATCTTCCCGCCTTGCTCGGTTAACCCGAGCGCGCCCGAACGTCATCATGACGCTGTCGGATTCTCGCGAGGCTCGGATTCTATCGCGAGACTCGGATTCTATATAAGGAGCCGCGCGTCGCCGCCATTTTCACACGTGCATTGAGATTGATAGGGAGAGGACGTGGCTGGCGTCCTCTCCGTTTAGAATTATAATAGATTAGAGAGACACTTGATTTACTAATTTTGGGGAGCATTAGGAGTACTCAGTAGTGTACAGTGCAGAGTTTTGCTGATAGTGACCAGTGACCACCACTTTTATTTATAATCCGTTCTCTGCCTGAAAAAAGCGATACACAGCACACAGTGACTCAGTCACATACCATATCTGTGTGCACTGCTCAGGCTCAGGCCAGTGTGCTGCATCATCTATTATCTATATATAATATTATATATATCTGTCTGACTGCTCAGCTCACACAGCTTATAATTGTGGGGGAGACTGGGGAGCACTACTGCAGTGCCAGTTATAGGTTATAGCAGGAGCCAGGAGTACATAATATAATCCGTTCTCTGCCTGAAAAAAGCGATACACAGCACACAGTGACTCAGTCACATACCATATCTGTGTGCACTGCTCAGGCTCAGGCCAGTGTGCTGCATCATCTATTATCTATATATAATATTATATATATCTGTCTGACTGCTCAGCTCACACAGCTTATAATTGTGGGGGAGACTGGGGAGCACTACTGCAGTGCCAGTTATAGGTTATAGCAGGAGCCAGGAGTACATAATATATTATATAGTGAGTGACCACCAGACACACAGTGCAGTTTATTTAATATATCCGTTCTCTGCCTGAAAAAAGCGATACACACAGTGACTCAGTCAGTCACATACCATATCTGTGTGCACTGCTCAGGCTCAGGCCAGTGTGCTGCATCATCTATATATATTATATATCTGTCTGACTGCTCAGCTCACACAGCTTATAATTGTGGGGGAGACTGGGGAGCACTACTGCAGTGCCAGTTATAGGTTATAGCAGGAGCCAGGAGTACATAATATTATATTAAAATTAAACAGTGCACACTTTTGCTGCAGGAGTGCCACTGCCAGTGTGACTAGTGACCAGTGACCTGACCACCAGTATATAATATTAGTAGTATACTATCTCTTTATCAACCAGTCTATATTAGCAGCAGACACAGTACAGTGCGGTAGTTCACGGCTGTGGCTACCTCTGTGTCGGCACTCGGCAGCCCGTCCATAATTGTATATACCACCTAACCGTGTTTTTTTTTTCTTTCTTTATACATACATACTAGTTACGGGTATACTATCTCTTTATCAACCAGTCTATATATTAGCAGCAGACACAGTACAGTGCGGTAGTTCACGGCTGTGGCTACCTCTGTGTCGGCACTCGGCAGCCCGTCCATAATTGTATATACCACCTAACCGTGGTTTTTTTTTCTTTCTTTATACATACATACTAGTTACGAGTATACTATCTCTTTATCAACCAGTCTATATATTAGCAGCAGACACAGTACAGTGCGGTAGTTCACGGCTGTGGCTACCTCTGTGTCGGCACTCGGCAGCCCGTCCATAATTGTATATACCACCTAACCGTGGTTTTTTTTTCTTTCTTTATACATACATACTAGTTACGAGTATACTATCTCTTTATCAACCAGTCTATATATTAGCAGCAGACACAGTACAGTGCGGTAGTTCACGGCTGTGGCTACCTCTGTGTCGGCACTCGGCAGCCCGTCCATAATTGTATATACCACCTAACCGTGGTTTTTTTTTCTTTCTTTATACATACATACTAGTTACGAGTATACTATCTCTTTATCAACCAGTCTATATATTAGCAGCAGACACAGTACAGTGCGGTAGTTCACGGCTGTGGCTACCTCTGTGTCGGCACTCGACAGCCCGTCCATAATTGTATATACCACCTAACCGTGGTTTTTTTTTCTTTCTTTATACATACATACTAGTTACGAGTATACTATCTCTTTATCAACCAGTCTATATATTAGCAGCAGACACAGTACAGTGCGGTAGTTCACGGCTGTGGCTACCTCTGTGTCGGCACTCGGCAGCCCGTCCATAATTGTATATACCACCTAACCGTGGTTTTTTTTTCTTTCTTTATACATACATACTAGTTACGAGTATACTATCTCTTTATCAACCAGTCTATATATTAGCAGCAGACACAGTACAGTGCGGTAGTTCACGGCTGTGGCTACCTCTGTGTCGGCACTCGGCAGCCCGTCCATAATTGTATATACCACCTAACCGTGGTTTTTTTTTCTTTCTTTATACATACATACTAGTTACGAGTATACTATCTCTTTATCAACCAGTCTATATATTAGCAGCAGACACAGTACAGTGCGGTAGTTCACGGCTGTGGCTACCTCTGTGTCGGCACTCGGCAGCCCGTCCATAATTGTATATACCACCTAACCGTGGTTTTTTTTTCTTTCTTTATACATACATACTAGTTACGAGTATACTATCTCTTTATCAACCAGTCTATATATTAGCAGCAGACACAGTACAGTGCGGTAGTTCACGGCTGTGGCTACCTCTGTGTCGGCACTCGGCAGCCCGTCCATAATTGTATATACCACCTAACCGTGGTTTTTTTTTCTTTCTTTATACATACATACTAGTTACGAGTATACTATCTCTTTATCAACCAGTCTATATATTAGCAGCAGACACAGTACAGTGCGGTAGTTCACGGCTGTGGCTACCTCTGTGTCGGCACTCGGCAGCCCGTCCATAATTGTATATACCACCTAACCGTGGTTTTTTTTTCTTTCTTTATACATACATACTAGTTACGAGTATACTATCTCTTTATCAACCAGTCTATATTGATAATATATATATCTCCATTGTTTACCTGAGGTGCCTTTTAGTGCCTTTTAGTTGTGCCTATTAAAATATGGAGAACAAAAATGTTGAGGTTCCAAAATTAGGGAAAGATCAAGATCCACTTCCACCTCGTGCTGAAGCTGCTGCCACTAGTCATGGCCGAGACGATGAAATGCCAGCAACGTCGTCTGCCAAGGCCGATGCCCAATGGCATAGTACAGAGCATGTCAAAACCAAAACACCAAATATCAGTAAAAAAAGGACTCCAAAACCTAAAATAAAATTGTCGGAGGAGAAGCGTAAACTTGCCAATATGCCATTTACCACACGGAGTGGCAAGGAACGGCTGAGGCCCTGGCCTATGTTCATGGCTAGTGGTTCAGCTTCACATGAGGATGGAAGCACTCAGCCTCTCGCTAGAAAACTGAAAAGACTCAAGCTGGCAAAAGCACCGCAAAGAACTGTGCGTTCTTTGAAATCCCAAATCCACAAGGAGAGTCCAATTGTGTCGGTTGCGATGCCTGACCTTCCCAACACTGGACGTGAAGAGCATGCGCCTTCCACCATTTGCACGCCCCCTGCAAGTGCTGGAAGGAGCACCCGCAGTCCAGTTCCTGATAGTCAGATTGAAGATGTCAGTGTTGAAGTACACCAGGATGAGGAGGATATGGGTGTTGCTGGCGCTGGGGAGGAAATTGACCAGGAGGATTCTGATGGTGAGGTGGTTTGTTTAAGTCAGGCACCCGGGGAGACACCTGTTGTCCGTGGGAGGAATATGGCCGTTGACATGCCAGGTGAAAATACCAAAAAAATCAGCTCTTCGGTGTGGAGGTATTTCACCAGAAATGCGGACAACAGGTGTCAAGCCGTGTGTTCCCTTTGTCAAGCTGTAATAAGTAGGGGTAAGGACGTTAACCACCTCGGAACATCCTCCCTTATACGTCACCTGCAGCGCATTCATAATAAGTCAGTGACAAGTTCAAAAACTTTGGGTGACAGCGGAAGCAGTCCACTGACCAGTAAATCCCTTCCTCTTGTAACCAAGCTCACGCAAACCACCCCACCAACTCCCTCAGTGTCAATTTCCTCCTTCCCCAGGAATGCCAATAGTCCTGCAGGCCATGTCACTGGCAATTCTGACGAGTCCTCTCCTGCCTGGGATTCCTCCGATGCATCCTTGCGTGTAACGCCTACTGCTGCTGGCGCTGCTGTTGTTGCCGCTGGGAGTCGATGGTCATCCCAGAGGGGAAGTCGTAAGCCCACTTGTACTACTTCCAGTAAGCAATTGACTGTTCAACAGTCCTTTGCGAGGAAGATGAAATATCACAGCAGTCATCCTACTGCAAAGCGGATAACAGAGTCCTTGACAACTATGTTGGTGTTAGACGTGCGTCCGGTATCCGCCGTTAGTTCACAGGGAACTAGACAATTTATTGAGGCAGTGTGCCCCCGTTACCAAATACCATCTAGGTTCCACTTCTGTAGGCAGCCGATACCGAGAATGTACACGGACGTCAGAAAAAGACTCACCAGTGTCCTAAAAAATGCAGTTGTACCCAATGTCCACTTAACCACGGACATGTGGACAAGTGGAGCAGGGCAGGGTCAGGACTATATGACTGTGACAGCCCACTGGGTAGATGTATGGACTCCCGCCGCAAGAACAGCAGCGGCGGCACCAGAAGTAGCATCTCGCAAACGCCAACTCTTTCCTAGGCAGGCTACGCTTTGTATCACCGCTTTCCAGAATACGCACACAGCTGAAAACCTCTTACGGCAACTGAGGAAGATCATCGCGGAATGGCTTACCCCAATTGGACTCTCCTGTGGATTTGTGGCATCGGACAACGCCAGCAATATTGTGTGTGCATTAAATATGGGCAAATTCCAGCACGTCCCATGTTTTGCACATACCTTGAATTTGGTGGTGCAGAATTTTTTAAAAAATGACAGGGGCGTGCAAGAGATGCTGTCGGTGGCCAGAAAAATTGCGGGACACTTTCGGCGTACAGGCACCACGTACAGAAGACTGGAGCACCACCAAAAACTACTGAACCTGCCCTGCCATCATCTGAAGCAAGAAGTGGTAACGAGGTGGAATTCAACCCTCTATATGCTTCAGAGGTTGGAGGAGCAGCAAAAGGCCATTCAAGCCTATACAATTGAGCACGATATAGTAGGTGGAATGCACCTGTCTCAAGTGCAGTGGAGAATGATTTCAACGTTGTGCAAGGTTCTGATGCCCTTTGAACTTGCCACACGTGAAGTCAGTTCAGACACTGCCAGCCTGAGTCAGGTCATTCCCCTCATCAGGCTTTTGCAGAAGAAGCTGGAGGCATTGAAGAAGGAGCTAAAAGGGAGCGATTCCGCTAGGCATGTGGGACTTGTGGATGCAGCCCTTAATTCGCTTAACAAGGATTCACGGGTGGTCAATCTGTTGAAATCAGAGCACTACATTTTGGCCACCGTGCTCGATCCTAGATTTAAAGCCTACCTTGGATCTCTCTTTCCGGCAGACACAGGTCTGCTGGGGTTGAAAGACCTGCTGGTGACAAAATTGTCAAGTCAAGCGGAACGCGACCTGTCAACATCTCCTCCTTCACATTCTCCCGCAACTGGGGGTGCGAGGAAAAGGCTCAGAATTCCGAGCCCACCCGCTGGCGGTGATGCAGGGCAGTCTGGAGCGACTGCTGATGCTGACATCTGGTCCGGACTGAAGGACCTGACAACGATTACGGACATGTCGTCTACTGTCACTGCATATGATTCTCTCAACATTGATAGAATGGTGGAGGATTATATGAGTGACCGCATCCAAGTAGGCACGTCACACAGTCCGTACTTATACTGGCAGGAAAAAGAGGCAATTTGGAGGCCCTTGCACAAACTGGCTTTATTCTACCTAAGTTGCCCTCCCACAAGTGTGTACTCCGAAAGAGTGTTTAGTGCCGCCGCTCACCTTGTCAGCAATCGGCGTACGAGGTTACATCCAGAAAATGTGGAGAAGATGATGTTCATTAAAATGAATTATAATCAATTCCTCCGCGGAGACATTGACCAGCAGCAATTGCCTCCACAAAGTACACAGGGAGCTGAGATGGTGGATTCCAGTGGGGACGAATTGATAATCTGTGAGGAGGGGGATGTACACGGTGATATATCGGAGGGTGAAGATGAGGTGGACATCTTGCCTCTGTAGAGCCAGTTTGTGCAAGGAGAGATTAATTGCTTCTTTTTTGGGGGGGGTCCAAACCAACCCGTCATATCAGTCACAGTCGTGTGGCAGACCCTGTCACTGAAATGATGGGTTGGTTAAAGTGTGCATGTCCTGTTTTGTTTATACAACATAAGGGTGGGTGGGAGGGCCCAAGGACAATTCCATCTTGCACCTCTTTTTTCTTTTCTTTTTCTTTGCATCATGTGCTGATTGGGGAGGGTTTTTTGGAAGGGACATCCTGCGTGACACTGCAGTGCCACTCCTAGATGGGCCCGGTGTTTGTGTCGGCCACTAGGGTCGCTAATCTTACTCACACAGTCAGCTACCTCATTGCGCCTCTTTTTTTCTTTGCGTCATGTGCTGTTTGGGGAGGGTTTTTTGGAAGGGACATCCTGTGTGACACTGCAGTGCCACTCCTAGATGGGCCCGGTGTTTGTGTCGGCCACTAGGGTCGCTAATCTTACTCACACAGTCAGCTACCTCATTGCGCCTCTTTTTTTCTTTGCGTCATGTGCTGTTTGGGGAGGGTTTTTTGGAAGGGACATCCTGCGTGACACTGCAGTGCCACTCCTAGATGGGCCCGGTGTTTGTGTCGGCCACTAGGGTCGCTAATCTTACTCACACAGTCAGCTACCTCATTGCGCCTCTTTTTTTCTTTGCGTCATGTGCTGTTTGGGGAGGGTTTTTTGGAAGGGACATCCTGCGTGACACTGCAGTGCCACTCCTAGATGGGCCCGGTGTTTGTGTCGGCCACTAGGGTCGCTAATCTTACTCACACAGTCAGCTACCTCATTGCGCCTCTTTTTTTCTTTGCGTCATGTGCTGTTTGGGGAGGGTTTTTTGGAAGGGACATCCTGCGTGACACTGCAGTGCCACTCCTAGATGGGCCCGGTGTTTGTGTCGGCCACTAGGGTCGCTAATCTTACTCACACAGTCAGCTACCTCATTGCGCCTCTTTTTTTCTTTGCGTCATGTGCTGTTTGGGGAGGGTTTTTTGGAAGGGACATCCTGCGTGACACTGCAGTGCCACTCCTAGATGGGCCCGGTGTTTGTGTCGGCCACTAGGGTCGCTAATCTTACTCACACAGTCAACTACCTCATTGCGCCTCTTTTTTTCTTTGCGTCATGTGCTGTTTGGGGAGGGTTTTTTGGAAGGGACATCCTGCGTGACACTGCAGTGCCACTCCTAGATGGGCCCGGTGTTTGTGTCGGCCACTAGGGTCGCTAATCTTACTCACACAGTCAGCTACCTCATTGCGCCTCTTTTTTTCTTTGCGTCATGTGCTGTTTGGGGAGGGTTTTTTGGAAGGGCCATCCTGCGTGACACTGCAGTGCCACTCCTAGATGGGCCCGGTGTTTGTGTCGGCCACTAGGGTCGCTAATCTTACTCACACAGCTACCTCATTGCGCCTCTTTTTTTCTTTGCGTCATGTGCTGTTTGGGGAGGGTTTTTTGGAAGGGACATCCTGCGTGACACTGCAGTGCCACTCCTAGATGGGCCCGGTGTTTGTGTCGGCCACTAGGGTCGCTAATCTTACTCACACAGCTACCTCATTGCGCCTCTTTTTTTCTTTGCGTCATGTGCTGTTTGGGGAGGGTTTTTTGGAAGGGACATCCTGCGTGACACTGCAGTGCCACTCCTAGATGGGCCCGGTGTTTGTGTCGGCCACTAGGGTCGCTAATCTTACTCACACAGTCAGCTACCTCATTGCGCCTCTTTTTTTCTTTGCGTCATGTGCTGTTTGGGGAGGGTTTTTTGGAAGGGACATCCTGCGTGACACTGCAGTGCCACTCCTAGATGGGCCCGGTGTTTGTGTCGGCCACTAGGGTCGCTAATCTTACTCACACAGTCAGCTACCTCATTGCGCCTCTTTTTTTCTTTGCGTCATGTGCTGTTTGGGGAGGGTTTTTTGGAAGGGACATCCTGCGTGACACTGCAGTGCCACTCCTAGATGGGCCCGGTGTTTGTGTCGGCCACTAGGGTCGCTAATCTTACTCACACAGTCAGCTACCTCATTGCGCCTCTTTTTTTCTTTGCGTCATGTGCTGTTTGGGGAGGGTTTTTTGGAAGGGACATCCTGCGTGACACTGCAGTGCCACTCCTAGATGGGCCCGGTGTTTGTGTCGGCCACTAGGGTCGCTAATCTTACTCACACAGCTACCTCATTGCGCCTCTTTTTTTCTTTGCGTCATGTGCTGTTTGGGGAGGGTTTTTTGGAAGGGCCATCCTGCGTGACACTGCAGTGCCACTCCTAGATGGGCCCGGTGTTTGTGTCGGCCACTAGGGTCGCTAATCTTACTCACACAGCTACCTCATTGCGCCTCTTTTTTTCTTTGCGTCATGTGCTGTTTGGGGAGGGTTTTTTGGAAGGGACATCCTGCGTGACACTGCAGTGCCACTCCTAGATGGGCCCGGTGTTTGTGTCGGCCACTAGGGTCGCTAATCTTACTCACACAGTCAGCTACCTCATTGCGCCTCTTTTTTTCTTTGCGTCATGTGCTGTTTGGGGAGGGTTTTTTGGAAGGGCCATCCTGCGTGACACTGCAGTGCCACTCCTAGATGGGCCCGGTGTTTGTGTCGGCCACTAGGGTCGCTAATCTTACTCACACAGCTACCTCATTGCGCCTCTTTTTTTCTTTGCGTCATGTGCTGTTTGGGGAGGGTTTTTTGGAAGGGCCATCCTGCGTGACACTGCAGTGCCACTCCTAGATGGGCCCGGTGTTTGTGTCGGCCACTAGGGTCGCTAATCTTACTCACACAGCTACCTCATTGCGCCTCTTTTTTTCTTTGCGTCATGTGCTGTTTGGGGAGGGTTTTTTGGAAGGGACATCCTGCGTGACACTGCAGTGCCACTCCTAGATGGGCCCGGTGTTTGTGTCGGCCACTAGGGTCGCTTATCTTACTCACACAGCGACCTCGGTGCAAATTTTAGGACTAAAAATAATATTGTGAGGTGTGAGGTATTCAGAATAGACTGAAAATGAGTGTAAATTATGGTTTTTGAGGTTAATAATACTTTGGGATCAAAATGACCCCCAAATTCTATGATTTAAGCTGTTTTTTAGTGTTTTTGGAAAAAAACACCCGAATCCAAAACACACCCGAATCCGACAAAAAAAATTCGGTGAGGTTTTGCCAAAACGCGTTCGAACCCAAAACACGGCCGCGGAACCGAACTCAAAACCAAAACACAAAACCCGAAAAATTTCAGGCGCTCATCTCTAGTATAAAGGTGGTGTCTTGTTTGGTGACGGCCTCGCTGACCTGGTATCTACGGCTACCACGGGTAAGTCATCCTTTTTACCTTATGTTCCTGCACAACAAAAGAAAACGCACCACTATCAGATGCAGTCCTTTCGGCACAATAAATACAAAAGAGGACGAGGCTCTTCCTTCCTTGCTTCTAGAGGAAGAGGAAAGGGAAAAAGGTCTCCGGCTTCTACCAAATCCACCGCATGACGCTGGGACTCCTCTGCGGGAGTCCGCACCAGTGGGGGCATGTCTCCAACTCTTCAGTTATTTCTGGGTTCGTTCGGCCCTAGACCCATGGGTATTAGAAATAGTGTCCCAAGGGTACAAGCTGGAATTTCAAGACGTGCCCCCTCGACGATTTTTAAAATCAACCTTACCAGCTTCTCTTCAGGACAGGGAGGTGGTATGCGGTGCTATACAAAAGCTATGTCAAAATCAAGTCATTGTCACGGTACCCCCGTCACAACAGGGAGAAGGCTTTTATTCGAGCCTGTTCGTGGTCCCGAAGCCGGACGGCTCGGTCAGACCAATTCTGAACTTAAAATCCCTCAATTTCTATCTAAGAAAATTCAAATTCAAGATGGAGTCTCTCCGAGCAGTGATCTCCAGTCTGGAGGGAGGGGATTTTATGGTGTCGGTCGACATAAAGGATGCCTACTTACACGTCCCCATATATCCTCCACATCAGGCTTACCTGAGGTTTGCCGTACAGGATTGTCATTACCAATTTCAGACGTTGCCGATTGGTCTGTCCAGGGCTCCGAGGGTTTTCACCAAAGTTATGGCGGAAATGATGGTTCTCCTGCGCAAGCAAGGAGTCACAATTATCCCGTACTTGGACGATCTCCTGATAAAAGCGAGGTCCAAGGAACAATTACTACAGAGCATGACGCTCTCCCTGACAATTCTGCAACAACATGGTTGGCTCCTAAACTTGCCAAAATCACAGTTGGTTCCGACGACAAGGCTGTCGTTCTTGGGTATGGTTCTGGACACAGAATTACAGAGAGTTTTTCTTCCAGTGGAAAAGGCTCTGGAAATTCAGAACCTGGTCAAACAGATTCTGAAGCCGGCAAGAGTGTCGATTCATCAATGCACTCGGTTGCTGGGGAAGATGGTGGCAGCCTACAAGGCCATTCAGTTTGGCAGATTCCATACCAGAGTGTTTCAGTGGGACCTGTTGGACATGGTCCGGATCCCATCTGCACATGCACCGACGGATCCTGTCTTGCAAGACCAGAATCTCACTCCTGTGGTGGCTGCACAGCTCTCACCTCCTAGAGGGACGCAGATTCGGGATCCAGGACTGGATCCTGGTGACCACGGATGCGAGTCTCCGGGGCTGGGGTGCAGTCACACAGGGGGGAAATTTCCAGGGAAAATGGTCAAGCCAGGAAGCTTGTCTACTCATAAACATTCTGGAATTAAGGGCCATTTACAACGGCCTTCTACAAGTGGAACAGCTTCTTCGTGATCTGCCCGTCTTGATTCAGTCGGACAACATAACAGCAGTGGCGTACGTAAACCGCCAAGGCGGAATGAAGAGCAGAGCGGCAATGGCAGAAGCCACAAAAGTTCTCAGCTGGGCGGAAAGGCATGTAAGCGCTCTGTCAGCGGTCTTCATTCCAGGTGTGGACAACTGGGAAGCAGACTTCCTCAGCAGACACGATCTCTATCCAGGAGAGTGGGGTCTTCATCAAGAGGTCTTTGCAGAAGTGACAAGTCGTTGGGGAATTCCTCAAATAGACATGATGGTGTCTCGCCTCAACAAGAAACTTCTGAGATATTGTTCCAGGTCAAGGGACCCTCAAGCAATAGCGGTGGATGCCCTAGTGACACCGTGGGTGTTTCAGTCGGTATATGTGCTCCCTCCGATTCCACTCATTCCAAAAGTGTTAAAGATCATGAGAAGAACAAGGGTTCATGCAATCCTCATTGTTCCAGACTGGCCAAGGAGGGCCTGGTATCCAGATCTTCAGGAATTGCTCATAGGAGATCCCTGGCCTCTTCCTCTACGAGAGGATCTGTTACAGCCGGGGCCGTGTGTGTACCAAGACTTACCGCGGCTTCGTTTGACGGCTTGGAGGTTGAACGCAGGATCCTAGCCCAAAAGGGTATTCCCGGTGAAGTAATTCCCACACTGCTTCAGGCTAGAAAAGAGGTAACGGCGAAACATTATCACCGTATTTGGAGAAAGTATGTGTCTTGGTGTGAATCCAAGGAGGCTCCAACGGAAGAATTTCAGTTGGGCCGTTTTCTCCATTTTCTGCAAGCGGGGGTGGATGCGGGCCTAAAATTAGGCTCAATTAAAGTACAAATTTCGGCCTTATCAATTTTCTTTAAAAAAGAATTGGCTTCCCTTCCGGAAGTTCAGACCTTCGTGAAAGGCGTGCTGCACATCCAACCTCCCTTTGTGCCCCTGGTGGCACCATGGGATCTTAACGTGGTGTTGCAGTTCCTGCAATCTCATTGGTTTGAACCTTTACGTAAGGTAGAGTTGAAATTCGTCTCTTGGAAAGTGATCATGCTGTTGGCCTTGGCCTCTGCAAGGCGGGTGTCTGAATTGGCGGCTTTGTCTCACAAGAGCCCCTATTTGATCTTCCATGAAGATAGAGCGGAGTTGAGAACTCATCAGCAATTCCTACCAAAAGTGGTGTCATTGTTTCACATGAACCAACCTATTGTGGTGCCAGTGGCTACTGATGCCTTAGAGGAATCGAAGTCTCTAGATGTGGTCAGAGCTTTGAAAATTTATGTAGCCAGAACGTCTCAGATTAGGAAAACGGAGGCTCTGTTTGTCCTGTATGATCCCAACAAGATTGGGGCTCCTGCTTCTAAGCAGACTATTGCACGCTGGATCTGTAATACGATTCGGCAGGCTCATTCTACGGCTGGATTGCCGTTACAGAAATCGGTGAAAGCCCATTCTACCAGAAAGGTGGGCTCATCCTGGGCGGCTGCCCGGGGGTATCGGCATTACAGCTTTGCCGAGCAGCTACTTGGTCGGGTTCAAACACTTTTGCAAAGTTTTACAAGTTTGATACCCTGGCTAAAGAAGACCTCTTGTTTGGTCAATCGGTGCTGCAGAGTAATCCGCACTCTCCCACCCGTTCTTGAGCTTTAGTATAAACCCCATGGTTCTTGAAGTGTCCCCAGCATCCTCTAGGACGTAGGAGAAAATAGGATTTTAATACCTACCGGTAAATCCTTTTCTCTTAGTCCGTAGAGGATGCTGGGCGCCCGTCCCAGTGCGTACTGTATCTGCAGTCATTGGTTATGGTTACACACGTGTTATGTTGCGTTTATAGGCAGCCTGTTGCTGTCACTATTCATGCCGTTGCATGCGTTGGGTTGAATGCCATGTTGTACGGCATGTTTGAGGTGTGAGCTGGTATGTATCTCACTTTAGTTTAAATCAAAATAAATCCTTTTTCCTCGAAATGTCCGTCTCCCTGGGCACAGTTCCTATAACTGGAGTCTGGAGGAGGGGCATAGAGGGAGGAGCCAGTTCACACCCCTTTTAAAGTCTTAAAGTGCCCATGTCTCCTGCGGATCCCGTTTGTACCCCCATGGTTCTTGAAGTGTCCCCAGCATCCTCTACGGACTAAGAGAAAAGGATTTACCGGTAGGTATTAAAATCCTATTATTTACAGACACTTAAGTATTCTACATGTCATTTTAGACAGTGTTAGTTAAGAACAAGTGTACTGCTATATGAATATTTAGTACAAGTATTCTGCGATATACACCCAGTGTTTACTGTGCATTGTTATATCTGTATACATACATATCTATATGTAGATTTACTAGTCTTATTGTTTATATGTAATAATTTCTGCATTGTACCTGTGACTGTGTGTGCTTATAGCTGCTGTGTGGATTCTATTCTGTGTATCACATGTATTGCTATTACTATATTCAGTACCCTGGGGGGCTAAGTGCCTCAGTGTCTCATATAAAATATAGTTTCTCTAACGTCCTAGAGGATGCTGGGGACTCCGTAAGGACCATGGGGAATAGACAGGCTCCGCAGGAGATAGGGCACTTTAAGAAAGCTTTGGATTCTGGGTGTGCACTGGCTCCTCCCTCTATGTCCCTCCTCCAGACCTCAGTTTTACACTGTGCCCAGAGCGAGATTGGTGCACTGCAGGGAGCTCCCTGGAGTTCTCTGCCTAGGAAGCATTTTTGTTTGGATTTTTTCTACATTTTTACAGGGAGCACTGCTGGCAACAGGCTCCCTGCATCGAGGGACTGAGGAGAGAGGGGCAGACCTTCTTAATTGATAGGCTCTGCTTCCTCGGCTACTGGACACCATTAGCTCCAGAGGGGGTGAACGCAGGTTCTTACTGGGCGTCCACCCCCAGAAGCGCGCCGCCGTTCTCCTCACAGAGCCAGAAGAAACGAAGTCAGAAGACGTCTCAGGCGGCAGAAGCCTTCGGTGCTTCACAGAGGTAACGCACAGCACTACAGCTGTGCGTCATTGCTCCCATACACCTCACATACTCCGGTCACTGTAAGGGTGCAGGGCGCAGGGGGGGCACCCTGGGCAGCAATATAACACCTCTCTTATGGCAAAAGACAATATACATGTACAGGTGGGCACTGTACATGTATATAAAAGAGCCCCCGCCATTTTTTAATAACTTTGAGCGGGACTGAAGCCTGCCGCCGAGGGGGCGGGGCTTCTCCCTCAGCACTCACCAGCGCCATTTTCTCTCCACAGCACCGCTGAGAGGAAGCTCCCCGGACTCTCCCCTGCTTACACACGGTGAAGGGGTGTTTAAAAGAGAAGGGGGGGGGCACATAATTGGCGGATAACATATTATACAGTGCGGCTGGGGAAAAACATTTTGTGTTGGTCTCCAGGGTCATTGCGCTGGGGTGTGTGCTGGCATACTCTCTCTCTCTGTCTCTCCAAAGGGCCTTAAAGGGGATACTGTTTTCAGAAAAGAGTTTCCCTGTGTGTGTGTGTGTGTGAAGTGTGTCGGTACGCGTGTGTCGACATGTTTGACAAGGAAGGCTCGCTTAATGTCGAGGGGGAGTGCTTGAATGTCATATCGCCGTTGGCAGCGCCGACACAGGAATGGATGGATATGCTGAATGTCTTAAATGCAAATGTCAATCTATTGCATAAAAGGTTAGACAAGGCTGAAGCTAGGGATCAGTCAGGTAGCCAGACCATGCCTGTCCCTGTGGCGCCAGGACCTTCGGGGCCTCAGAAGCGCTCCATATCCCAGATCGATGACACAGATACCGACACGGATACTGACTCTAGTGTCGACTATGAAGATGCAAAATTACAGCCGAAGGTGGCAAAAGGTATTCGGTACATGATTATTGCCATTAAAGAGGTTTTGCATATTACTGAGGAACCCCCTGTCCCTGACATGAGGGTACACATGTATCAAGGGAAAAAGCCTGAGGTCACCTTTCCGTCCTCATTTGAGCTGAGCGAATTGTGCGAAAAGGCTTGGGAATCTCCAGATAGGAGACCACAAGTTCCCAAAAGGATTCTTATGGCGTATCCTTTTCCACAAACGGATAGGATACGATGGGAATCTTCGCCTAAAGTAGACAAGGCGCTGACACTGGTGGCACTGCCTTCACAGGATACGGCTTGCATCAAGGATCCTGCTGATCGCAGACAGGAAATTACCATGAAGCACATTTACACTCATTCCGGTACTATTGTTAGACCGGCTATGGTGTCGGCCTGGGTTTGTAGTGCTGTCGTGGCATGGGCAGATTCCTTATCTACGGAGCTTGACACCTTAGATAGGGATGCCATTTTAATGACCATAGAGCATATCAGGGAGGCTGCCTTGTATATGAGAGATGCTCAAAGAGACATTTGTTTACTAAGCTCCAGAATAAACGCTATGTGTATTTCTGCTAGGCGGCTCTTGTGGACCCAACAGTGGACGGGAGACGCCGATTCAAAGCTGCATATGGAGTCCTTGCCTTACAAGAGGGAGGAGTTGTTTGGAGGCGGCCTCTCGGACCTTGTCTCTACTGCTACGGCTGGTAAGTCAAATTTCTTACCTTATGTCCCCCCGCAGCATACAAAAAAGGCACCTCATTATCAAATGCAGTCCTTTCGTTCCAATAAGAGCAAGAAGGTACGGGGATCGTCCTTTGTTGCCAGAGGAAAAGGCAAGGGAAAAAGGCTGCACACAGCTAGTTCCCAGGAGCAGAAGTTCTCCCCTGCATCTGCAAAGTCCACCGCATGACGCTGGGGCTTCCCGGGGGGAGGCAGATCTAGTGGGCGCTCATCTTCGGTTTTTCAGCCACGTCTGGGTTTGCTCGCAGGTGGATCCCTGGGCATTAGAGATTGTTTCTCAGGGATACAGGCTGGAATTCGAAGACTTGCCTCCTCGCCGGTTTTTCAAATCGGCTCTGCCGGCTTCCCCGTCAGAGAGGGAGCTAGTGTTGGCAGCAATCCAAAAATTGTATATTCAACAGGTGATTATCACAGTTCCTCATCTCCAGCAAGGAGAGGGATATTACTCAACCCTGTTTGTGGTCCCGAAACCAGACGGTTCGTCAGACCCATTTTAAATCTAAAATCCCTGAACCTGTACTTGAAGAGGTTCAAGTTCAAAATGGAATCACTTAGGGCGGTCATCGCCAGCCTGGAGGCGGGGGGGATTGGATGGTGTCCCTGGACATAAAGGATGCTTACCTTCATGTTCCGATATTCCCCCTTCACCAGGCGTTCCTGAGATTTGCAGTGCGGGACTGTCACTACCAATTTCAGACGTTGCCGTTTGGGCTTTCCACGGCCCCGAGAATTTTCACCAAGGTAATGGCAGAATTGATGGTGCTTCTGCGCAGGCAGGGTGTCACAATTATCCCATACTTGGACGATCTCCTCATAAAGGCGAGATCTCGGGAGAAGTTGCTGGACAGCGTGTCTCTGTCCATGAAGACGTTGCAGTTACACGGCTGGATTCTCAATATACCGAAGTCCCAGCTAGTCCCTACAACGCGTCTGACCTTTTTGGGCCTGATTCTGGACACAGACCAGAAAAAGGTTTTTCTTCCGATCGAAAAGGTTCAGGAGCTCATAGCCCTGGTCAGGAACCTATTAAAGCCACAAAAAAAAAAGGTTTCTGTGCATCATTGCACACGGGTGCTGGGGAAGATGGTAGCTTCATACGAGGCCATCCCCTTCGGCAGGTTCCATGCGAGGACTTTTCAATGGGACCTCTTGGACAAGTGGTCAGGGTCCCATTTACAAATGCATCAAAGGATCACCCTGTCTCCCAGGACCAGGGTATCTCTCCTATGGTGGCTGCACAGTGCTCACCTACTAGAGGGTCGCAGTTTCGGCATTCAGGACTGGGTCCTGGTGACCACGGACGCAAGCCTCTGAGGCTGGGGAGCAGTCACACTGGGAAGAAATTTCCAAGGTCTTTGGTCAAATCTAGAGACTTGTCTCCACATCAACGTCCTGGAGTTGAGGGCCATATACAACGCCCTGTGTCAAGCGGAGGAATTGCTTCGGGAAAAACCGGTTCTGATTCAGTCAGACAATGTCACGGCAGTGGCTCATGTAAACCGCCAAGGCGGAACGCGAAGCAGAGTGGCCATGGCAGAAGCGACCAGGATTCTACGCTGGGCGGAAGGCCATGTAAGCGCACTATTAGCAGTGTTCATCCCGGGGGTGGACAACTGGGAGGCGGATTTCCTCAGCAGGCACGACCTGCGCACGGGAGAGTGGGGACTTCATCAAGAAGTCTTCGCACAGATCACGGGTCGGTGGGGGCTGCCTCAAATAGACATGATGGCGTCCCGTCTCAACAAAAAGGTAAAGCGATATTGCACCAGGTCAAGGGACCCTCAGGCGGTAGCGGTAGATGCTCTGGTGACACCTTGGGTGTTCAGATCGGTCTATGTGTTTCCTCCTCTTCCTCTCATACCCAAGGTGTTGAGAATAATAAGAATAAGCAGGGTCAGAACACTCCTCATTGTTCCAGATTGGCCACGGAGGACTTGGTATCCGGAGCTGCAAGAGTTTCTCACAGAAGATCCGTGGCCTCTTCCTCTAAGGCAGGACCTGCTGCAGCAGGGGCCCTGTCTGTTCCAAGACTTACCGCGGCTGCGTTTGACGGCATGGCGGTTGAACGCCGGATCCTAGCGGAAAAAAGGAATTCCGGAGGAGGTCATTCCTACCCTGATCAAGGCTAGGAAAGACGTGACGTCGAAACATTATCACCGTTTATATGGCGAAAATATGTTTCTTGGTGTGAGGCCAGAGCTGCTCCTACGAAGGAGTTGCAGTTGGGCAGTCTGCTTCACTTCCTTCAAACGGGAGTGAATTTGGGCCTAAAATTAGGGTCCATAAAGGTTCAAATTTCGGCCTTATCCATTTTCTTTCAAAGAGAATTGGCTTCTCTTCCTGAAGTACAGACTTTTGTGAAGGGCGTGCTGCATATTCAGCCTCCCTTTGTACCTCCGGTGGCGCCTTGGGACCTAAACGTGGTATTAAGTTTCCTCAAGTCACCTTGGTATGAACCACTCAAAACAGTGGAGTTGAAATACCTCACTTGGAAAGTGGTCATGTTGTTGGCCTTAGCTTCTGCAAGGCGGGTTTCGGAATTGGCGGCTTTATCATATAAAAGCCCATACCTGATTTTTCACGTGGATAGGGCAGAATTGAGGACTCGTCCTCAATTTCTGCCCAAGGTGGTCTCATCTTTTCATATGAACCAACCTATTGTCGTGCCTGTGGCTACACGGGACTTGGAGGATTCCGAGTCCCTGGATGTGGTCCGGGCTTTGAAGATTTATGTGACCAGAACAGCTAGGATCAGGAAGACCGAAGCTCTGTTTGTTCTGTATGCGGCCAATAAGGTTGGCGCTCCTGCTTCAAAGCAGACTATTGCTCGCTGGATCTGTAACACGATTCAGCAGGCGCATTCTTCGGCAGGATTGCCATTGCCTAAATCGGTTAAGGCCCATTCCACTAGGAAGGTGGGCTCCTCTTGGGCGGCTGCCCGGGGGGTCTCGGCACTACAACTGTGCCGAGCTGCTACTTGGTCGGGGTCAAACACCTTTGCAAAGTTCTATAAGTTTGATACCCTGGCTGAGGAGGACCTCCTGTTTGCTCAATCGGTGCTGCAGAGTCATCCGCACTCTCCCGCCCGTTTGGGAGCTTTGGCATAAACCCCATGGTCCTTACGGAGTCCCCAGCATCCTCTAGGATGTTAGAGAAAATAAGATTTTACTTACCGGTAAATCTATTTCTCGTAGTCCGTAGAGGATGCTGGGCGCCCGTCCCAAGTGCGGACTTCTTCTGCAAGACTTGTATATAGTTATTGCTAACATAAGGGTTATGTTATAGTTGATCGGGTTTGAACCGAGGCTATGTTATTGTTCATACTGTTAACTGGGTAGTTTATCACAAGTTATACAGTGTGATTGGTGTGGCTGGTATGAATCTTGCCCTTAGATTTACAAAAATCCTTTCCTCGTACTGTTCATCTCCTCTGGGCACAGTTTCTCTAACTGAGGTCTGGAGGAGGGACATAGAGGGAGGAGCCAGTGCACACCCAGAATCCAAACCTTTCTTAAAGTGCCCTATCTCCTGCGGAGCCCATCTATTCCCCATGGTCCTTACGGAGTCCCCAGCATCCTCTACGGACTACGAGAAATAGATTTACCGGTAAGTAAAATCTTATTATTCCACTTCACTGTGTGTTTCAGTCACCTTGCACTGCTTAAATCCTCTGTTTGTGCTCTGCATTTGCTATCACATAACACAGGTTTTTTTTTTGCAGGTACTGCATTGTGTTTGTCTGGCTATATTGTACTGTTGCGCCCTAAGGATACATTCCCAATAATGTCTACTACACAGGGCTTGAAATCCGCAGATGCTCCTGCATCATGCAGTGCTGGTGCCACGGATTTGACTGAGGAAAAGGTTTCAGCTGAGGGTTCAGGTACTGGGTGCCCTGCACCTTCCAGTCAGTCTCCAGCACCTGTGGCAAATCAGGACCCACTTTGGTCTGCATTTTCAAATATGCTGACTACGTTTGAAACCTGGCTTACGCCCCCTGTGGAACCTCCTGTGCCATTGCAGCCACATATTGTCCCTGTAGTTAACCCACCTTGGGCGGATACTCTGTCTACCTAGTTACAACAGTTAACTCAGTCTTTGATTAGACAAAAACCTAACCATCGCCCTGCTGAGGCCAAGGGGTCATCTAAGCGGGCCATTTCTTCTTCACAGTCCACTAATATTTTGGATGATTCTTCCGATGAGGATTATACTGATCCGTCAGAAACTGATACAGTTGCTTCTGATGAGGGATCTACAACTCAAGTTGATGTTCCTGACCTAGTGGAGGCTATCAAACTGATTCTCCAGATTGATGATGAGATTGATCCTCCTGTTACGTCTAAGAAACCTGATAAGTTCAAACGTCAGAAGGTTGCTAAAGTAGTTTTACCACATTCTGACCTTTTAATTGACATACGTCAGGAATCCTGGTTGTCTCCAGGAAATAAATTTTCCCTGTCCAAAAAGATGCTAGCTCGTTACCCTATCCCTGCGGAGTTGAGTAACAAGGGGAAACTCCACCGCCAGTGGACTCTCATGTCGCCCGTCTAGTGGTATCTTCTACTCTGCCTGTCACCTCACTGAAGGAACCAATGGATAAGCGTGTGGAGGGATGCCTGAAGTCTATTTACACACTTACCGTTTATGTGCATAGACCCACTATGGCAGTCTCTTGGACTGCAAAAGCTATTGAAGCATGGGTTCAGGCAATTGAGGATGAGCTACCTCTAAATTTTTCTGACACTGCCAGACAATATCTGTCGTATATTACCACATCCTCTTACTATATTCAGGAGGCGGCCTCTGATGCAGGGGTCATAGCGGCCAAGGCATCTACTACGTCTATCCTGGCTCTCTGGATTCTGTGGTTGAGGTCCTGGAAAGTGGACCTGGACTCTAAAAAGACCTTGGAGGTGCTTCCTTTCAAGGGAGACATACTATTTGGGGAGGATCTGAACAAGATTGTGACTGACTTGGTGACGTCCAAGACTGCGTTTCTCCCAAGTACTAATCCTTCTACCCAGAAGGCTGAGTACAATTTTTCATTCCTTTCGACCTCCAAGTAAAGCAAAAGGTCAGGCGTTCCCGAGATAGGCTCATACTTCCAAAACCACTAAGCCCAAATCTAAACAATCCTGGGCCGCCAGTCAGCCTGCTTCCAAACAAGACAAGCCTGCTGCATGATGGGGCGGGTCTCCCCCTGGGGAACCCCAGGTGGGAGGCCAACTTCTGCAGTCCACCCAGGCCTGGTTAAAGACCAATTCAGACGCCTGGGTGCGGGAAGTTGTCTCTCACGGGTACGCAATCTCTTTCAAGAGACGTCCACCTCGCCAGTTCTGTTCAACAGTTATCCCCTCGGATCCGTTGAAAGCGCAAGCTCTACACTTGATTGTACAATCCCTCCTGGAAACAGGAGTGGTAGTGACGGTACCTCTGTCCCAGAGAGGCAGGGGATACTATTCGACCCCGTTTCTAGTTCCGAAACCAAATTGGTCTTTCCGGCCTATCCTCAACCTCAAATCATTGAACAAGTTTGTGAGAGTGTCCAAATTCCGTATGGAAACCCTGCGCTCTATTGTACTGGCCATGGAACCCGAGGACTATATGGTATCCCTGGACATACAGGATGCATACCTGCACATACCTATTGCCATGTCGCATTAGCAATATCTGCGGTTTGCTATTGGCAACCTTCATTTTCAATTCCAGGCTCTGCCATTTGGACTAGCCACGGCACCTCGGATTTTCACCAAGGTCATGGCCGTGGTGATGGCTTTCCTCTCTCGTCAGGAAATCAGGATCCTGCAGTATCTAGACGACTTGCTGATACTGGCAAACTCCCAAGATGTCTTCTTCAGTCAACTGGAGATCTCGGTCCAATTCCTACAAGCCCACGGGTGGCTCATCAATTGGAAGAAGTCCTCGCTGGTCCCTTCTCGGAGCATGGTGCACCTGTGGGCGCTGCTGGACACACACAGCCAAAGACTGTTTCTGTCTCCTGAGAAGGTCTTGAAACTTCAGGACAAGATCAGATGCTTCCTCTCTCGCCATAGAGTGTCGATACACTCGACGATGCAAGTACTAGGCCTCATGGTATCGGTTTTCAACATGGTAGAGTACACTCAATTTCACTCACGCCCTCTGCAGAGGTTAATCCTTTCCAAATGGGACGGCCTGCCTCATCGGATCAGGTCGCAAATGATCTCCTTGACTCCGGAGGTTCATCGGTCACTGAGATGGTGGCTACAGGACCAACAGTTGAGCAGGGGCCATCCCTTCTGGATCTCCAACAGGGTCCCTTGACAACAGATGCCAGTTTGCGGGGTTGGGGCGCAGTGTTGGAGCAACACTCTCACCAGGGTCGGTGGACCAGGGAGGACTCTTTCCTCCCGATAAACTTTCTGGAATTACGGGCAGTGTTCAATGCGTTGACTCTGGCCCTGCCTCTGGTACAGAACAGGCCTGTAGAAATACAGCAGTGTAAATTCCTGGCGCAAAGTTATCAGCCCAATCTGAATCCTCAAAAGATCTGTCCAAATAACAGATCAAGGAAATACTTAAAAGGAAAAAAGTGAAAGGATAGATCAAAGGCGATAACAACAATCTTTAAAATTGGGTATACATCACATATTCTGTGGTCTCTTCAGGTGATCGCTGAATTAAAAGTCTCTCAATGTCCAGATGTCACACATGGAAGAAAGAGAAATAATGCAATCTATGGGTAATATTGCTTTAAACACTATAAACAACCAGCCTATGAGTGTCCAGAAAGGAGGCCTAAGGTGCCAGAACCCAAATTTGATAGTAGATAGGGATAGAGTCTCGCCACCACTCCGTAGGTATTTTTGGACGTACCAAAACTCACATCAAAATAGATAAGGACAGGTATATAAAGGTATCTTTAAATGCTATATCCACTCACTTTTGGAGGGGGATTGTTCCCACGTATAAAGGTATCTTTCAAATCAGGATAACATCCACGATAATCCAATAAAGTTTTTATTTAAAAGTTCATAAAAAACAGCAATAGGTTGTTTTTCTATGTGGTGTCCACTTTCTGGTTTCACCAACGACGTTTCGACCTCCCTGGTCTTTTTCAAGGCACCTTGAAAAAGACCAGGGAGGTCGAAACGTCGTTGGTGAAACCAGAAAGTGGACACCACATAGAAAAACAACCTATTGCTGTTTTTTATGAACTTTTAAATAAAAACTTTATTGGATTATCGTGGATGTTATCCTGATTTGAAAGATACCTTTATACGTGGGAACAATCCCCCTCCAAAAGTGAGTGGGGTACGTTTATTGGAAAATACTCCTTCTTGCTTTATGACACGGTGGATATAGCATTTAAAGATACCTTTATATACCTGTCCTTATCTATTTTGATGTGAGTTTTGGTACGTCCAAAAATACCTACGGAGTGGTGGCGAGACTCTATCCCTATCTACTATCAAATTTGGGTTCTGGCACCTTAGGCCTCCTTTCTGGACACTCATAGGCTGGTTGTTTATAGTGTTTAAAGCAATATTACCCATAGATTGCATTATTTCTCTTTCTTCCATGTGTGACATCTGGACATTGAGAGACTTTTAATTCAGCGATCACCTGAAGAGACCACAGAATATGTGATGTATACCCAATTTTACAGAACAGGCCTGTTCAAGTACAATCAGACAACGCCACCACGTACATAAATCATCAGGGCGGCACTCGAAGCTGCATGGCAATGATGGAAGTATCAAAAATCCTCCAGTGGTCGGAACGCCATCTGCCAGCCATATCGGAAGTGTTCGTTCCTGGAGTCCTCAACTGGGAAGCACTTCCTCAGTCGTTGGGACGTGCACGCCGGAGAGTGGAGTCTTCATCCTTTCAACTCCTAGTGGAAAAGTGGGGCCTACCAGATGTAGACCTGATGGCATCTCGACACAATCACAAGGTTCCGGTCTTCGGAGCAAGGACAAGGGATCCTCAAGCAGTGTTCGTGGACGCACTGGCAATTCCATGGAACTTTCGGCTGCCATACGTGTTCCCTCCAGTGTCACTCCTGCCCCAGGTAATACGGAAGTTCAAACAAGAAGGCGGAATACTACTTCTAGTCACTCCAGAGTGGCCCAGACGGCATTGGTTCTCAGACCTGCAGGGTCTCTCGATAGAGCATCCTCTTCTACTTCAACGCCCAGACCTCCTCGTTCAGGGCCCTTGTGTCTACCTGGACCTGGCCAGACTGGCTTTGACGGCATGGTCCTTGAAGCATCACTTCTTAGAGCCAAAGGATTCTCTGAGGCAGTCATTCAAACTATGTTGAAAGCCCGTAAACCAGCTTTGGCTCAGATTTATTACAGGGTCTGAATTCTTACTTCACATGGTATGCTGCTAAGAATTATGATGCATATTCTTTCAAAACTTCCAGACTTTTGGCTTTTCTACAACTGGGCCTAGACTTGGGCCTTCGTCTGGCCTCCCTCAAGGTTCATATATCTGTCTTGTCGGTGTGGTTTCAGAGAAAAATTGCATCTCTTCCTGACGTTCACACTTTCACTCAGGGTGTTCTACGGATTCAGCCTCCCTATATCCCTCCTATGGCTCCATGGGATCTGCCTGTAGTTTTAAATGACCTGCAAGAGTCTCCATTTGAACCTCTTGAGTCTGTGGACCTTAAATGCCTTACGCTTAAGGTCGTGTTTCTGTTGGCTATTGCCTCTGCTAGGAGGGTGTCGGACTTAGGTGCTTTGTCCTGTCGCCCACCCTTTCTGATTTTTCACCATGACCGTGCAGTTCTTTCGAACTCTCCCTGGTTATTTACCTAAGGTGGTATCATCTTTTCACCTTAGCCAGGAGATTATGGTTCCGGCTTTCATCTCTTCTGGTTTGTCCTCCAAAGAAAGATCTTTGGACGTGGTATGGGCTCTCCATATGTATGTGGAAAGGACTGCATCTATGAGGAGGTCAGATTCCCTTTTTGTACTTTTTGGTTTTCACAAACATGGTTGGCCTGCGAATAAGCAAACCTTGGCCAGATGGTTTAGAATGGTGATTGCTCAAGCTTATGCGCAGGCTGGGCTCCCAGCTCCTGCTGCTATCAAAGCCCATTCTACTCTGTCAGTTGGACCTTCTTGGGCGGCCTGCCGTGGCGTATCTGCAGAACAGTTGTGCAAGGCGGCTACGTGGTCCTCAGTGAACACGTTCATCAGGTTCTATGCCTTTGATACTTCCACCTCCCAGGATGCTTCCTTTGGACGCCAGGTTCTTGTGCCCGCTACAGTGCGTCCCCTCCCATGAGGAACTGCTTTAGGACATCCCCGATGTTATTCCCTGTGGAATACCAGTGTACCCCGCTGCAGAAAAGGAGATTTATGGTAGACTTACCATTGTTAAATCTCTTTCTGCAAGGTACACTGGATTCCACAGGGTGCCCACCCTGATGCACTTAGCTTCTATGGGTTTGTATGGCATTAGCCACTAGTCCCTTCTCCTGTCGTGAAAATGTGGTTCTTTGTGACTAACATCTACCGTCTCTCTTACCTGCTACTGCATGGGTCTGGTTAACAAAACTGAGCTCCAGTGCCTGGAGGCGGGGCTATAGAGGAGGCGATGCAGTGCATCCTGGGAACAGTCAAAGCTTTAGCCTGTTGATGCCTCGGATCAAGATCCAACTCTACACCCCCGATGTTATTCCCTGTGGAATCCAGTGTACCTCACAGAAAGAGATTTAACAATGGTAAATCTACCATAAATCTCCTTTTACTGTGCACTGCACCCTAGTACGCTGTGGCAATGTTTCATAGATGTGCTATAAACTGCCGTGTGTTTGTGCTGCTGCTCTGTCACATAGTAACAAGCCAGCTCGCTCCAGCCTTCGGCCTGTATTGGTAAAAACACTATTGTGAGCTGTAAGGTGGTCAAAATTGACTGGAAATTAGAAGAAATGTACGTCAGTGAGGTTAATAATAATCTAGGAACAAAAAAGGCCCAAATTGTGTGATTTTAGCTTCTTTTTTTTTCAATTTCTGAAGAAAATGCAAAAACCCAAACCAATCATGACGAATCGATATTGCAAATCCAAATCCTGATGACGAATGAGAGGCAAATCCAAATTCAACAAAAATGGTCTGGCGCACATCTCTTAACAAAATGGCTACCATTGGTGTTGTATTTGTTTCTGGCTTTAGTGTACTGTTTACTTACACAATCACTCTAGTGATTTTCTTTGACTTCAGATAAAAAAGTGTAATCAGAGTGTAATCTTACCTGTACTCTTTTGCTGCTGCTGCTGATGATGATGATGAAGGGAAGCACTGGGTAAGTACCTGCAACATTAATTATCATTTTGTTTCATTTTAATTGGATGTGAGAGGAGAATACTTTAACTTTGAAAGAGATGAGTTCCTTCACTAAGAATAGAGTTCATTTGGTAAGATGGTCGTGATGGATTTATAAAGGAGATTCATATTATTTGTTTATACATTGATATCCAGTGTACTCTATGCATTATTCAACATGCTTTATTACATTGCATACATTCTACTTTTATAATTCTATTATTATTGTGACAAGTTTTTTTGTTTTACCTTTGTTCCAATATCAAGCATTTGGAAACCTCCCTTTAGAAATCCCTTGAATTTGTATATATGTATGCGACCAAACTGGACAAAATTGTGCTGAACCAACTGTTTTTATCCCTGATAATGATCCTATAGATTTTAATAGAAACACAATTGGGCATCAGGGCTGTTTTTGGCAATATCAGGCCAATTGCTGCAATATCACAGCCTTTATGGCTAGCATTTCAAGCCTACATTGATTATTGTATTCTCTTACTGATAATGTGGTCATATCCATCCAAAACTAATTTATTCATATAAGTTGGCACGTCTTCTATGTTAAACGCTATGTCCTTGGCTGTGAATTACTTGGTTCTCATTCAGCTGTGCCACCATACCCCTGTCACATTCCGTCTTGCTTTCATGAAGAATTGTCCTGTCACATTTCCACCAAGGAAATCTTCCTTCGATCTAGTTTTATTCTATGTTCTCGTATATCATTAGGCATATGACACTGCCTTTTCTAACTTGCCCTTCTAGATAACTTATATCACCAAGCCTACAATACATTTGTAAGTATCCATATAAAAGGGAATGTTACTATTTATTGATGGTGTAAATTAAAATAAATTCCTGTTACATTTTCTTTAACAAGAGCAGCCAAAGATCAGTCAGAAGTGACTGATGTCATTAAGTATTGCTGAGTATATCATTCTCACAGACCGCCGCAGTCAAGATTATTGTAGAGCAGTCATGGTTTCTTATGAACAAAACAGCCTATAGTAAATAAGGCCTTAAAATAGAGATATTTTAGAATTGTACAAATATTACTGAGTAGCTCATCATCCCGTCCTCCTGCTCCCAAATGTTACTATGCAGGGAAAATGTGGGCCAATTTTGCAAGTGGCTCACATATACTTTGTTTTACACTGAAATGTAGAATTGAGCTAGGTATAGTCAGACATGCCCTACACTACGCCCTATATCTGTACACTTACTGTAAATTTTACCACCACCCTGTAAGACAACATTGTTTTGCCAAAGTGTAAATTTGCACCTTTTTTTGTTGCTGTGCTCCTAACTCTGCATAAAGCCTAAATTGCATGACATGCAGTAGCATAGTTTACTTAGTAGAACATGTGTTTAGATCATACTTTACGACTTTTTTTTCTTCCCTTCAAGAGAAGCCCGGAGCTCTGGGAGCAGGGTCGAGCACTCCCATCCCGGTCGCGGCAAAATGCCGCAATTTGTGGTTCCGTGGGGAGGGAGCAGTTTGCGTCATTTCAGCACCGCCCCTTCACTGTAGACTCAAAATGGCCGATTTTATCTCCCCATCCTGCAGTGCCCACTTCACATGGGAGATTCAGGCACTCTTCCAGGGATGCGGGGGACTACCCCAGAAACTATCTCCCTGCAGTTTCCGGAAAAGTAGGCACACACTGTATGGTGTAGATGAGTGCTAATTTTGCATTCATTTGAATCTAGTATTGGTCAAAAGGAATTATCAAAATCCATTCAGAATATGTATGTTTTATATAGCTAAATGTGCATGCGGTTTGAGCTGTTATACCTGTCCTGTAATAATGTAAAATAAATAATGAAACATTCAAAATCTCTACCTTCCATTTTGTACAAGCCTACTAAGGGGTATATTCAATTGAAGTCGAAACTGCCGTCTTGTCGGAAAGATGGCAGTTTCCGATTGTTTTAGATCGGAAGGGGTTTGGACATATTCAATATTGACTGTTTTTTTCTGACAAGTCGGGAATTCCCAACTTGACGGAAAACACGTGGATCAGCAGAATAGCCACGGATCCATATGATTTTGTCAGAAACGCGCCCAAGTGCGACAGGTTTTGGCCGCGTTTCCGACAATCTCATTCCGACTTTAAATAGAGTCAGACTGAGGAGATGAGACGGGGGAGCGGGGACATGTTTTGAGGGGTGTGGGGACAGGGGAGGATGGAATAGACGGCAGGCTATAGGTAGCAGGGCACATGGCTGGTACCTCAGACGGGCGTCCCCCGAGCCAGGCTCCTCTCTCCCGGCAGCGATGTGTAGCGCTCCCCGGCCGGCATTGGGCTGTGTGGGGATCTGAGGCTCCCTCCAGCCCCTCCCTATGATCTCACACACGGGGATGGCTGAGGAGAGCTGAGAGGAGGAGCGGGTCAGCAGCAGGACGGACAGGACACTAGCGGCAGCATGGACGGAATGCACGGACGGGTCCCCGGACAGCACGGGGTATGAGCGGTGGGGCATGTGATAGTTGTCAGGAACGGCCAAATCCGACTGTGCTTTGTTGGATCCTTTCCGACAATGCTTATCGGAAAGGATCCGACTTGAACTGAATATACCCCTAAGTGTTGGGCCCAGTCCACTAGAGGAAAGCTGCTAAAACAATTCTAGGGGGATATACAATTAGCCATGGTAATTTACTGCAGCTAATTGTCCCACCGAGTGCGATCGAATTAGCCCCGATAAGCCGGCGTGGGGCGCGGCTTATCTGGGATTTTGTTTCACCTGCCGCAGGCAAATGTTGTTTCACCTCTAACTAGATATCCCCCGAGCCTCTACACCTAGAGATTGCCAGCCTAAAACAAATAGCACTGGACCCCTCCTGAAATCATCCCTGGCCTGTAGGTGCCAAAGTATTACTCTTAAAATTAAAAATATAATAAACAATCTAGTGACACTACAAGTGCCACCACATACATGTGCACCATTGAGTTCTTGCATTTTTAGTGCCACAATTTTTGACATCATCCAAAAGTAAATAGTTGTGCCTCCACCTAATAGTGCCCTGTCCTAAGTAAAGGAACTAACAGTGCTGCCAATATTTAGTAAAAAATAAATAATGATGCCTCCATAGGATATTAGAATAAATCTTAGTGCCCCCAGTACAATAAAATTAATCTAATGCCCCCAGTATTTTGTAAATAAACATGACAATAATGAACTTGTACCTCCCTGTACTTTCATACTACCATATATTTTTTCTTTCCTGGTCCAACAATGGCCCTCATTCCGAGTTGTTCGCTCGTTAGCTGCTTTTAGCAGCAGTGCACACGCTAGGCCGCCGCCCTCTGGGAGTGTATCTTAGCTTAGCAGAAGTGCCAACGAAAGATTAGCAGAACTGCTCGTAAAAAGTTTCATGCAGTTTCTGAGTAGCTCCAGACCTACTCCTACCTTGCGATCACCTCAGTCACTTTAGTTCCTACTTTGACGTCACAAACACGCCCTGCGTTCGGCCAGCCACTCCCCCGTTTCCCCAGACACACCTGCTTTTTTACCTGGCACGCCTGCGTTTTTTTAGCACACTCCCGGAAAACGCGCAGTTGCCACCCAGAAACACCCACTTCCTGTCAATCACTCACCGATCAACAGAGCGACAGAAAAGCGTCGATCGCCCTTGTGTAAAACTGCACAGTTTTGTGCGAAAGTACTTCGCGCGTGCGTACTGCGGCCCGTACGCATGCGCAGAAATGCAGCTTTTTCACCTAATCACCGCGCTGCGACCGAAAGCAGCTAGCGATCAACTCGGAATGAGGGCCATAATCCAGTGAAGTTGAAAAATCCATATAGGAAATAAAGAAAAACCCTTTGGACCGCCGTTGAACAGTCCTAAGGAACACCCGATGTGACATGCCCCTGTTGTCCCTCTGCCCAGACTGCCCCTACTCTTATTACCCTGTTCACCCGGTATCCGGACTCCAGGTCGGCAGCACAAAGGTCGACACACCTTAGGTCGACACCAATTGGTCGACACACCATAGGTCGACATGGACAAAAGGTCGACGTGGACAAAAGGTCGACATGAATTTTTCACAATTTTTTTTCTTTTTTTGAACCTTTTCATACTTAACGATCCACGTGGACTACGATTGGAACGGTAAAGTGTGCCAAGCGAAGCGAAGGCACCATGCGAGGGGACGCGGTGCACTAATTGGGGTTCCCGGTCACTCTACGAAGAAAACGACACCAAAAAAACATAAAAAACTCATATCGACCTTTTTCCATGTCGACCTTGTTCCTGTCGACCTTTTGTCCATGTCGACTTAAGGTGTGTCGACCAATTGGCATCGACCTATGGTGTGTCGACCTTTGTGCTGTCGACCCTCAGTCCCAGACCCGTTCACCCAGCGCTTCAGTGTGTACTGTGCTTTAATGCAGCTCAGTGTACAAATGTGAACATGTTCCTCTCTGAGCATATTTGCTTGCTGATGCATCACACAACATGTTTGGTGTTCTGGGGTGTAAACAAATTTCTTGGTAATGGAGAAGAAGAGAGTCATTTGTTGTTGATTATCTTCTATCAAGGGATCATTTTCTTAAACTTGCAGTTGCTAATTGGATTTTTAGCTAATCCCGATTTTTCCTATAATTTAATCATTATCTTACCAGACTGTCCTGTTTGCTTTAATGACCGCATAATTGGCAATTTTTTCTCCCCACTGATTGTATCCATTTTTCGTCTAAATATAGTTGTCAAAAAATATTAAGGGGAATAAATAGCGTCCTTTCTGGGATTTCCAAATAACCTCTCTGATCTTGTTCACTGCGGATGTGATGTTTTATTAAGATGCATTTTATAGCCCAGTAACAAGTAGCAAATGAAAGATCAACAGATTTTTTTTATGTCAAGTCCTTGTGGGACTGTAACGTAAATGGCAGACTACAAGGGCTTGCACTGTAAATCTCTGTATCTGTCAAAGAGGATTTTCATCTCCAGCTGCGGTAGTGAATGACACTCGCTATTGATTGAATCGTCAGTAAGCCCAGTGAATAGTTGTAGCAGTGCATAGTAAGAAATGACCACTGGCGTTTTCTCAGGGGTTTCTGAATAGTAATATGTGTTAAAGCATACTATGAACCCAGCAAAAAAAAAAACGCACATATGGGGGCGGAACTGGGCTCATTCGTGTTGCAATGCCAAGATTCGAGAGACTGTGTAGATGGGGGTGGAGCATACTTGCCTACCTGACCCTCTCCATGAGGGAGAAAATGCTCTGTTCCTGGACTTTCCTGGTAATGTATGATTGCCATCACCTGTGGTAAAACACCTTTCTTATCAATTAACTATCTCACCACAGGTGATGGCAATCATACATTACCAGGAAAGTCCAGGAACAGAGCATTTTCTCCCTCATGGAGAGGGTCAGGTAGGCAAGTATGGGGTGGAGTCAAAACAACACTACTATTATAGAATGGTGTCATATTGGCTCCCTCTCCTTAAATCCACAAAGAGTGGCATTATGCAGACCCTCCAACATGACCCGCCCCACTAGGTACAAAGTGCTCTGTTCCTGGACTGCCCTCTTAATTTATGATTTCCATCACCTGTGTTGAACTAGTTAAATGATAAGAAAGCTGTTTCTTCACAGGTGATGGCAATCATAAATTAAGAGGGAAGTCCAGAAACAGAGCATTTTGTACCTAGTGGGGCGGGTCATGTTGGAGGGTATGCATTATGCTGTGAGGGGGCGGGGAAAAATTAGGATTAAGAGTTGTTTCTGGATACTCAGAAGCCTCCTGGGTGCGCCACCGTGCTTTGTTTTTACTTACATAGCTCCATGTTTTCCTGAAGCGTGGTGTACGGAAATGATTAAATAAACACATACCTCTGGGTCCATCTCTTGGTTATTACTCTGTCTATCTCACATCAGGCCTCTGTGGGTGAATCAGGAAACAGTTGACCATGCACATGCTAGTTTAATAACAGAAAAGTTCATGTATTGCAATACAGCAAGTTTAGCAGTGTAGTACAGGTACCGCTTTAATGTGTACCAGCCCAACTTTTTTTTATGACAATTAAAGAGGTAAGATCTTATGTACATCTCCCAACCCCAGGCATTATGGCTACTTGTCACAATCTCTGACATTCTTGTGTGTTGGGACAGTCACTCTACTCACTTCACTGCCCCTTCCCAGTCACTATTACTAACTCATGCTGGGCACTATTTCTGCTGCGGGGTATACTGGGCTCCACAAGGATGGACAATGGGTGTAGAGTAGGATCTTGATCCGTGGCACCAACAGGCTCAATGCTTTGACTGTTCCCAGAATGCACAGCGCCGCCTCCTCTATAACCCCAACTCCCTGCACAGGAGCTCAGTTTTGTAGTTGGTGCTGCAGTAAGCAGGCACTAACAGAGGGGCTGCTCCAGGCAGCCCTAAGAAGAGCTTTTTTCTGAAGAAAAAGTGAAGACTACAAGGGCAGCAGCGGTGGTAAATGTCAGAAGACATTCACTGCTGCAGCTCCAGCTCTCCCCAGCGGCGCTGTACACTCCCGAGCCCTGGTTGCCGGGTAACTACAGCGGTTTTCTTCACGTCAGGCACACATGACGGGGGCTCTCCGGGATCGCGTGGCCGCGCTTTGGGAGGTGGTGAGTGGGTCCTGCTTGCGGGACCCGGTCTTTATCGCGATCCGGTGCGGTCAGTGGGAGGCGGGCCGCGCGCGCTGGCGGTGGACACTGTGGCAGTACAGGCGATCCCACTAGATCACCAGGGCATGGGCGCAGGTCAGGTTTTCTCTCTAAACCAGTTTAATAGAGCCCACAGTACCCGGTGGTTTTGCCAGCAGGGGGATAAGGCTTATACCCCAGGGCGCCATTTACCACAAATGTTCCCGCCGTGGAGCTGCATATCTGTCTCTCCCTCACTCCCTGTCAGTGTCTGGGTGCCATTATCCCTCAGCTTCACTGTTCCTGGGACTGCTTGGGCAAATCCTGATGTGTAAAGCCGCCTGGTTGTCAGTGCTGTGACTTTACATGACACTTAAGTATTCTACCTGCCTTTTTAGACAGTGCTAGTTAAGAAAGAGTGCACTTATTCAGAGTTTTCTAGTACAATTACCCTGTGATATACATCCAGTTCTTACTGTGTAGTGTTATATCTATTGACTATATATATATATATATATATATATATATATATATAAAAGCTAGTCCAGTGCAGTATTATTGTTAGTAATAACCTCTGCATTGTACAAACTGTGACTATCTGTGTGTGCATTAGATAGCTAAGTGGTGTCCATTTCGTGTCTTTCACTCAACCTGCTATCCCTATATTCTATAACCTGAGGGGGCTTGGTGCGTCAGGTTTTATATTGATATAGGATTTTCACAAAGATATACTTTAATATGTATTTTTCTCTGTGATTTAGTCACCATATCTCTCCTTTAGCTCTGCTAGTGCTGACTACACTGTGCAGGGGTTTGGGTAAGAGATATTGTGCTGCTGCCAATTGTACTGTGTTACCTGATACTGCAAGTTATATCATGTCTGCTTCTGAGGGTAATGGTTCTGGGGCTGAACACACTGCCGGTGTTGCTGAAGCCACAGATCCCTATGAGGGGAATATAGCAACTGTGGGCTCTGGTTCTGGGGGCTCCTTGCCCCCCAGTGGGACTGTGGCAACGGAGGCACATAATGACCCACCGTGGGCCGCTTTTTCCACGCTTCTGCATACGCTAGTTCATAAACTAACACCCCCTATGGGACCCCCAATGCCGGAACAACCGTATGTGGTCCCTGCAGCTAACCCGCAATGGGCGGACGATTTATCTGCTCAATTGAAGAAGTTGAACCAGTCCCTGACTACTAAAAAGTCTGACCATCGCTCGCCTAAGTCCAAGGGGTCCTCTAAGCGAGCGCTTGTCTCCTCACAATCCACTGCTGTCACTGACACTTCGTCTAATGAAGACGGCACTTACACTGACCCCACAGGTTCTGACTCAGATACGGCTGATGGGGAGGGTAGTTCACATGTGGATGTTCCTGAACTTTTGAAAGCTATTAAGTTAATTCTACAGATTACAGATGATCCCGAGCCATCCGTCCCTCCTAAGAAACCTGATAGGTTCAAGTGTCAGAAGGTGGTTAAACAAGTTTTACCTCACTCTGACCACCTAGTGGATATACGTCAGGAACCCTGGGAAAACCCGGGTACGAAGTTTGTGCCTCAAAAGAAGATGCTGGCTCACTATCCCCTCGCGCCAGAGCTGTCTAAGAATTGGGAAACGCCTCCTCCAGTGGACTCACTTGTGGCTAGGATGGTGGTTTCCTCGGCTCTGCCTGTTACTACCGTCACGTCTCTAAAAGAGCCTACGGATAAACATGTGGAGGGTTGTCTTTAAGTGATTTACACCCTCATGGGTGCTGCACAAGGCCTCTACTACGTCAGTCCTGGCTCACCGGATATTGTGGCTGAGATCCTGGTCTGTGGATCTGGACTCTAGAAAAACCCTGGAGGTACTCCCTTTCAAGGGAGATATTATGTTTTGGGAGGACTTAAATAAGATAGTGGCTGACTTGGCTACTGACAAAACTGCCTGTCTGCCAAGTACCGCTCCTTCTGTGTCGAAGGCTAAAGGTACTTCCTTTCGCCCATTTCGTCCTTCAGGTAACGCAAAAGGTCAGGCGTACAACAAGCAGGCCCGCACTTCCAAACCTGGTAAGCTAAAGCCAAAAAGAGCCTGGGCGGCCCGTCAGCCAGCTTCCAAGACCGATAAGCCTGCCACATGACGGGGCGGGCCTCCCCCTGGGGGATCCCAGGGTGGGGGGCCGGCTTCTAGGTTATACCCAGGAATGGTTGAAAACCACTTCAGATGCCTGGGTACGGGAAGTCGTCATTCGAGGTTACACCATAGCCTTCAAAAACCGACCCCCTCATCGATTTTGCCAGACAGACGTCCTGTCGGACCAGACAAAGGCAAACACTCTGCATTCGGTGGTACAGACCCTCCTGGATACAGGAGTCGTAGTACAGGTGCCTCTTGCGCAGAGGGGCCGGGGGTACTATTCTCCGCTCTTTCTAGTCCCGAAACCGAATGGGTCCTCCCGGCCCATTCTCAACTTCAAGGCATTGAACAGGTTTGTGAAGGCTTCCAAGTTCCATATGGAAACCCTTCGCTCTATAGTTCTAGCCTTGGAACCTGGGGACTACATGGTCTCCCTGGACATACAGGATGCTTACCTGCATATTCCTATAGCAGCGTCACATCAGCAATACCTGAGGTTTGCTATTAGCAACCTCCATTATCAGTTTTGGGCGTTACCTTTTGGTTTAACAACGGCTCCGCGAGTCTTCACCAAAGTAATGGCGGTAATGACGGTGGTACTCCACCGTCAAGGGGTCAGGATACTGCCATATCTGGACGACTTGTTAATCCTGGAAAATTCCCTAGAACTTCTCCTATGTCACCTAGATATGACGGTCCGGTTTCTACAAGCCCACGGGTGGCTCATCAACTGGAAGAAATTCTCCCTGATCCCTACTCAGAGCATGGTGCATCTGGGAGCGCTATTGGACACTCACAACCAGAGGTTGTTCTTGTGTCAGGAGAAGGTCCTGAAGCTTCAGGACAGGATTCGTTGCTTCCTTTCTCGTCCGCAAGTGTCGATACATTCGGCTATGCAGGTGCTGGGCCTCATGGTGTCAGCATTCGACATGGTGGAGTATGCTCAATTCCATTCTCGCCCCCTCCAGAGGTTGATTCTAGCTAAGTGGGACGGCCTGCCTCATCGGATCAGGTCTCAAATGATCTCATTGACTCCGGAGGTCCGTCTGTCGCTGCTCTGGTGGCTCCAGGACCAACAATTGTGCAGGGGCCGTCCCTTCTGGATATCCATCTGGGTCCTGTTGACTACAGATGCCAGTCTAAGCGGTTGGGGCGCGGTGCTGGAGCAACACTCCCTTCAGGGTCGGTGGACCAAGGAGGAATCTCTCCTCTCGATCAATATTCTGGAATTGCGGCCGGTCTTCAATGTATTGAACCAGTCGGACAACGCCACCACAGAGGCTTACATAAATAATCAAGGCGGCACTCGAAGCCGTTTGGCAATGAAGGAAGTCTCACGGATTCTACATTGGGCGGAACGCCATCTACCGGCCATATCGGCAATATTCATTCCGGGAGTCCTGAATTGGGAAGCGGACTTTCTCAGTCGTCAGGACGTGCATGCCGGCGAATGGGGCCTCCATCCAGAAATGTTTTAACTCCTAGTGGAAAAGTGGGGTCTTCCAGATGTATATCTGATGGCGTCTCGACACAATCACAAGGTTCCGGTCTTCGGAGCAAGGACAAGGGATCCTCAAGCAGCATTTGTGGATGCGCAGGCGGTGCCATGGAGGTTTTGGCTGCCGTACGTGTTCCCTCCGGTGTCACTCCTGCCCAGGGTAATTCGGAAGTTCAAGCAAGAAAAAGGAAATCTGCTTCTCATAGCTCCAGCGTGGCCCAGAAGGCACTGGTTCTCAGACCCGCAGGGCCTATCGTCAGAGCGTCCAATTCTACTTCCACAACGCCCAGACCTCCTAGTTCAGGGCCCCTGTGTCTACCAGGACCTAGCCCGTCTGTCTTTGACGGTGTGGCTCTTGAAGCTTCCGTCTTGAGGGCTAAGGGTTTTTCTGAAGAGGTCATTAAAACTATGTTGCGGGCCTGGAAACCGGCTTCTGCCCGGATTTACCATAGGGTCTGGCATTCCTACTTTGTTTGGTGCGCATCTAACAATTATGACGCTTCCAAGTTTAGTACAGCCAAACTTTTGGCTTTTCTGCAACAGGGCCTGGATTTAGGCCTGCGTCTGGCTTCCCTCAAGGTTCATATTTCTGCCTTGTCGGTGTGGTTTCAGAGAAAAAATTGCAACTTTACCTGATGTTCATACTTTCACTCAGGGTGTGTTGCGTATCCAACCTCCCTATGTCCCGCCTGTGGCTCCTTGGGACTTGTCGGTGGTTTTGGAGGTGTTGCAGGAGCCTCCTTTTGAACCCCTTGGTTCAGCTGATCTTAAGTGGCTTTCCGTTTAGGTGGTGTTCTTGCTGGCTATTGCCTCTGCTAGAAGAGTGTCGGATTTGGGGGCCCTTTTCTGTAGTTCCTCATATCTGATTTTTCACCGTGGCCGGGCGGTACTTCGGACTCGTCCCAGTTATTTACCGAAGGTGGTGTCCTCGTTCCACCTTAATCAGGAGATTCTGGTTCCGGCCTTTGTCTCTCCTGATTTGTCTCCCAAAGAGCAGTCTTTGGATGTGGTACGGGCTCTCTGTATCTATGTGAAGAGAACTGCTTCTATTCGAAAGTCTGATTCTCTCTTTGTTTTGTTTGGATTTCACAAACATGGCTGCCCTGCTCACAAGCAGACCCTGGCCAGGTGGATTTGAATGGTGATTGCGCATGCTTATGTGAAGGCTGATCTGTCAGCTCCTGCTCACATTACAGCCCATTGTACTCGGTCTGTTGGACCTTCTTGGGCGTCCCAACGTGGTGCGACCCTTAACCAATTGTGCAAGGTGGCTACGTGGTCCTCCGGGAACACGTTCATAAGGTTCTATGCCTTCGATACTGCTGCTTCCCAGGATGCTTCCTTTGGACGCCGGGTTCTTGTTCCCGCTACAGTGCATCCCCTCCCATAAGGAACTGCTTTAGAACATCCCCATTGTCCATCCTTGTGGAGCCCAGTGTACCCTGCAGCAGAAAACGAGTTTTATGGTAAGAACTTACCATTGTTAAAACTCTTTCTGCGAGGTACACTGGGCTCCACAAGGCGTCCACCCTGACGCACTTAGCATCTTCGGGTTGGTATGGCATTATCCGCTGACACTTCTTTTGATGCGAGAGTGTGGTGTATGTGGCTACTAACCGTTGTCGTCTCTTTTCCTGCTACTGCATTGGGCTGGTTAACTAAAAACTGAGCTCCTGTGCAGGGAGGCGGGGTTATAGAGGAGGCGGCGCTGTGCATTCTGGGAACAGTCAAAGCTTTGAGCCTGTTGGTGCCTCGGATCAAGATCCTACTCTACACCCATTGTCCATCCTTGTGGAGCCCAGTGTACCTCGCAGAAAGAGTTTTAACAACGTTAAGTTCTTACCATAAAACTTGTTTTCAGCTCCCTCCATCCTCAGCTACACTCAGGACTATAGCAAGTGCAGTCGCTTGACCCAACAAGTGTCTTTCAGAGTGAAAACCCATGCTCAGACTATTCCACTCACAGTCAGGACAGAGTAATAATAACAGTCTCTGTGGCATCACTGGACACTCTGTATTGTGCACATTCCCTCTCGGAATTCAAACACACATGAGCATCATCATCATTCTCTTGACTCCTCAATCTAAATCTTTTAAACAGTGCTTTTCACCCAATATGACTCAAAGTGCTTAAAGTAAGACCCGACCCTTCTAGAAGACCCAACCGTTTTTTGATTTTTTTTATATGAGACCCCAGGCTCAATGTAATAGGATGTAAGATGACAGAAGTGGTGAACTTTAGGCGAGTTTGAAGCTGCAAGACAAGGTTAATTGCTATATTTACAGTAATTTAGCAAGGGCAGTGCCATTTAGAAATGTGCATATACAATAGAGAGCACCAGTGTATCTTCACATTCCAACATATATTTGTTGGATAAAGCAGGGCTGTCCACTGGTATGGTATAGGTTTACATTCTGCAAACTTGTTGTGTCCAAGTTCTTTTACCTGTGTCCCTTTATTAAATAAACGTTACATTAGTATCAAGGATACTACAACTGTACATGGGAGAATTAAGTTTACACTTTGTTCAAGTATCACATAACAGTGTATTTATTAATTACATGTATTTTCTCTGTGCACGTGTGAAAGTAATGCCCACTGTGACTGCAAACAGCTTTTCCATCCAGGTGCAAATGCAGGATTTTAAGAGGGGGTTTCCCCACAGGGTTAGCAAGGATAATATTTGCCAGGGGCATCGGTCAAGAGATCAGCCACCGCCTGGTTCAGCCAACCACAGATTTTAAGCATTTGAAAACGTAGCCTTACCTTTTGGTCAAAGCTCCTGGCTTTGGGCTCCATTACGAAACCCAGATTCCTATATTTAGTATTGTTTCCAAATGTTTTCACTTTGGACAAAAATGCAATTTACTCCAATAATCCTGCAGCACACAAAATAAACAAGTATGCTTTTTAGAACTACGTACAGTGCGCAAAAGCCTCAAACTATAAATGAGGCTTCCACTGTTTAAGAGGCACCACTGACAAGGCATGTCCAATGAGGCATCCATACGTCACTAATTCCCATCTCTCTCATCTGGCAATTAAACATTTATTTTAAATAGTTTATTTAGGTATTACGCTCACATTTTTTTACTTTAATAATACTTTTTTTTTTTTTGCTTAACTGCAGTGGGTTTTAGAGTTCCTTTAATCCTTCCATATAATAGCACCTATCCCATTACCACTATTCCATATCCCCATAACATGAATCCTCTAAGCATTGTAGCGGCATGAAGCACTGGAGTCTACATCAGCTACAATGACATACAGTCAATACAGAAAATATCTGTCATTCATAACAATAAAATCAAAGTCTTTTGAAGCTGCATTACATGTCAGTGCCCTCTGCAGCCAGCCAATTATCCATATTGAAAAGGTCAGTCCTTTATGAAATAGTAGGCAATGCAGTGTGTAGTCTATTAAACAATAAAATGAAATGTGACAATAAAATAGACTGAGAAATATTTAATAAGCACCCGGTGACTCATCCCGGCTCTATAAATAACTGTTCCATAAAATTTCAATGAGTTGTTAAGATAATCTGTTGGATTGGTTTGCAGGGAAAATAGATACCCCATAAAGTATTTATTCGTGCTTACTGTTTACCAGTAAGAATAGTTTATTCTCCTTTTTTACCATATGTTCTCTTCTGGAAAACTGACATCCTACCTTTCTCGGTTATCAAATAGAGATTTCAAATAGAGATTTGAAGGTGTTGGAATTTTATTGACCAATAGGCAAAAAAAATAAAAACCAAACTTCATGAACTGTGGTAAAAATCAACTCAATACAGAAAATTAACATTTAATTTTTCAGTAGAGTTCATTAATAAATGAAAACTAGTGTTCTATTTATTTTGTGCTATGGCACGCCCCAACCCAGCGATTTTCCCAGAATACTCCAATAGTACAGTGTCACTCTCCTCTCCCAAAGTACTATTTACCTCTTTGCTGTCCTGTCAAAGCCCCTCACGCACGCATTGTGCAAGTGTAACACCCCAGGGTTGGCAGGTATGTTTAAGTGGTTAGAAGAGGTATCACAGATGTTCGGTGGCAATGTGATTGAGTGCTCAGATCCATAGACATAGCAAACTTGGTAGAAAAAGCTGCTGCCACTGGGCATGTGCAGCAGCTCTGCTCTGTCCCTTAAACTGCATGAAGTGGTGGCAGCTCAAGTAATCATATTATATATTGTTGCTATTGTGGTCATTTGAGATGCTGGCCAAGGAAGGGAGGGGGGGGGGGGGTCAAGGCAACCAGAACCCTCCCCTTCCCTGCGTTTGCCTATGAGACCTTTTCCCTAAAATGTTTTCTCCCGTTCCTTGTCCTTAGTACCATGCTCAGAGAGGTAGCATAGATTGATACTTCTCCTGAGGAAACTGCTGGCTCTGTAATAGCAGAGAAGCACGTTGATATCGAGCTGACACAAACAGAATCCGTTTCTCAATATCAATGCACATCCTAGATAGCTGCTAAAACCTTGGGTACCCCCCTCTCCCCCCCTTCAGAACACCCTACCGGGACCGGATGGAGCTACTACACAACTGCCACCTGAGTCCCTGGTTGCACGACGGCGAATCACTGCGAGAGCCGGAAACAACACTCATCGGCAGCTTATAAATGCTGCCACTGACTGAGCTCTCTTGACGCCATGGACAGCACTAAATGCCGGCTGTCAATTCAGTTCTTTGTGGGTGAGTACCTTGTTTTAACACAGGGGTAGTAGCATAGCGTACTTGATCAGCATTAAACAACAGCTTGGAAGTTCCTACTTGTGTGAATCTTGTCCAGGACTGCATATGATAGACTGCCATAAAATATCATTCTTTTTTTGGACATAACCATACAATCATTAAGGGTATCAACCCTCATTTACAGCAACTGCATGTGATTTATTATTGCTATCTTTAAAGAATCTGATATGTATTACTGTTTTGAAATGTGATTAAATGTTATTCTAACTTTTAATATATCAGCGCTCCAAGTTGTTACTTAGTAACAAGGTAGCAATTTATTTTTTCTGTTTACATTACTGATTTCCAGATAATCGAATAGGAGCTGCTACTGTACTTCATTAAGGTGACAATTGTTGGAATTTGTATAGCCGAGTGCGCCCGATTCTGTCTATTCTTTAAGATTAGACAGTCTGATCAAATTAGATTGATATGCAACAGGAATGAATAACAGCATTTCCAATAGGATTTCTTTTTGTTGAGCTGCAATGAACTCTGGATTAAAGGGGGTGAGTGGTTATTTGGCAAAAATAAGACAATCACAAGAATAAAATGGCATTGAAGTAGATTTTGAAATCACAGTTCACCATAGCTTACAATGCACTGCAACATTTAGCAATCAATAGGATAATCTAATCATAGATATATGTATATTCCAATAACCAAACAATATTGAGGGTGGTGAGAAGAATTCTGAAAAATAAAATTCCCAATGACAGTTTCTATTTTCCTAACTTTCCCTAATAATGATGTTTCAATCTCCACTGGCAAATTATGTTGGAGCTCTCTTTTGATCCTGAAGTGCCACAGGGTTGCAGTGGAGTGGTAACAACACTTGTAAAGCAAATTAGGAGTGTCACTGTGAGTCAGTTCTGCAAAGAAGACGTAAATAGTGAAGGTATCATAGTGGCTCTAACAAAAGCAAATTACTCTGTAGTAACGGTTCTTGGATAGGTTAACTCAGTTTTTCTTAATTAACTCAATATTTCCTGGGTAAATAACTCAGCCTTTATACTTGTTAAAATTGCTAAATATCTCTCAAGCTCTTCTTAGAAAGTGTGTCTCTGTCCTGATAACTGTGTTCAAATGAGATGCTGGTTTGTAAGCTGTTACTATAGGGCCTGGTGACAACCCTTAACTTCCAACAAGATTTTGCAGTGTATGTAACCAAAGGACAATTGGGCCTGGCACTTGCCTGCTTGCAACCCTCCACACTAACAGTCTCTGTGTGCTTACTCCGATCCTCTGTGGTAGTTACTTCCACTGGCGTGACTGGTCTCAGCGGTTCTCAGCGTTACAAGATGGTCGCGGCGTCTGGTCCCCGGCTGCGATGTCCCAGGCCCGCTCTCCGGTCCTCAGCACTCCGGTAGCACCCGACTGCTTCGACTCTGCAGCGCTGCTCTCCACCACCCAGCATGACCACGTGGTTTGCTCCATCTTGTCAGCTCCCGCTCCTCTCTGCGTGTCCAGCACTAATGGCTACCTCTCAACTCCACCTTCTTCTCCCCTAAGGCTCCTCTGCTCCCAGACTCCCTTGTCCAATCAGCACTCACCAGCTAGACCATGTGACCAGACTCTGGTCTGACAATAACCCCTGCTGTACCAGCATGATACTTCACTAGACTTCAGATACTGTAAGTCACGTTTAAAGGGGCACAAACACACAATTTCTGGGGTGCCACACATTCCTGTTAATGAAAAGACCCTACCAGTGTTTAAATCAGGGCTGTGAAGTTGGCAAGCCAAACTTTAGATTCAGATTCCTCTATTTCAGGTATAGCATTGATTATCCACACCTGATGGTTCGGCTCCTCTTTTAATCCAAACACATTAGGTGTCAGGGAAAGTTAGGCTGCGGGTGGGAGTTAAGCTACGGGAGTGTTTAGTTAGGCTGCGGCAGGGATTAGTTAGGTTGCGGGAAGGTTTAATTATGCTGCGGGAGGCTTAGTTAGGCTGTAGGGCAGCGGTGGCCAACCTGTGGCTCTTGAGCCACATGCGGCTCTTTCTTTCTTCAAATGTGTCTCCTAACACACAAAGTCACATGACCACAACAGATCCGGTAATCACTGCTCTCCAGAAAAACACGCAGCAACACTACAGGGACTTAGAACTGAGGGAGCCAGATACTAGAGATGAGACACCCACCAGCAAACAGAGGACACATAATGGGCTGCTGCAGTGGCATGAATTGGGGGAAGCTGAAGTGACACATGAGGGTGCTGGCTGAAGTGAGAGGAGGGTGCTGGTTGGAGTGACAAGAGGGTGCTGGTTGGAGTGACAAGAGGGTGCTGGTTGGAGTGACACATGGGGGAGCTAAAGTGTATTATGTGAATCTGGATTTTTCAATATATTTTAAGTGGATCTGGTTTTTACAATTATTTTATGTGGAAGTGGCTTTTTCAATGTATTTTATGTTGGCTCTGGCTTTTTCAATGTATTTTATACCAGGGGCATGGCCTAGAAGGCACAAGGCCACACCCCATTTTTGCATGTGCGCCTTCGGCTCGATGTCGGCTCTTTGTCTCTGACTGGATGGCCACCCCTGCTGTAGGGGGAGTCAGGCTGGTGGAGGTTTAGGTGCTGCATGGGAAGTTAGCCTGTGGGAAAGCTGCAGGGTAGAATTAGGCTGCGGGAGAGAGGAGTCAGAATGCTGTAGATGCCACCGCCACCACTAATAATCAGGCAAAACTGGTAATCCCTGACTGCATTGCACTGAGGCCCACTGCAGTAAAGGGGCTCACAGCCGCTGGCATTAGAATGAGTCACACTGACTCATTAAATGCTGCTGCCGCCAGCACTGTGCCCATAACAAGTGTCCCAGGGTATCTGTTCAATGACAATGTTGGGACCGGAAAGCACAGTCACTCAGCCAGTGTTCACCTTTGGGACCTGGTTGAAATGGGAGGAGAAGCCGCTCTCTCCTCTCTTCCCATCTCATAACAGCTCCTCCCCCCGACTTATTAGTGCTGCCTCCTGCCTGTTCCTGAGTAGTTCCAACTTCCACTTTTGCTGACGGGCAGCCCTGCTGAGGGCGAGGAGGGACTGGTCAATTAGCTACTCCCTTTTCTTGTTTATGTTCAGCAGTGCCTAAATGTGCCAGCCGCCTGTCCAGTGAGGCACATGAGGACAAAAGAATACCATACAATCTAGCCGACCAATGTACCCCTTCCCCCCAGTTACCCCAGTCACCTGTTATAGTCCACACTCTGCGGCATTACAACAGCGTCGCCCCTTCCTTGTTCTGTCTCTGCCTCACCTACGAGGAGCAGAAATAAGCAGTCTGGCAAGAGGCAGCGGAACCACTTGGCACGCCATGTAGCTGCAGCAGCAGTGTCCGCTTCCTGCAGAGACCCGCACAGCGCCCACCAACTGTTGCTGCAATCAGCCAAGACTCAAGATGTTAAACTTGAACAAACTGTCCCCTTTCTCATCTACTCTTTAATTTGGCCCTTAATCCGTTGATTCGTACCTGTATGCACAATGTTTGCTGGGAAGGGATAGGTATAGGCCCATGTTCCGTGAAGATGTTGGACTTTGCTGATGACTTATTGCTCTACTTTGCTGACCCCATAGTAGCATTCCCTTCTTTACTGATGGACTTTAATTTGGTTTCGGGCTTTTTAGTCAATTTTAACAAGATGGAGGCATTGGCTCTGGGTCCCTGGGCTGAACAAAATTGGGGCTGTAAGTTCCCCTTTAAATGGGCCACCGATTTTATAACCTATTTTAGCTTGCATTTTTCATCTAAACTAACTGACTTAATTAGATTACATTTTTCACACTTTATTAATAAAATGGTAGATGATTTTACTTGGTGGCAGCGCTTACCGATCTCATATTTGGGTAGATGTCATTTGTACAAGATGATCTCATTTCCCCGCCTGCTGTACCAAATGCTTCCATTTTTGTTGAATAAACGTGATATACATGATTAATAGAGCTCTTACCAACTTCATGTGGGAGAATAAATGCCCACGTATAGCCCTTTTCAAGTTGAAACAGCCAACTTCACTAGGGGGAGTAAATTTGCCCTGTCCAGGAGATTACTCCTTGGCTGCCAATTATAGATACGCTATTGACTGGGTTGGGGTTTCTGACAATTATGTTTACATGGCACTGGAACAGTCCATGCTATCCCATGTTAACTTGCCTTCCATTTTGCACTTCCCTGATCTCTCTGCATCGGCTGCCTTGCGCTCAAATCCGCTATTGTATTATCCATGTAGAGCATGGAATCAACTATGGAAACGTATGGGACTTGCAACAGCATATTACTTATTCCAACCTCTTTTACATAATCCGGACTTCCAGGGTGGGGAAGCCGATGCGATTGTTAGGAATTAGTACTTTCAAGGTTTACGTTTGGTGTTCCAATTTTTGAATACCAACTGTACTGAAATCCTTACTTTGTCCCAACTAAAACTTAAATTCCCAAACCTTAATTTTCCTCTTTTCGCATACTTCCAAGTGAGAAGTTTTGCAATGCGCTTGATATCACACTTGCAACCTACTGATTTCCCCTTGATATCCAACTACGATTGGCACCTCATTCCCCTTATTCCACATCCTTTATATATACATTTACCAGGTGTAGGATAGATCTGTCCAGACAATCTACTGGTCTGGTTAAATGGACAGATACTGTACCGGGAATTGATCTCCAAAATGTAATCCATTGGCATTTATTGCTTAACAAATGTCTAGTTTCTTCTTCATATGCAGAGATGCATTTAAAAATATTACATAGGGCGTATTACACCCCTCGCCTTAGATATCTTACAGGTATAGCCGACAATTCCCATTGTTTCAAGTGTTCCTCACCTGATGCTGATATTATCCACTGCCTGTGGTCCTGCCCTATTATTCATCTTTTTTGGAAAGATGTCAGTGATTACATCACAGTTACTTTGAATATTCCTTTTAATGCAACTCTCACCTGGGCCTTTTGGAACCGTTGTGACACTTGTTTTTCTTCATAGTCTAAGGCAGAGATTTTCAACCTTTTACAACTCGCGGCACACTGAACAAGATTTAAATATTGCCAAAGCACACTCAAATATAATGGTGATGCAGGGTGCAGCTGCGTGTCCTAGGATGTCATGTCGCAACTTTTCCATAGGTAACACCTGAGCCACATCTGAGAAAGCCAGAAGAGCCCAACACTGCCCAGGTCCAAAATTAGAACTGTCTCTGCAACCACTAAACCCACCAGTATTGATCGTTCCAGGGCCTCAGCAGCAGCAAAACACTGACGGGCCTGGCTGTGTTTCTATGGCGGCACACCTGGAAACTGCTCAGGGCACACTAGTGTGCCACGGCACAGTGGTTGAAAAACACTTGTCTAAGGGAACTAAATTGTTATTAGCTTGAATAGCTGCAGCTTCAAAGAAGACTATATTGTCTCAGTGGATACATAAAATTCCGGTGTCCATTACCCTTATGTTCCCCAGACTATCGTATCTTTATCAAATAGCCTGGGTAGAGTGTTCTCTTGATGCAGAATCTCACTCTTCCAAGTTCTTTGCAATCTGGTTGCCTTACATTGTTACCCTACCGCTACCCGCTAGAAATAATATATGCAAAGTGGTTAGACTTACCACATGGTATAACACTGAAGTCCTCACACGGGGCTCTCCACCGTTTTAGCCCGCCTTTCCATATTTCTTGCTATCTAACTCACTAGGTTTCTTGTCTCTATTGAGACTATTCCTCAGCATATTGAACCGTTCTATGTATTTTTATTGTTCGCTGTGTATTGTATTGAAACAGTGATGTGTTGCGATTTCCTACATTTTTCATTATCTATTTGATGTCGTGTGTGTGATATATCTCAATAAACATATTTTTTTTTAAAAGAGTTAAATTACAGTAAAACCACTGAATACAAAAAAAAACTTGAACAAACTACTCAGACTGGATGAGCCTGCACTAGAGACAGTTGAACTGTCGATATATTGCGGGTCCATCGGCCAGCATGTGCCAGCGTCATGTCTGTGAATGGCTTCGTTCACAGACATATTGCGTTGGCTTTGCAGGACAGCCGATGACCAATATATCTACAGATATATTAGTGCAACATGCTGTGTGTATGGGTGGTCAGCCAACCGCCCGTACACTTGGTGCACATCCGGCAGTGATTAACAGCACAACCGGTTGGGCACATGTAAATGCCCACCCCATTTGTGACGACGGATTGGCAGTGTATATGCACAACACACTGCCTGATCCGCCTGTAGATATGTCTACAGACCAGTTTATCTGCAGATATATCTATAAGTGCGTGCCCAGCTTGACATATCTTTTTGGGCAGGCGAATAGGAGGAACAGCTCTGCCCCTGCCTGCATGTCAGTCCATCTCACGACACTAACTGAGCCAGCAAAGCTAGTTTGGTGTGGGCTCAGGCCCCAGACCCAACAGTAAGTAAACCAATCAGTGTGTTTACCTGCAGTCACCTCACAGCTGTTGTTACCCAGTGCCTATACCCATCACCCACTACCTCCCTCTCACCCTCTTCCTTCTACAGTCATTCTCTTCCTGTCACCATCAACTATTTTCTTGTCACACTCAGCCTCTCCCCATCTCCCACTATCTTCCTATTACCCTCTGTCTCTCCCTGTCTCCCTCTGCCTTCTGCTGTTTCCCACTCCCTCTTCTTGTCTCCCTCTACCTTCCAACATCACCTTCTGCCTCTCCCTGTCTCCCTCTGCCTTCTAATGTCACCCACTGCCTCTCCCTGTCACCCACTGACTACCCATTGCCTCTCCCTGTCATCTGCTCCCTCTCTGTCACACATTGATTCTTGCCACCTGCCTCCTCATTCACCCACTGCCTTTCCCTATCTGCCTCTCCCCTGTCATCCTCTACATCGCCCTGTCACCCACTGACTCCCCAATCACCCACTGCGGCTCCCTGTCACCTGCCACCTCTTTGTCACCCACTTTATGTCTGTGTAACATAGTTGCACCTACCACCCACTTCCTTCCCCTGCTACCCTATGCCTCTCCCCATCCTCTGATGCCTCTCCAATCCTCCACTGCCTCTCCCATCACCCACTGCCTATCCCAACTAATAGAGTTACTACAGAACAGGAGGATATGGGGACTTCTACCAACTATAGGAACAGGAAATGGAACAGAAAAATTGCATCTCCAAAAAGGACTGCACTTCTCTTGGGAGATTCCATTATTAGAGGAATACATCTGGGAAATGCAAATGAAGTAGAGAAACAAGTAAGGTGCGGAGATTTGGATTTATAGGCCATAGTCACACCATCTGGCAAGATAGGAGCTTATACAAAAGTGACGGCCTGCACCCATCTTCAAGGGGAACAAGAATACTAACTGAACAGTTTGGATGCTTCATCAAGAACTATTTAAACTAACAGAGGGGGCAGTGAACCAAACAGGAATAAAGAAATCTGCTCCCTCAACACAGAGGTATTGCTTCTGCAGGCAAAGGGGATAGGAAGCATAGCCACAGCAACAGAAGATAATTCAGATCAAAACCAAATAAACATAGGTCGAGAGAAGAACATAGCTAGGAACAGAAAAAGCACAACCAAAACTCTAATAGCTATGTGTGCAAATGCTAGGAGCTTAGGAAATAAAATCCCATAAATAATTGCAATAATGACAAGGGATGATCTAGACATTGTGGCAATTACAGAGTCATGGTACAATGAAACTCATGACTGGGACATAGATATACCGGGATATACTTTATTTAGGAAGGACAGAATTAGAAAGCTGGGAGGAGGGGTAGCAATGTATGTAAAAAAAAGCATAAATACTACCTTAATACAAAGTATTGAAGAAAAAACTGAGGCCCTTTGGGTGACCATAGAAACAGGGGAGAAGTCGATTATTCATATTGACGTGATATACAGGCCACCAGGTCAGCAAGAGGAACTAGACAAGAACCTATTACAGGACATAACTAAAATGGCATTAAAAGGAGAGGTAATAATCATGGGAGACTTTAATCTTCCTGATGTAAACTGGGAGGTGTCTATTGCTAGTTCCACTAGAAGTAGGGACATTTTAAATTCCCTTCAGGGAGCATCCTTCCACCAATTGGTGAGGGAGCCCACTCGGAAAGACGCAATATTAGACTTAATACTTACAAATGGAGACAGAATATCGGACATAAAAGTGGGTGAAAACCTGGGATCCAGTGATCATCAAGCAGTATGGTTCAGCATAGAGACAGAGACTGACTCATCCCATACAAAAACAAAGGTGTTGGATTTTAGGAAGGCTGATTTTGTAGGGATGGGAAAATGTGTAAGCAATTCTTTGGCAGAGTGGAGGAATTTGGAAGCAGTGCAGGAGAGGTGGGAAACATTAAAATGTGCAATATTAAAGGCAACAGACCTTTGTATCAAAAGTGTTAGTTAGGAAAAACACAAGGGAAAGGAAGCCAGTGTGATTTGCGAAAGAAGTAGCAAATATTGTGAAAGCAAAAAAGATGGCTTTTAGGAAATATAAGTAGACACAAAATAATGAAGACAAAGCGCTATATCTTGTTAGACAGAAGGAGACTTAGAAGGTAATCAGATGTGCAAAGACACAAGCTGAGGAGAAAATGGCCCAGTCAGTGGGAAGGGCCGGTTCTACACCTTGTGGCGCCCAGTGCGAAAGTTTCCGCTGGCGCCCCCCCCCCGCGGCAAAACAGTTAGTGCGCACATGAGGCGTGCTGAAAAAAATAAGATTTTAAACCTACCGGTAAATCTTTTTCTCGTAGTCTGTAGAGGATGCTGGGAATTCCGTAAGGACCATGGGGATAGACGGGCTCCGCAGGAGACATGGGCACTTTAAGAAAGACTTTGACTCTGGGTGTGCACTGGCTCCTCCCTCTATGCCCCTCCTCCAGACCTCAGTTAGAGAAACTGTGCCCAGAGGAGATGGACAGTACAAGGAAAGGATTTTTGTTAATCCAAGGGCAAGATTCATACCAGCCACACCAATCACACCGTATAACTTGTGATATACTATCTAGTTAACAGTATGAAAAAACAACATAGCATCGGTCCAAAATCGATGAAACTATAACATAACCCTTATGTAAGCAATAACTATATACAAGTCTTGCAGAAGTAGTCCGCACTTGGGACGGGCGCCCAGCATCCTCTACGGACTACGAGAAAAAGATTTACCGGTAGGTTTAAAATCTTATTTTCTCTAACGTCCTAGAGGATGCTGGGGACTCCGTAAGGACCATGGGGATTATACCAAAGCTCCCAAACGGGCGGGAGAGTGCGGATGACTCTGCAGCACCGATTGAGCAAACAGGAGGTCCTCCTCAGCCAGGGTATCAAACTTATAGAACTTTGCAAAGGTGTTTGACCCCGACCAAGTAGCAGCTCGGCACAGCTGTAGTGCCGAGACCCCTCGGGCAGCCGCCCAAGAAGAGCCCACCTTCCTAGTTGAATGGGCCCTAACCGATCTTGGTAACGGCAATCCTGCCGTAGAATGCGCCTGCTGAATAGTGTTACAGATCCAGCGAGCAATAGTCTGCTTTGAAGCAGGAGCGCCAACCTTGTTGGCTGCATACAGGACAAACAGTGCTTCTGTTTTTCTGATTCTAGCCGTTCTGGCCACGTAAATTTTCAAAGCCCTGGCCACATCCAGGGACTCGGAATCCTCCAAGTCACGTGTAGCCACAGGCACAACAATAGGTTGATTCATATGAAAGGATGAAACCACTTTAGGTAGGAATTGAGGACGAGTCTGCAATTCCGCCCTATCCACATGAAAAACCAGATAGGGGCTTTTATGTGATAAAGCCGCCAATTCCGAGACTCGCCTAGCCGAAGCCAAGGCTAGCAACATGACCACCTTCCAAGTGAGATATTTTAACTCCACCGTTTTGAGTGGTTCAAACCAATGTGACTTAAGGAAACTTAACACCACGTTAAGGTCCCAAGGCGCCTCCGGAGGTACAAAAGGAGGCTGAATATGCAGTACTCCCTTAACAAAAGTCTGTACTTCAGGTAGAGAGGCCAATTCCTTTTGAAAGAAAATGGATAAGGCCGAAATCTGAACTTTTATGGAGCCTAATTTTAGGCCCAAATTCACTCCAGTTTGCAGGAAGTGAAGGAGACGACCCAGATGGAATTTCTCCGTAGGAGCATTCCTGGCCTCACACCAAGAAATATATTTTCTCCATATTCGGTGATAATGTTTCGATGTCACGTCCTTCCTAACCTTTATTAGCGTAGGAATGACCTCATCCGGAATACCTTTTTTTGCTAGGATCCGGCGTTCAACCGCCATGCCGTCAAACGCAGCCGCGGTAAGTCTTGGTACAGACAGGGCCCCTGCTGCAGCAGGTCCTGTCTTAGAGGAAGAGGCCACGGATCTTCTGTGAGCAATTCCTGTAGATCCGGATACCAAGTCCTTCGTGGCCAATCTGGAACAATGAGGATTGTTCTCACTCTTCTCTGTCTTATTATTCTCAACACCGTGGGTATGAGAGGAAGAGGAGGAAACACATAAACCGACCGAAACACCCACGGTGTCACCAGGGCGTTCACAGCTATCGCCTGAGGATCTCTTGACCTGGAGCAATACCTTTTTAACTTTGTGTTGAGACGGGATGCCATCATGTCTATTTGGGGCAGTCCCCACCGGGTTTGCGATCTGCGCGAAGACTTCCTGATGGAGTCCCCACTCTCCCGGATGCAGGTCGTGTCTGCTGAGGAAGTCTGCTTCCCAGTTGTCCACTTCCGGAATGAACACCGCTGACAGTGCGCTTACATGATGTTCTGCCCAGCGAAGGATCCTGGTGGCTTCCGCCATTTCCACCCTGCTCCTTGTGCCGCCTTGGCGGTTTACATGAGCTACTGCAGTGACATTGTCCTACTGAATCAGAACTGGTTTGTCGCGAAGTAATGCCTCCGCTTGACGTAGGGCGTTGTATATGGCCCTCAACTCCAGGATGTTGATGTGGAGACAAGAGTCTCTAAACTCGACCAAAGACCTTGGAAATTTCTTCCCTGTGTGACTGCTCCCTAACCTCGGAGACTTGCGTCTGTGGTCACCAGGATCCAGTCCTGAATGCCGAACCTGCGACCCTCTAGGAGGTGAGCACTCTGCAGCCACCACAGGAGAGTCACCCTGGCTCTGGAGGACAGGGTGATCCTCTGATGCATTTGTAGATGTGACCCGGACCACTTGTCCAGTAGGTCCCATTGGAAGGTCCTCGCATGGAACCTGCCGAAGGGAATGGCTTCGTACGATGCCACCATTTTCCCCAGGACTCTAGTGCAGTGATGCACTGACACCTGTTTTGGCTTTAATAGATTCCTGACCAGAGTCATGACCTCCTGAGCTTTTTCCATTGGAAGAAAAACCTTCTTCTGGTCTGTGTCCAAAATCAAGCCCAAGAAGGTCAGACGCGTCGTAGGAACCAACTGTGACTTTGGAATATTGAGAATCCAGCCGTGTTGCTGTAACACCTTCAAAGACAGAGACACGCTGTCCAGTAACTTCTCCCGAGATCTCGCTTTTATGTGGAGATCGTCCAAGTACGGGATAATTGTGACCCCTCGCTTGCGCAGGAGCACCATCATTTCCGCCATTACCTTGGTGAAAATCCTCGGGGCCGTTGAAAGCCCAAACGGCAACGTCTGAAATTGGTAATGACAATCCTGTACAGCAAATCTCAGGAATGCCTGATGAGGAGGAAATATTGGAACATGAAGGTATGCATCCTTTATGTCCAGGGAAACCATAAAATCCCCCCTTCCAGGCTGGCGATGACCGCCCTGAGCGATTCCATCTTGAACTTGAACTTTTTCAAGTATAAGTTCAGGGATTTTAAATTCAAAATGGGTCTGACCGAACCGTCCGGTTTCGGAACCACAAACAGGGTTGAGTAATAACCCTTTCCTTGCTGCAGTAGAGGAACCTTGACCACTACCTGTTGAAGATACAATTTTTGTATTGCATTCAACACTAACTCCCTCTCTGAGGGAGCCGCAGGTAGAGCAGATTTGAAAAACCGGTGAGGAGGCACCTCTTCGAATTCCAGCTTGTATCCCTGAGAAACAATTTCTAATGCCCAGGGATCTACCTGTGAATGAACCCAGATGTGGCTGAAAAGTCGAAGACGTGCCCCCACTTGAGCGGACTCCCCCAGGGAAGCCCCAGCGTCATGCGTTGGATTTTGCCGAGGCAGGGGAGGACTTCTGTTCCTGGGAACTAGCTGTGTGCAGCTTTTTTCCTCTGCCCTTACCTCTGGCAAGAAAGGACGATCCTCGTACTCTTTTGCTTTTATTCAAACGAAAGGACTGCATTTGATAATGAGGCGCTTTCTTAGGCTGTGAGGGAACATAAGGCAAAAAATTAGATTTACCTGCCGTAGCTGTGGAGACTAGGTCCGAGAGGCCTTCTCCAAATAACTCCTCACCTTTGTAAGGCAAAGACTCCATATGCCTCTTTGAGTCGGCATCACCCGTCCACTGCCGGGTCCATAAGATTCGCCTAGCAGAAACAGACATAGCGTTTATTCTGGAACTTAGCAAACATATGTTTCTTTGAGCATCCCTCATATATAACGCAGCATCTTTTATATGCCCTAGGGTCATTAAAATGGTATCCTTATCTAGGGTCTCAATTTCCGTAGATAAGGAGTCTGTCCATGCTGCGACAGCACTACAAACCCAGGCCGACGCCATTGCCGGTCTAAGAATTGTACCTGAATGTGTGTAAATGGACTTCATGGTAACCTCCTGTCTGCGATCAGCAGCATCCTTGAGGGTAGACGTATCTTGTGATGGCAGCGCTATCTTTTTTGATAAACGTATTAAAGCCTTGTCCACCTTAGGAGAAGACTCCCATCGTATCCTATCCGTCTGCGGGAAAGGATACGCCATAAGAATCCTTTTGGGAATCTGCAGCCTCTTGTCTGGAGATTCCCAAGCCTTTTCGCACAGCTCGCTCAGCTCATACGAGGATGGAAAAGTGACCTCAGGCTTTTTCTCTTTATACATGTGCACCCTCTTGTCAGGGACAGGGGGTTCCTCCGTGATATGCAAAACCTCTTTTATTGCAATAATCATATATCGAATGCCCTGAGCCACTTTTGGCTGTAATTTTGCCTCCTCATAGTCGACACTAGAGTCTGAATCCGTGTCGGTATCTGTGTCCATTATTTGGGACAATGTGCGTTTCTGAGACCCCGAAGGTCCCGGTGACACAGGGACAGGCATGGTCTGACCACCTGACTGTTCCCTAGCCTCAGCCTTGTCTAATCTCTTGTGTAATAAATTAACACTAGCACTCAAGACATTCCACATCTTCATCCAGTCCGGTGTCGGCGCTGCCGACGGAGATCTGACATTCATGCACTCCCCCTCCTCCTTAGGTGAGCCTTCCACTTCATACATGTCGACACGCGCGTACCGACACACTCCACACACACAGGGAAGCTCTTATCTGAAGACAGTTCCCCACCAGACCCTTTGGAGAGACAGAGAGAGTATGCCAGCACACACCCCAGCGCTATATAACCCAGGCAAAACACAATGTTTCCCCAGTAGCGCTGAAATAACTTGTTTTTCGCCAATAATGTGCCCCCCCCCCTCTTGAAAAACCCACTGTCACCTCAGTAAGCAGGGGAGAGTCCGGGGAGCTTCCTCTCAGCGCTGTGCTGTGGAGAAAAATGGCGCTGGTGAGAGATGAGGGAGAAGCCCCGCCCCCTCGGCGGCGGGCTTCTGTCCCGCTCAATTTATTCAAAAACATGGCGGGGGCTCTTTTTATACATCTACAGTGCCCAGCTGTACATGTATATAGGTGTTTATGCCATAATAGAGGTTTATATTGCTGCCCAGGGTGCCCCCCCTGCGCCCTGCATCCTTACAGTGACCGGAGTGTGTGAGGTGTATGGGAGCAATGGCGCACAGCTGCAGTGCTGTGCGTTACCTCAGTGAAGATCACGAAGTCTTCTGCCGCCTTTGAAGCGCCTTCTTTCTTCTCATACTCACCCGGCTTCTATCTTCTGGCTCTGCGATGAGGACGGCGGCGCGACTCTGGGACGAACTCCAGGGTGAGACCTGTGTTCCGACTCCCTCTGGAGCTAATGGTGTCCAGTAGCCTAAGAAACAGGACCTTGAAACTCAGAGAAGTAGGGCTGTTTCTCTCCCCTCAGTCCCTCGATGCAGGGAATCTGTTGCCAGCAGTGCTCCCTGAAAATAAAAAACCTAATTAAAATACTTTCTTAGCAGGAAACTCAGGAGAGCTCCCTGCAGTGCACCCATCTCCTCTGGGCACGGTTTCAAACTGAGGTCTGGAGGAGGGGCATAGAGGGAGGAGCCAGTGCACACCCAGAGTCAAAGTCTTTCTTAAAGTGCCCATGTCTCCTGCGGAGCCCGTCTATCCCCATGGTCCTTACGGAGTCCCCAGCATCCTCTAGGACGTTAGAGAAAATAGGGGTGTAGCTTCATAGGGGAGGGGTGTGGCCACAGTTATGCCCCCAGTAGCTGTGCCCCCAGATTTGCCCCAAGTAGTTGTGCCCCCAGCTGATTTGCCCCACAGTAGATTTGCCCCCAGTAGATTTGCCCCAGTAGATTTGCCCCCTATAGCTATGCCCCCAGGATTTGACCCAGTAGTTGTGTCCACTATAGCTATGCCCCCAGTAGATTTGCCCCTGTCGCTGTGCCCCCAGTAGTTGTGCCCCCTTTTGCTGTGCCCCTTTGTAGCAGCTTACAAACAAACACAAAAATAAAAAAACAATACTTACCACTGCCCGCTCCTGCTTCCCGACCGCTGCTACTGCTGCTCCGTCTGGCCACCGCGTCTCCTCTCTATGGGAGAGACGTCATGACGTCTCCCATAGCAGCACCGCACAGACACTAGAGGTCAATAATGACCTCTAGTGTCTGTCACTGGAGCCGGCTGCAGCGGACACCCACACAGCCCATGGTGTCTGCTGCAGCCAGGGAGCGGGGTGTGGGTAGGCAGCGGTGCCTGCGGGGTGACTGCGGCCGAGCCCCCAGACGGCAGCACCCCGGGCGCAGGCACTGCTTGCCCGCACCAAGAACCGCTCCTGTCAGTGGGTAAAGGAGGCAAAACTTTTAGGTATATAAGTGAAAGGAGAAGAACAAAAGGCGGAATAATAAAACTAAAGACAGAGACTGGGAATCTTGTTGAAGGAGACAATGTAATAGCAGATCATCTTAATAATTATTTTTGCTCAGTATTTACTATTGAAAGAGAGGGGAAGGGGCCACAGTTAAGTTGCAGGGATATTTAGGAAAATGAAACAAGTACATTTACAGAGGAGAAGGTTCTAACAGAACTCTCAAAGCTGAAAGTGGACAAATCTATGGGGCCAGATGGGATACATCCAAGGATACTAAAAGAACTTAAAGAGGTGCTGGTAGCACCACTGACAGAAATATTAAACCAGTCATTAGCTACAGGAGTAATTCCAGAGGACCGGAAAAGAGCAAACGTAGTCCCACTGCACAAAAGTGGAAGCAAGGAAGAGGCAAACAACTACAGACCAGTAAGTCTTACACCAGTAGTAGGCAAATTGATGGAAACACTCTTAAAAGAAAGAGTTGTAGATTATCTCAAATCCGGCAATTTACAGGATCCCAAACAGCATGGATTCACTGGGGGGAGATCATGTCAAACAAATTTTATTGACTTTTTTGACTGTGTGACTAAAGTGATGGATAAAGGTGGAGCCATGGATATAGCTTATCTAGACTTTAGTAAGGCTTTTGACACTGTTCCACATTGCAGACTGCTAAATAAACTTGAAAGTTTGGGATTGGATATTAGGATTATTGAATGGATAAGATCTTGGTTGAAGGATAGAAAACAGAGAGTTGGGGTAAATGGAGTGCATTCACAGGAGGGAAATGTTGCCAGTGGAGTACCCCAGGGATCTGTATTTGGACCAGTACTTTTTAATATCTTCATTAGTGACACTGCAAATGGCATTAAAGGGAAAGTATGCTTTTTTGCAGATGACACAAAGGTATGGAACAGGGTAGACACACCAGGTGGGGTAAAACAAATGTTTGAGGATCTAGGTAGACTATACGAATGGTCAAGAGTGTGGCAATTACAGTTTAATGCCAAAAAATGCAAAATCATGCACTTGGGTCTCAAAAATCAAAATGCTAAATATGGTGTTAATGGCACTATACTGCAAACTACTGAGGAGGAAAGGAATCTAGGAGTCACTATTTCAGGTGAATTAAAGGCAGGTAAGCAATGTAACAAAGCAATGAGGAAGGCTAGTCAGATGCTTGGCTGCATTGGGAGAGGAATCAGCAGCAGAAAGAAGTAATAATGCCACTGTCTAGGTCATTTGTACGGCCTCATCTAGAATACTGTGTTCAATTCTGGAGGCCATATGTTCAAAAGGATATTAATACATTAGAAACTGTACAAAGAAGGGCAACTAAAATGGTGCATGGCTTACATCACAAAACATACCCAGAAAGACTAAGAAATCTCAATATGTATAGTTTGGAGCAGAGAAGGGAAAGGGGTGACATGATGGAAACTTTCAAATATATAAAGGGTTTTAACAAAGTCCAGGAGGGAAACATTCTCCAAATGAAGAGAAGCAATAGGACACGAGGACATGCACTGAGACTGGAGGTGGGGAGGTTCAGGGGAAATTTGAGGAAAAATGACTTCACAGAAAGGGTAGTGGATAAGTGGAATAGCCTCCCATCAGAGGTGGTAGAGGCTAAGACAGTGGAGCAATTTAAACATGCATGGGATAGACATAAGGATATCCTTACAAAGAAGTAAGGATCAAACAAGGTTAGAGGAAAAAATAATGTAAAAAAAAAAGGGGGGGGGGGCAGACTAGATGGGCCAAGTCGTTCTTATCTGCCGTCAAATTCTGTGTTTCTATCCCTGTCACCATTTACCTCTTCATCACCCACAGATTACCCAGCCACCATCATATGCTCACTGCCTGTCCCTTTCACCTACTGCCTTCCCAATCACCCACTGCCTCTCCTCTGTCACCCACTGACTCACCAGTCACTATCTGCCTCTCCCATCACCCACGGCCTCTCCCGCTGTCACCCACCGCTTCTCCCCATAATGCGGAGGAGGGGAGCCCAGAGCATATTTTTGCACCTGGGCCCAACACTTACAAGTTCTGCCACTGCTGTACATGTATCTCTCTTGTGGGTAATGGGGAAGAGAGGGTGTGCTACTGTATACATATGATGACAATGAATATCTATCTAACAGCTCCTTGTTACCTGTTTGAACTATATTAATTAATATAATTAGTTTGAGGCCATCTATTCACATTCTTTATCATTTCCATAAGAACATCTGCAGGGAAGACAATTCCAATTTAATGTCTCATTCTTATACTCTATACTAACCAATTAGAGCAGAAGATAAAATAAATTATTTACTAGACTTAGGAGTTTATTTAAGTGGGGAATCAAGGTATTGGGGGCGTATTTCTGTTAATCAAAGAACTTTTTCTAAGCTTTTTTTTTTTTAGGTATGTATTTTCCTGTATGGCATGATTTATCTATATAATTCTTATATTTTACAAAGCAAAGATCATCATCATGAGCATAGATCCTTGCTTAGTTGTAGTAGTGATGCAAAAATGCATTGGAAATTAAGTGAGGGGTCTGCACATTAGAAGGGTTTGAGAAAAGGTCTATTGTTTTTAAGTGCCACTACATCTAAGGAAATCTACTGGTTAGATGCTGAATCTGCTGTTCCTAGGGTAGAGGAAGCTTGGAACTGGGAGGAAATTACTGCTGGTCCACTTACAGGATTTTGAGGTATTGTTTCACCATCCTCTGGGTTGTTAGGTCCGGACTCTTTTACCTATCCGTGGGGTGTTATTACACCAGACTTACCTCAGAAAAGGACTGTGGACCTGTTCTTCTTTTTTACTTATTTTTTGTTTTATATTTTACTGTTTCCAATAAATGTTACACTCAAGCTTTTCTTTTTGACCATCCATATATCATCCTGAATACCACACCCATGGGATTTTAAAAACTTGTTAAAGACACCTTAATATGAGGACAACTGCTTTTTTATGTGTGAATTTGGTCGTCCCCTACTGTATTTTACTTCTCTACATGTCTGTAAAGAAACCTCTACATGTACGATCCTTCACTACATCTATGTAAGTGAGGTACACAGGTGAATTAGTGCCCTTATTATCTCCTGCACACTGTGTTTTTGGGGGACAGAGTGGTGTGCCCCACACACACACACACACACACACACACACACACACACACACACACACACACGTGTCTTTATGAATCTGGTTTATACTCATTTTATGTGAGTAGGGTACACACCCATTCAGTTCTTTTTGTTGCTATCTACTGTAGGTGTGGTTCCATCAGCACTGTTTACATGAGGTATTATTCACACAATATTTTGACCATACTGCACATTATATATGTTTTATCATTTTGCATTACTATAAGGAATATTTGGAAGAAGTTCCATATCAAATTTGAGTGGTGTTGATCATAGCATAGACAGTAACAAGGTCGACAGTCACTAGGTCGACCACTATTGGTCGACAGTGACCAGGTCGACACCTGAAATAGGTCAACATGGTCACTAGGTCGACATGAACAAGGTTGACATGAGTTTTGTAAGTTTTATTGGTGTCGTTTTCTTCGTAAAGTGACCGTGAACCACAATTAGTCACTCACCATGTTTCGGGCAAGGTGCCTTGCTGCGCTCGGCACAGGTCACTGTTCCCAATTGTAGTCCATGTGGATCGTAAAGTATGAAAAGCTAAAAAAATTGAAAAAATTGAATAAAACTCATGTCAACCTTTTTCCATGTTGACCTTGTTCATGTCGACCTAGTGACCATGTCAACCTAGAGACCATGTCGACCTAATGCATGTCGACCAGTAGTGGTTGACCTAATGACTGTCGACCTAAGGACTGTCGACCTAATGACCGGATGCCAAATTTGAGGTATCAAGACCACCTACCATCCTGGTTAATTGAAGTTTAAAAGTGTGGAAGTGTCATGGTCCTTTAAGAAACCTTTATGAGCTTTACCAGGATTGCTTTATATGTGAGTAGGGTATACATTCCCTCCATTCCGTTATTGTGAGGATCTGACCCCTACTCAACTCCTATATTTTCATTTGAATATACAGTATGCCTGGTTCACCTCTAGTCAACACCAATAGCACAGGGTGTTTGTTTGTGCTCCCCTGAGACTTTGCTATAAACTTTGGACTTTATATTTTGTTGTTTCATGTCACATCACCAGCACAAGGACAAAGTGTTTGGAAAATGAACCCAGAAGAAATATCCATTTGATCTAAGTATCTTCACTGTATATTTCTTATACATTGTACATGTTCACATCTATATGTTATTTATCCTGTGTATTTATGTATATATAGTTGCACCGGATTCAGTATGATATCCTGGCTGCTGGGATCCTGGTGGTCAGGAGACCAACGCCGGGATCCTGACAGCCAGAATGCCGGTGGCGAGCGCAGCGTGTTCCCTTGTGGGCTCTCTGCACTCGCCATGTCTGGGGCCTGGTGGATACCTTCATTCGCCACATGGTTATATTCCCCCTCGGATAGACCACCACCCGAGTGGGGATTCTGAGTGGCTGTCGGTATTCCGACTGCCTGTATTTCACCAGTTGTCAGGATTCCAGCGTTTGTATCCTGTCCGCCAGGATCCCGGCAGCCGGCAACCTGATTGCCTCCCGTTACGCCTTGACCTATTTACTGTTCTCTTTAGACACATTTCTTAGATGCAGGTGCGACTTAATTGCTTTCACAGCTTTCAATAGAACCTCAGGAGCCATATGTGGTTTGGCTAAATGGACATGAAATGCAAAAGCTAGACATACACCTTGAAATTATCTATCCAACCAACCAACTATTTAGCTGGTTTGAAGAAAATACAGTAATGTATTGGAGCAAATGACAATCAACCATTTGCTCCCAAACACTGGGAAACGGACAAAAAAAAAAAAGTTGTTAAATCAAATGGATTTAACCAATTTGTCTGAAGGACCATTGTCCATTTTTCCAGTGTCTGGGAGCAAGGGGCTGATTGTCACCTGCTCTCATATATTACCAGATTGCCATTCCAACTAGCGAATTGGTTGAAAATCTTAAGTGATTGTTTTAAGTTTAATATTTTCTACCGCACCACACTGGACTTGCATATGCCAGCCCAAAAGGAAGATGAGATAATCAGGGTAATTCCTAGGAAATATGGGTAAATTATTGAGAATGCACACACACTGACCTATATCAGGACCTATTGGTTGATATTCTCTGTCAAAGACGACTGATCGGATAACTGACAGCAAGCATTTCTGGATGTTTCTTAATCTTTATTATCGCCGTATGGCCAAAACACTTATGCCAACACACTACACATTATATATATATATATATATATATATATATATATATATATTTATTTATATACAGTACTTGCAGATATAAATATACATTCTAGTGTGAACCTAACTGTAAGGTGTATACCCGGCTGAAGACTCCTTTAATTCTATTTATATGCAACAACACTCCATAGTCAGTGAGTAATAGGATATCTGGCAAACCTTCTAATGGACACCTTTTTTGGTTTAAATAGTGATTATACAGTATTGTCCCTGGCAGCTTTAATAAAAAAACTTCTGCTCTATTAAAAACATATGCTTCAAACATTTTTGGAACATAAGCCACTTTGACCTGATTTTTTATGGAATTTTTTGTCCATAATAGTCCATAATATGTAGATTCTGAGACACTCTAAAGTGTATTTCAAACAAAATGTCTTAAATGTTTTAAAATGATCTGTGGTATCAACAACATTCAAATAGCTTGAAATAGGAACTGCTACAAAATGCAGCTTTCAAACAAAGTTGCTAAAATTAGCTCTTCACCTCATTTACCGTAAGGTATACTATAGTCCTTCTTCAGCTAGTTCTGCAATGATGCACCAAAAAAGGTGTCAACTCAACTTCTTGTAAATCATATCTTGGATGTAATATCATATTTGTTAGGTACTTTTGTCATACGAAACAAGCGTATTAAATATTACTGTAAGATTTTGTACTGCTGGGGAGATACTTTATAGAGCTATCCTTATCGTAAACCATTGATTAGATCATAATTTGCATAGTCTCAGGATTTTTGTTGTACCCTGACTTTTCCTATGGGAAATAACTGGCTTCCGTCCCAGAAAGACAGCTGTCAATAACATTACAGCCAGGATAATATGTAGCTGGCAATGTTTGTGTTTGTCAGGATACGAGAACAAGAGCCACTTACATTTGCAATTTCATGACAAAATGATGCTTGGCTGTTTTTTTTTTATATATAAATCACACTGGTTTACTGTAGATATATGGGGATGTTATTTCTCCTTACCTTTTATCTTCACGTTGCTACTAAGTGTCTGTCACTCAAGGAACATGGCACCCCCATGACTTGGTACATACACATGACTCTGCCTAGACATCAGATGACCCTCCCCTTGGGAACAAGCTTGACTGCTGTATTGCAAATGATTTTGCAAAGGGAAGACTGAGTTATATGAGGACATCCTATAAAAATGAATTTCTCTAACATCCATAAGGGATACTGGGGTTTACTTTGTACAATGGGGTCCAAAGGAGCCGGTGCACTTTAAATCTTCAAACAGGGTGTGCTGGCTTCTCCCCTCTATGTCCCCTCCCACAGCCAGTTTAGAAAAATGTGCCCTCAGTAGAGGATGCACACTCTGGAGCTCCAGGGTTTTTTCTTCAAATTTGTTTTAAACTTTTATTCATTTCAGGTAGGCTATCCGGGCAACAGCCTACCAGCATCGAGGTACTTTGGTGGGCGGGGGGGGGGGGGGACAGATACCGACCTCATTAGGTGTCTGAGCCAATCCCTGCTGACAAGACATCAGCGTACCGTATTGCATTGCGCTATAGCCCACATGCCCACAGCACGCCACACACCCCCTAAGAGCAGCCTCAAGATGAGAAGAGTGGTGAATGACAACCGGGGACCCACTAGGGAGATTCCCCCGCTTATTTTGTGCGGGGCGGGCATGCGACACTCCCTGGGGTGATCCCATAGCTGCCCCCCTTCCCGCGTAGACTGGCAGCGATTAGTGAAAACAGGTGATGGGGCATGATTTTAAACTTCTGGGAGACTTTGGCCAGTATAAATAAATGAAAGCTCTGGCACCATTATAGGGGGCGGAGCTTACTCAGAGTGGGACCAACGGCTTCCTGGCGTCTTCCACTGCAATCCAGCAGCTGCAGCACGACTGCCAGCTCCTCCAGGAACACTCCAGCAACCAGGTTTCTTGGTACAGGGGTGTAAAAAGGGGGAGAGCCGCTTGATATATGCATTTATAAGCTTCTGTTTTGTGTACAGCTTAAATTGAGGGGGATATACAGGAATCATCTTGGTTATTATCTATAAAGACCATGATGGCTGACATGTCAAATCAATTAGCTGCTAATAGACAGGAAACACAGAGGCTGCAAAAGTCTGTAGCAGATCTGTCTAGTAAAGCAGATGACACACGGGTCACCCCTCTCTCTAAATCAGGGCCACATAAGCGTGGGTTGCCGGACATCCTCACAGACTCTGACGAGGAAGTACCAGAAGAGGAGGGGGAGGAGCTAGAATCCATTAGAGAGGATTCCTCTCCAGCACAGGGTAATGAACCCCTTATACTCGCTATAAGAGATGTGTTAAAAAAAATTCCTGCTGAGGATACTGAGGTACAGCAGTCATTTTTCTCTTCGTAGAGAAAGGCTAATGTCACATTTCCTGATTCCAAAGAATTAGATTACCTTATCAGGCAACCTTGGGTTAATCCTGATATAAAATTCCAGTTGACAAAGCATTTGATAAACACTTTCACATTTGCCCAGGAAGGCAGGAAAATATGGGAAAATCCCCCTGCTGTGGATGCCTCGGTCTCACGCCTATCTAAGAAAACAATGTTACCGATTCCTGGAGCTACTGCATTAAAGGAACCAGGGGATAGGAAAATAGAGAGTACTCTGAAGTCTATTTACACAGGAGCAGGAGCGTCCCAGAGTCCTGTTATTGCAGGCTATTGGATGACACATGCCATTCATACATGGGCTGGTCAGAGTCAGGAGGGCTTAACAGGTGACAAGTCCTTAGTAGAAATGGTGATGCTGGTGAAACATTCAAGATACTGCACGTGTCCTTTGTGACTCTATCAAGGATATAGGGGCTATCAATGCGAGGACCACTACCATGGCGGTATCTACACATAGAGCCTTGTGGTTGCGTCAATGGGAAGCGGATGCGGAAGCTCTACCTTTCACAGGAGATTGGCTATTTGGGGGTGAGTTAGACACATGGATTTTAAAAGCTACAGCAGGAAAATCCACATATTTCTCCTCTGCGGCTCCACCGGCCAGACGTTCCTACCCGGGTCCCTCCATGCAGTCCTTTCGGACCGCGAGGTTTAAGCCAAGAACCAGATGCGCCTCAAATGCTGTGAGAGGCACTAGAGGTAATACACAAAAAACTGCCACTGCAGGTTCACAAGAACAGAGCACCAGCGCTGGCTTAAATATCACAAAGTCATAAAAACCTTAGACGTCAATTAGTATACAATAAAATGTGTGTTTTACAGGTTTAGGAGGAATTAGCTCTGGTTAGCAGGGAGGCAGTAAACGTGTCTTTTTCCCTTTAGCATATGGACTGACACGGCTCAATGTTAACACAGGTACCATGTGGGTATAATAAAGACAAAAGGAATCCCATAAAGGATTTTTATTCACAAATTCACAATATAAAATCAAGTAAAATGATATGTAAAATCATTCAGAACAGTGGTGAATCATACCCTCCTCCAGATGAGGCTGCGCGCTGCAGCTGAGAAGTGCCGGGTGGTCTCAGCGCGATGGTCCAGCAACAGCCTCAGGCATATTGGGAAGGCAGCGCTCACTCCATGTCAACGCATTTCGGAAGTCCGCCTCCTTTGTCAAGATCTGTTCTCATGTCTCAAATCCTCCATGTATATATATACCCATTGCTGTTATCCGATTGGTCATATTGGAGTCAATTAACCTTACACAGGTGTTCCCTGTCAATCATTCACTCCCATTCACAAATGGAATAGACTATTTGATATACCCACTTAATTCATGCTTTAAATGACTGGAAGCACCATTACATGTTATATAAGAATTCACAATGTAAGCTCTTATACAATACACTGAACCTAATCCCAATATATGATATACAGCCAAATTATGCCACATAATTAATAAATTAATTTAAGATACATACAATTATACACAATAGTATTTCAAATGTGCACATTATATATAAATAACATTTTAATATATCCCACATACCCTATCTCACAGTGGCGTGCGGTGAGGTCAGTGGCTGGTGAGGCACTACAGCCATAATGTCTGCCGAATCCTGCCGATGACCCCTACCGCTGCCGAGCCAATTCCCGCTACTGCCTCTGAGCCGATCCCCGCTGCCACCGCCAATGGCTTACAAACTTGCCCACCATCAACTGACCCAGCCCTCAGCCACTAATTTGCATCTCAGTCCGATGCCGCCAATGCCCGCTGCCTGACTGCTCATCATACTTGTGATATATTGTACATTTTTATAGAAAAAAAATAAATAAATTAGTGTTTGGGACTGGGGAGGGAGTGGGAGGATGACATGAATGCAATTTTGTTGTAGAAAAAAATGTGTGAGGTGCCCCTTCCTCAGTATAACCAGCCTCGGGCTCTTTGAGCCGGTCCTGGTTGTTTAAATACTGGGGGGAAAATTGGACAGGGATTCCCGTATTTAGACAACCAGCACCGGGCTCTTAGTCTGGTCCTGGTTCCAAAAATACGGGGGATAAAAGATGTAGGGGTACCCCGTATTTTTAAAACCAGCACCGGGCTCCACTAGCCAGGGACATAATGCCACAGCCGGGGGACACATTTATGTAGGTCCCTGCGGCCGTGGCATTACCCCCTGCCAACTAGTCACCCCTGGCCAGGGTTCCCTGGAAGAGTGGGGACCCCTTAAATCAAGGGGTCCTCCCCTCCAAGCACCCAAGGGCCAGGGGTGAAGCCCGAGGCTGTCCCCAGCACCCCTGGGCGGTGGGTGCCGGGTTGATAGCCATAAGTGTATAAAAAATAGAATAGTGTTTTTTGTTGTGGAACTAAAAGGCCCAGCAAGCCTCCCCCACTTGCTGGTACTTGGAGAACCTCAAGTACCAGCATGCGGGGAAATAACGGGCCCGCTGGTACCTGTAGTTCTACAACAACAAAAATACCCAACTAAAAACACAACACATACACCTTGAAAGTAAAAATTTATTAAAACACACTTACACACTCACACATACTTACCTACATCCCACGCCGATCACGTCCACTTGTCCAGTAGAATCCAATAGGGGTACCTGTAAAAATGAAAATTAAACTTACAAAGTAATCCACAGGAGGGGGGAAAAGAACATACCTCCCAACGTGACCCTCTCCAGGAGGGATAGAATGCTCTGCTTAAGTCTTCCCTCTTGATTTAGGATTGCCATCACCTGTGCTGAGACACCTTTTACCCGTCCAACACAGATGCCGGCAATCAAATTAAAAGAACAGACCAGCAGCAGAGCAGTCTGTCCCTCCTGGAGAGGGGCCATGGAGAGAGAGAGAGAGTTTATGCACTCACTGTGGTTCTTATGCTGCTGGCTGGGAGCGGGAGGAGCACAGACGGGGAGATTGCTGCTGCTGGCTGGGAGGACGGGGCCAGCGCTGGAGGAGGAACGAGGGGGGGGGATTTCGATCCGGCAACCGCACTCAGGCGCTGCACCGGAGGAGGAACGAGGGGATGGGGATTCTGACCCGGCCACCGCACTCAGGCGCCGTGCCAGAGGTGAAACGAGGGGGGGGGGATTCCTACCCAGCCACCGCGCGCACACAGGCGCCGCCACTTCCACCTCCAGCGCCGCCTGTGGGTGGTTGGACAGCGGATCCAGCACTGGATCCGCTGGGCCAATCACATCTGGGGGATTGACAGGGGCGTGCATTCATCGGGGCTGAATGCACGCTCCTGTCATTGAGGCACCAGTATAGGGGCCGCTTCCCCATGCTTTTTCAATGGGCTTTCACAGCCCATTGCTTCGCCCTGCCCCCTGCCTGCCCCCCACTGCCAGTCTTTTAGTGTTAGCAGCGGGAGGCACATCTCCCGCTGCCTCCCACCCTCACATGCAGCCACATACACAGGGGGGAAATGATTAGAATAATAAAAGAAGATATTTATCACAGAATCTGTGCTATAAATATCTTCTTTTTATTATTTTAATCATTATGACAGGGGAGGCACTGCCTCCCCTGACTGCACGTCCCTGCTATCTCACATATATAGTAATCATTCATTCTGATCAGAGGTGACAAAGTAGAAAGGGAAAAAGGAAAAAACAAAAATAGTTAACGCAGGCATTTCATAGAAACCACTTAGTTTCAAATTCTGTATTTAACCCATGGGTATCAGAGTTTACATTTCAAATATTGTCTGCATTTCTAATCTTGCTAACCTTATTGTTCTATCTTTCTTTCTTTCTCCAATTAGGTTCTACATTTTTAATGCCCGCAAATGATTTAATAAATTTCGGATCACAATTAGTGTGGTTTTAAAATGCATGGAAACATTATGATTGTCATATCCTCGTTTGATGTTTCTAATGTGTTCTGACAGTCTCTCTTTCAAAGGGCGCGTCGTGTGTACAATGCAGTATACTGTTTTTCACATGTGCATTGTAAACTACACACTATATATTTAGTGTTGTATTAGACATTTTCTTCCAGTGCTTTTGGAAATGATTTCCGTGGTTTTCCTTTCTGTCTTACAAGTCCTGCACATAGGGCAGTCACCACATCTTTGAAACCCCTGTGCAAAAGTTTGAATAGCTTTCTTTGGTACAGATGTAGCACTACTGACCAACAAATCCCTCAAATTATCTGCCCTACGATATACAAAGGAAGGACCTTCCAACTGGATCTTTTGAACAAGTGCTCAGGGTCACATCTGCAGATGCATCGGATCATACGTCTCTCACCTCAGGCCAGGATGTCTCTCCTGTAGTGACTGCAGTCCTCCAATCTGGTGGAAGGTTGGGGCTTCGGGATTCAGGATTGGATTCTCCTAACCACGAACGCGAGTCTGGGAGGTTGGGGAGCTGTCACCCAAGGGGCGCTGTTCCAGGGCAGGTGGTCAACCCACAAGGCCCTTCTTCCGATCAACATTCTGGAACTCCGGGCGATCTACAATGCTCTGCTTCAGTCCCCTCCTCTGCTTCAGAATTAGGCCATTCAGGTTCAATTGGACAATGCCACAGCATTAGCGTACATCAACCGACAAGGAGGAACAAAGAGCAGAGCTTGCATGTGAGGGGTGTCGAAGATACTCCTCTGGGAGGAAAGAAATGCAAAGGCAATATTGGCCATATTCATTCTAGGAGTAGACAACTGGGAGGCGGACTTCCTAAGTCGACACGACCTCCACCCGGGAGAGTGGGGCCTCCACCCACAGGTCCTTCAGCAGATCGCGAACCAGTGGGGTTGTCCGCAGATTGATCTGATGGCGTTTTGGCTCAACAAGAAGCTTCGGTGGTATTGTTCTAGGACCAGGGACCCTCAGGCGACAGCACTGGATGCACTGATGCCGCCATGGTTTTACCAGTTGGTATACTTGTTCCCCTCCGATCCTGTTGCTACCAAGGATGCTAAAGAGAATCAGAAGAGAAAGAGTTCAGGCAATTCTGATTGCTCCCGATTGGACTTGAAGAGCTTGGTACACAGACCATCTGGCCATGTCGATAGAAGATCTTTGGCCTCTGCCGATGTGAGAAGATCTTCTTCAGCAAGGGACGTTCGTCTATCCGGACTTACGGCGGCTTTGTTTGACGGCATGGTGGTTGAGTGGAACATTCTAGCTTTTAAAGGTTTTCTAGACAAGGTTATTGCAACCATGATTCAGGCAAGGAAGGCAGTGACGTCAAAACACTATCATCATATCTGGAAAAGATATGTCTCCTGGTGTGAAGGCCAAAAGTACTCCCCTGTGGATTTCAACTTCGGTCGGTTCTTAAGCTTCTTACAGGCTGGAGTGGACATGGGTCTATGGTTGGGCTCCATTAAAGTTCAGATCTCAGCATTGTTCATTTTTTTTCAGAAGAAGTTGGCAGCATTGCTGGAAGTACAGTCTTTCTTGCAAGGTGTTCTTCATATACAACCTCCCTTTATGCCTCCAACGGCGCCCTGGGACTTGAACGTGATTCTAGACTTTCTACAGTCTTCCTGGTTTGAACCATTGATGACGGTAGAAGACAAGTACCTTACATGGAAGATGGTGATGCTACTGGCCCTAGCTTCGGCTAGGCAAGTTTCGGAGTTGGGGGCCTTATCATGCAAGAGCCCCTATTTGGTCTTTTATGAGGACAGAGCGGAGCTCAGGACTCGCCAGCAGTTTCTGATGTAGGTGGTTTTGGCATTTCATCTGAATCAACCAATTGTGGTTCCAGACCATTCTGACGCTTCTTCTAATCCAGTGACATTGGATGTAGTGAGAGCCCTATGTCAAGAGGACGGCTTGGGTCAGAAAAACTGATTCCTTTTTGTGCTCTGTGATGCTCGGAAAAAGGGTTGTCCTGCTTCGAAGCAGTCGATTGCTCGCTGGATCAGGCTTGCTCTCCAACAGGCCTGTACTTTGCAGCCTTGCCTGTTCCACAGTCTCTGAGGGCCCACTCTACAAGATCAGTGGGATCCTCTTGGGCGGTTGCCTGTGGAGTCTCGGCTTTGCAACTATGCTGAGCGGCTACCTGGTCGGGGAGAAACACTTTTGTAAAGTTCTACATGTTTGATACCCTGGCCAAAGAGGATACTCAGTTTTGGCAGGCGTGCTGCAGACGTCTCCGCACATTCCCGACCATTCTGGAAGCTTTGGGACGTCCCATCATACTAAGTAAACCCCAGTATCCCTTATGGATGTTAGAGAAAATAGGATTTTAATTGGCTCTATTTCTCCAGGGGCTGGATAAGATGCCGCATTTTACCCCTGTTAATGATGGAGGAAATTAGACATACAGTATGGACTCACTAAGTATAAATCTACCAGCTGCCAAGGGTGAGGGAAGACAAGTTTTCAGCTTGATTTGGTTTCTGTTTGGCTTAAAATCAAGTTTGTTTTTCAGGGTAGAGTTTCTCCTAAGAAGCTCATTCTTTAATAGAGATCACTCAAAAGAATTGATGCTTGTCAGTGGTGGAACTACCGCCTGTGCAAGCAGTGCCTTGCACTGGGGCCCACCGCTGTCAAGGGGCCCAAAGTCAGCGGCATTTCACCTCTTCAGTGGCATGCCAGTGAAGAGGTGAAATGCCGCTGGCTTTGGGCCCTTTGACAGCGGTGGGCCCCTCTCCTCCCTCCCTCCCTCCTCCGTCCTTCCCTCCTCCTTACTCCGCTCGGCTGACCCGGTGGATGACGCAATCGCGTCATTACAGAAAACTCCGCCAGCCAAGCGGAGTAAAGGGGAGGAGGGAAGAGGAGAGCATTATAGTGCTGGCGGGCTAGTGCCCACCAGCAAATGCTCGGGATGACCATCGGTGGGTTATCCATTGATGGTCATTATCGATGGATAACATCGATGGTCAATAGCCATCCCTAGCTACCCCTAGGCAACGAGCATTCCCTAGGCAATGAGTATTCCCCGTGGCAACAAGCATGGATCCCAGAGCATAAAACCCCTGGGAACAAGCATGACAACACATGTAAAACCCCCGGCAATGCGCATGAAACATCTGGCAACGCGCATGAAACCCCTGGCAAAGCTCAGGTAAAAATATCTGAACTGGCACTGTGGGGGCATATCTGGCACCGTGGGGGCATGTGTATTTGGCAATGTGGTGGCATATCTGGCAACGTGGGGGAATATGTGTATCTGGCACTCTGGGGGCATGTGTATTTGGCAATGTGGGGACATATCTGGCAAAATGGGGGAATATGTGTATCTGGCACAGTGGGAGCATATCTAACACTGTGGGGGCATGTGTATTTGGCAATGTGGGGGCATATCTGGCATTATGAGGGAATATCTGGCACCGTGGGGGAATATGTGTATCTGGCACTGTGGGGACGTATCTAGCACTGTTGGGGCATGTGTATCTGGCAATGTGGGGGCATATGTGTATCTGGCACCGTGAAGGCATATCTAGCACCGTGGGAGCATATCTGGCACTGTGTGGGCATATGTGTATCTTGCACTGTGGGGGCATGTGTGTATCTGGCACTGTGCGGGCATATCTGGCACTGTGGGGGCATATGTGTATCTGACACTGCACTATTTGGTTCATTTGTGTATTACGTCCCCATTTTCATTGGCAATGCCCCATGTGGCCACACCCATTTTTTGCCTTCGGCGTGCACACACAGTACAACTAAAAAAATGTTTTCGACTTGCACCACTTTGTACATTATATATATATATATATATATATATTTATTGTGACAAGAACACTGGGATAGTGTTTGAGGGCAGGTATGTTTGTCCCAGGTTCTTGTCTTACATGTATTAGAAAAATGTAAACTTCTAGGAATATGTTTTGTTTTGTTAGAACCTTTTCAGTTTGTTGGAAAAGCTGGGTAAGGGCCCTGAAAGAGAGATGGGGCAAGTTCCAGACATTGGGCCCAGTTCGGGTCTTTGGCCTCACAGAAGGCTAATCAGGTTTTCAGCTGTGTAAAAGTGTTATAGAGCTGCTGGCCTGATTAGGGTGTGCAGACTGCCTGGGAAGACTGCCTGATCTCTGTGAGAGAAACACGCTTCCTGATACAAGTGAGCTATACAGTGTTTGCTGGAGAACTCTGTGTTTTTTGTTTTAGTGATAGTTAGGAACATCTTGTGTTTAGTTAGTGCCGGACAGGCAAGGTATTTTCTTTTGGTGTTTGTTTTATTTTTTGTACAATAAAACTGGCTGGGGCCAGTTGTACCAGAAACTGGACTTGTGTTGTTCCTCAGCTGCTGCGTGCTGCCATATACCCCAGGAAACGGCACCTTGCACCCTTACAGTGTTACAACTTGGTGGAGAATGCAAGCAGTCCGTTCTGAGCATAAGTGAAAGCAGCAGCTTTATGAGGCCTGCAGAAAACGGTGGTTTATGCAGATACTGCCCAGTGTGAAGTTGCTGAGACTCACCCCTGAGGGTTTGATATATGTCCTGGGTGAAAGCAGCTACAAAGCCGCCTGGAAAATCTGTCGACATGGAGGAACTGCTTAAAGCCTTGCTGCAAGCTACAGCGGCTCAGCAGGAGGCCAACAGACAGCAGCAGGTGGCAATGGAGGAAAATTGGAGACTACAGCAGGCAGCTGTTGACGAACTTTACAGGCAACAGCGTCAGGATAGAGAGGCCTTAACAGAAGTGGTGCAGAGCCTTGCAGCCCGGATTGGAGATGTGGCCGTCAGTGCTCCGACCAGCTGTAGTTCTATACGGGCCAGTCACTTCCTGCAGAAAATGACAGAGGCTGACGATGTGGAGGCCTACCTGACCACGTTTGAAAGGACTGCCGAGCATGAGAACTGGCCGAAAGCACAGTTGGCCAGTCTGCTGGCACCTTTCCTGTCAGGTGAGCCCCAAAAAGCGTACTTTGATTTAAGCCCTGCTGAGGCTCGGGACTATGATAAATTAAAGACTGAGATCCTGACCCGCCTGGGAATCACGCTGTCAGTACGAGCACAACGGGTGCACCGGTGGGTGTACGCCATGGATAAGCCTCCTCGCTCCCAGATGCACAACCTTATTCAGCTAACAAAAAAATGGTTACGGCCAGAGACATTTACTAGTCCCCAGATGGTTGAAAGAGTCGTCATGGACCGCTACTTGAGATCTTTGCCCATGGTCCTGCGCAAGTGGGTGAGCCATGGAAACCCGGGTACTGCTGACCAATTAGTGGACATGGTAGAGAGGTATTTGGCAGCAGAGGACCTACTGATGACCACCCAGCAATTCATAGATCCTAGACAGCGCCCTTCAGTAAAGACTGGTAAGACTGTTCCTTGGGAAAATGTTGCTGGGCGGATAAGAGAACGCAAGGCTGGAGAGACTGTAAACACTGGCCCTGGAGACAGGCCAATGGGGCTAGAACGGTCTATGCTGCCCAAACGGGTTGATAATCGTGTGGTTAAATGTTTTAGGTGTGGTATGCCAGGTCATGTTATTGCCAATTGCCCAGTCACGCAAGAACCCATGCAATGTGATGCTGCCTTTGAATGTCGCAGAATGTCTTTCTTTGCTAGGTTAGTCTGTACTGTGGTACCTTCACCTGAGCTGGAAAAACAAATGTGTGATGTGTTCTTAGAGGGTAACCGGGTAGAGGCCTTGCTAGATTCAGGAAGTTTAGTTACCCTCGTGAAAGCTGGGTTAGTGAACCCCTTAAAGGTCCAGCAAATACCTATTGGGGTAACTTGCATACATGGGGATACCCAACATTATGTCACTGCTGAAGTGAATATAGAAACTTGTTGTGGGTCAGCAATTGTTAAAGTAGGACTGGTCCCCACCTTGGTGCATGAGGCCATAATAGAGAGGGATTTTCCTCATTTTTGGAAACTGTGGGAATCACGGTTATCAACAGATGTGAGAAGTAAAGAGCCAGTTGATAATACCAGTGATTTTATGGATGTACGTGCGTCTTCGTAACTTTCTGACCCTTTGCCTTTTGCTAGTTTGGCTGGGGAAGTGACAGATGGGGAGTCCAGTGAGGACCCTCTTGCTGGGAACAGAGACATAGTAGTTAGAACTGAAAGTGTGCCTGACCTGGAGGTAAAGAAGGATCTGTTTGCGTCTGAACAGTTAAAGGATCCTACCTTAATAAAGGCTAGGGAGAATGTTAAGGTTGTTAATGGGGAACCTGTGGTACCGGGTGACAGGGTTACGTATCCCCACATGGCCATCTGTAATGAGCTCTTGTACCACATTGTCAAAAGGGGTGAGGATGTGGTGGAACAGCTGGTAGTTCCCCAGCCTTATCGAAGAACGGTACTAGATTTAGCTCATAGTCACGTTACCGCAGGACATTTAGGGGCAGAAAAAACCACTGAAAGAGTTTTACAAAGATTCTTTTGGCCAGGGGTTTATAAAGAAGTGTCTGAATATTGTTCTTCCTGTCCTGAATGCCAGTATCATGCCCCTAGACCCCATTTCAGTAGCCCACTAGTTCCCATGCCTATTATAGAGGTCCCGTTTGACAGAATAGCCATGGATCTCGTGGGGCCCTTGTTAAAGTCTGCTCGGGGCCATCAGTATATCCTGGTAATTATGGACTATGCCACTCGATATCCTGAGGCTGTCCCTTTACGCACTATCACAACCAAGGCAATAGCTAGGGAGCTGGTGCAGGTTTTTAGTAGAATGGGAATACCAAAAGAAATTTTGACTGACCAAGGTACTCCATTTATGTCAAGGATCATGAAGGAATTGTGCAAATTATTTAAGGTCACTCACCTCAGGACGTCCATCTACCATCCCCAAACAGACGGGTTGGTGGAAAGGTTTAATAAAACATTAAAAAGTATGTTAAAAAAAGGTTGTTGAGAGAGATGGGAAAAACTGGGATTGTTTGTTGCCCTACTTGTTAATGGCCATCAGAGAAGTTCCTCAGTCCTCTACAGGGTTTTCTCCATTTTATTTGTTGTATGGTAGACACCCCAGAGGGCTGTTGGACATTGCCAAAGAGACGTGGGAAGGACAGCCCACTCCTTATAGAAGCATTATTGAACATGTATCACAAATGCAGGATAGGATTGCAGCCATGGTACCTATTGTCAGAGAGCACATGGAACAGGCCCAAAGTGCTCAACAGAGGGTATATAACCGGAGTGCCAAGATACGGGAATTTGCTCCTGGAGATAGAGTTCTTGTTTTGGTACCCACTGTGGAAAGCAAATTCCTAGCTAAATGGCAGGGTCCATTTAAGATTAGGAAAAAAGTGAATGAGGTTAATTACAAAGTATACCAGCCGGGAAAGAGAAAACCCGAACAAATCTACCATGTTAACTTAATCAAACCTGGAAAGATAGGTTGTCTCTGTCAGCGGAGCCTTGCCCTTCGGTGTCTTCACCTCGGTTGCTTCCCGCAGTAAAGGTGTCAGAGACATTATCAGCTGACCAGAACAATCAGGTTAAAGAATTTCTCATCCAAAATAGAGAGATATTTTCAGAGCTGCCTGGCCGAATGACCATAATAAAACATGACATTGTCACAGAACCAGGGGTCAGGGTTCATTTAAAGCCATATAGGAGTCCTGAAGCTCAGCGAGAAGCTGTTACTAAAGAAGTTAAAACCATGTTAGAACTTGGAGTCATAGAGGAATCTAACAGTGAGTGGTCCAGTCCCATAGTTCTCATCCCGAAGCCCGACGGTAGCATACGCTTCTGTAATGACTTTCGTAAGTTAAATGAGGTGTCCAAGTTTGACGCGTACCCCATGCCCCATGTGGATGAGCTTATAGAAAGGCTGGGAACAGCCAGGTTTCTCACCACGTTGGACCTGACCAAAGGTTACTGGCAAATACCTTTATCTGATAGCGCAAAAGAAAAAACAGCCTTTTCGGTTCCGGAGGGGCTGTACCAGTATAAGATGTTACCCTTTGGGTTGCATGGGGCTCCAGCAACCTTTTAACGGGCGATGGATAAAATTTTGAGGCCCCATAGAGAATATGCAGCTGCCTATTTGGATGATGTGGTAATTCACAGTACAGACTGGGGGTCCCATTTGGTTAAAGTACAAGCAGTACTGGACTCAGAGAGGCAGGGTTAACTGCTAACCCAAAGAAGTGCTGCCTCACAATGGAGGAGGTCAAATACTTGGGCTTCACCATAGGCAGAGGTCTAATTAGGCCCCAATTGAATAAAATTGATGCTATTCAAAACTGGCCTCGTCCAGTGAATAAAAAACAGGTAAGGGCTTTTTTGGGAATAACTGGGTACTATAGACGGTTTATTCCCAATTTTGCGACCACAGCGGTGCCGTTGTCAGACCTTACCAAAGGGAAGCAGTCAAATATGGTGAAATGGAACCCTGATGCAGAAAAAGCGTTCCAAGCGTTAAAAGTGGCTGTGTGTTCACAACCGGTATTGATAACACCAGATTTTTCAAAAGAATTTGTGGTACAGACAGATGCCTCAGAGGTAGGGATAGGCGCTGTGCTGTCCCAAACCAGAGATGGGGACGAACACCCTATCATTTATTTGAGTAGGAAACTCAATGAGCATGAAAAAAGGTATGCCATTGTGGAAAAGGAGGCTTTGGCCATTAAGTGGGCACTAGATACCTTGAGATATTACCTCTTGGGTAGACAATTCAGACTAGTGACGGATCATGCCCCTTTAAAATGGATGTATGTAAATAGAGGCAAGAATGCTCGTGTAACTAGATGGTTTCTAGTGTTGCAGGATTTTAAGTTTACTGTCGAACATAGACCGGGTACACAATTGGCCAACGCAGATGCATTGTCCCGCATCTTCTGTTTGGGGGCTACAAGTGTTCCGGCCCCTAGGTCGAAACAGGGGAGGGGGATATGTGACAAGAACACTGGGATAGTGTTTGAGGGCAGGTATGTTTGTCCCAGGTTCTTGTCTTACATATATTAGAAAAATGAAAACTTCTAGGAATATGTTTTGTTTTGTTAGAACCTTTTCAGTTTGTTGGAAAAGCTGGGTAAGGGCCCTGAAAGAGAGATGGGGCAAGTTCCAGACATTGGGCCCAGTTCGGGTCTTTGGCCTCACAGAAGGCTAATCAGGCTTTCAGCTGTGTAAGAGTGTTATAGAGCTGCTGGCCTGATTAGGGTGTGCAGACTGCCTGGGAAGACTGCCTGATCTCTGTGAGAGAAACACGCTTCCTGATACAAGTGAGCTATACAGTGTTTGCTGGAGAACTCTGTGTTTTTTGTTTTAGCGATAGTTAGGAACATCTTGTGTTTAGTTAGTGCCGGACAGGCAAGGTATTTTCTTTTGGTGTTTGTTTTATTTTTTGTACAATAAAACTGGCTGGGGCCAGTTGTACCAGAAACTGGACTTGTGTTGTTCCTCAGCTGCTGCGTGCTGCCATATACCCCAGGAAACGGCACCTTGCACCCTTACAGTGTTACAACTTATATATATATATATATATATATATATATATATATATATATATATATGGGTTGGTTTGAATAGTCGTGCAATCAATGCTCAGTGTCCTTATATGAATGCAGTCCGTGATTTCCAAATGATGTGAATGCTGGCACCTCTTAATTGAACAATGTTACCATCATCGTTCATCCACAGATAATTGCACTAAAAAGAAATGAGGGTGCACTCAGTGAGATATAGATGACAGAACGTTTTACTACTGATAAAGCTGATTATCTTTACAGGAATGAAAGCTATACCTTAAACATACCTTAAATACACTTTAAACCATCAGCCGCTGCGGCCGCTATATTTAATTCACACTCTACGCACCTTTTACGCTATTAGCGTACAGAGTCCCGTATCACTGTATGGACTTTGCATACAAACGCCGCGCTGGGGGTACAAAGTACAGACAGCACGCGCACACCCAGAGATACACTTTAAACCTTTACAGTAATAAAATGCAATGCTATTACACTTTAAACCTTATGCAGCAATGCAGTGTGATGCTATTACACTTTAAACCTTAGCAGGGAAAGAAATACACCACACCAATTGTGATTTTACCGCTGGGTTCCGACACCACAGTGGATTATTTCTGAAAGGGGGTTTACAATACAAATCATACACTACAATACAAGACAATATAACAGAATAATGGCTACAGTCAATGTACATACGTGATTGGAATCGCTTGTGCTACCCGGCCGGTCCCCGGTCATCTGATAGATAACTTTGTGAGTCGTGTGTGTGGCCAGGCTGCAGCAGGCTTTATTTATACAATTCTTCCAAAAGCAATACAATGGATACTGTAATCCCTTGGTCTCCTCTGGATTCCCGCCACATACATAATATACAGTAAATACAGTTTATATCTAAATTCTGCTTCTGCACATAACTATCCGCAGGAACATGCGATCTTCCGCAGACCAACACCGGAATGTTACCCTTAAAATACCCTACAGCTGGATACCAAATACCACCTTATAACCTTAGTCTGTCCCCTCTTATCCTGTAAAGGTGAATCCCTTTGTTCTGCAACCATTTAAACAGCTATAACTTTCTGATGTGGTGCAAGGAGACTATGTGTACATTGGCCCTCATTCCGAGTTGTTCGCTCGCAAGCTGCTTTTAGCAGCATTGCACACGCTAAGCCGCCGCCTACTGGGAGTGAACCTTAGCTTAGCAAAATTGCGAACGAAAGATTCTCTAAATTGCGAATAGAAATTTCTTTGCAGTTTCTGAGTAGCTCGATACTTACTCTGCCACTGCGATCAGTTCAGTCAGTTTCGTTCCTGGTTTGACGTCACAAACACACCCAGCATTCGCCCAGATACTCCCCCTTTTCTCCAGCCACTCCCGCGTTTTCCCCCAGAAACGGTAGCGTTTTTTCACACACACCCATAAAACGGTCAGTTTCCGCCCAGAAACACCCACTTCCTGTCAATCACACTCCGATCACCAGAACGAAGAAAAAAACCTTGTAATGCCGTGAGTAAAATACCAAACTTCTTAGCAAATTTACTTGGTGCAGTCGCAGTGCGAACATTGCGCAATTAGCGGAAAATCGCTGCGATGCGAAGAAAATTACCGAGCGAACAACTCGGAATGAGGGCCATTGTGCACTATTTGGATTAAATATGTAATGTGTTTTGATGGCTCTCCATGCGTACATAAACTCTGCCGTAAATACCCATACCACGCGCCGATGCGCAGGACCGCGGGAGCGACCATACGCAAATTGCGGATATGTGCACGCACGGCAGAACAAGTGCAAGCGCAGTGGGCATGTGTGTGCAGTTTGTACGTGATGTGTGTTCTGCAATATTTTTCGACTTTGACAGTCCACCCTTTGGCAGTCACCAATAACTGCCACTATCTAATCACTAAACAGAAAAATATCAATACAATATCTACAGACGATTGGATGGTCGGAGGAGAGTTGTAGGCGGGAAATGTATGACCTAGTGGGATAGTAAAAAGCATGTATGTATGAATCCATGTCTGAGGGGCATGTATCATTGTGCCGTATATGTTTTAGATAAGCTTCGAGGTATTGCGAAGTATACATTAAATCCTTCTTATCCCGTATTAAGGGTCTGTAAGTGGGCCGACAAACACTACCGAGCTCTTTTCGGCTTCTTGTTCCAACAAATTGGGTGCACATTTAGTTGATGATACATGGAGGGGGAACTTATGTGAGTGCTAGTATATGTGGATATCACCTGTCGACTATGTGTGTCATTAACTGAAGGTTGTAGAGATGAAGATAAGACACATATCTAAAATACATTCACATAACATTTACATAAACATTCTTGGGTAGGGCTGATGTCTTTTCCGGATGGGTGTATCTGGGCAGAGGGGGAGACAAAGGAAAAACGGGTGAAAGAAACAGGCCATGGAATTCATTTGCAATCCTTATCATAACACTGTCTCTATGGATGAATCGTAAATTAAATCTGCTGCTATGACAATGCCCTCGCTCCTTAAACTCATCAAATTTGTGCCGTGCTTGCGCCGCATCAGAATTCGAACACACCTAAATATCAAGCCAATAATTATGACGACTCCCAGGATACAAAGGAGAAACTCATAATAACATTTTGAGCCCACTCTCCTAATCCTGAGAACCAATTTTGTGGGTTCAACCATGAGACCCAGCCGGTCAGCTCATAACCCACAGCCGAAAGGGTAAGGTTGTGTCTCCTCCGGAACTCCCACTTCAACTGCAAGATATCGTCCATCTTTTGATCGATAATCTCCGTGGGGTCGTCAGTGTTGTTTGTAATATACGTACAGCACTTCACACCATGTTGAGTTGCCAAAGTGACACAGTACCCACCCGTCACGGCTGTGATATAATTAAGGACCATCCTGTGCTGGATCAATTCCGTCTTGTAAGCTTGTAACTCCCTTCCCGTATACCTGAAGGTGTCGTCATACATCTCAGTGATATTATCTATCAAGTTCGCTAGCGCATGGATATACCTATAATTTATAATTCCTCTGGCAGTACGGGTGATGTCTAATGCGAGAAGGAATTGAATCCCGGTGGATTCGTGGATCAAATCAGAGGCTACATGCTCTGTCCTCTCTATGAGGTGTCTCTTGACGATGTGTTCATAGTGAGTATGAGTATAAGGAGCCTGAGCACTGCGGTGAACATCTTTCATCTTATCATGGGTTATGGTCATGACCTCTGTCAATACTCTTCCAATATAACACAATCCCTCTGAGCTCGGGGCAAGCCACTTGTACGCCTTCCTCCCACATACTGTATGAAATAGGCATCATCGGGGAGAACATAGGGGACAGAAAATGACATTACCATATTACAAACTTTCCAAGTGAAAAACCCAATCCCTAGTTCTCCCATCTGCTCAGCACAAGTATCAGGCTGGATGATATGAGCACAGTACCCTGGTGATACTTCTCCAACCCACATGGTCTTGCTTCCTCGAGTATACCTATACCGAAAATACCTTCCTCTGTTGGCTATTTGGCGTACAAGTTCAGAGTCTATGGGTATCCTATCAGCTCTGTGCGAAAAGGCCATTGTCTGGTTATTCCACGTCACTTCCCGAATTTCCCGGTTTTCGGTAATTGGAAATATTGAAACATAATAAGGATCTATCTACATGATACTGGTGGAGCTTCAAACTAGGGGGCCTAGAAATATTGAATTTCTTGTCCACCGGTCTCCCACCCCGTAATTCGAGTACATTATCTATTGCTAAAGGGTACGGTACTAATCCTGACTTGGTCTGACCTTGAGGTACTTGTGAGCACACCCAGCATTCTGTCTGGTTTAAGACCTTACCCACTAGTGAGTGGTAATCACTCAATGGATGACGGTCCATGTTGATATTAAGGCTGGACTGACATCTCTGGATGCACCCATCCTCGACTATATTCTCACAATTCCTACAAATGCAATTTTCCTCAAACAATAACCCTTCACAGTGCCTCCGAGCTCCCTGACTACCAGATCGCTTTCTGATACTCGCCTTTGTTGAGTGATGTGTTGCTCTTGAGATTCTACAAATCCATCCTCGCCATCAGAACCCATTCCAGATCCTTTCTCGACCTCTCTGGGACCCTCACCGAAACAGACTGTCCTGGTCAACAACAGGATTAACAGGAAAACCTGGAATGCAGTCTCTTGCGGTAAGTCCATCTTGTTAAGGGAAGAGAAGGGAAACAAGAAGGGGGAGAAAGAGAAGGAGGGTAGTGGGGGATGGAGAAAATAAAAAAAAACTGGTGCAACAACCGCCTCTGGTCTTGTTGTTCTCCGCGCTCAGGTGCCGTCTCAACAGTACTGCCTCTCAACCTTCCCGGAACAGACACTCCAGTGATACGATGTTCTCTACACTCTGCTCTTTGTCACGGGTTCTCTCCGGGTCAGCGACCTTCTTACAGTGGGACGAGTGGACCCAAGTCTCTCTTTCGGCAACCTTTAATGCTGTTGTGCTGGTTAGCAAGACTTGGTACGGTCCTTCCCACCTGTCACTGAGGCAACCTGAGCGTAGAAAATTTCAAATCATTACATAATCCCCAGGTTCAATGTCATGACAATTACTGTTTGGTAGGTCAGGAGTCACCAGCTTTAGATTTCTATTCTGATTCCTCAGCTGCTGGCTCATCCTAACCAAATATTTCACAGTCACTTCGTTATTGCATTTCAAATCATCCTGGGGGTCTATCATTACATGAGGTTGTCGGCCAAAAAGAATCTCAAAGGGTGATAGGTTAAGGGGGGACCTGCGAGTGGTTCTGATGCTGTACAATACTAGTGGCAAAGCTTCTGGCCACAACAATCCAGTCTCAGCCATCACTTTGCTCAGCTTGTTCTTAATAGTGCTGTTCATTCTCTCCACCTTCGCACTCGCCTGTGGTCGGTACGGAGTGTGCAGCTTGCTATTAATTCCCATCAGTTTGCACATTATCTGAAAGACTTCACCTGTAAAATGGGTACCCCTATCGCTTTCAATTATTCTAGGGATACCATATCTACACACAAATTCCTGCACAATTTTCTTTGCAGTGAACGTAGCAGTATTTGTTGCAGCAGGGAACGCTTCTACCCAATTGGAAAATACATCAATACAGACTAACACATATTTTTAATTCCTACAGGGTGGTAACTGTATGAAATCAATTTGTATTACCTGAAAAGGGCCGTCTGTCGGAGGGATATGGGATGGCTCTGTTGGTATTGACTTTCCAATATTCTTCCTCAAGCAAGTAAGACATGTCATTGCTCTCTTACCCGCATGAGAAGAGAATCCTTGCGCACACCAGTAGGCTCTCACCAGCTTACACATACCCTCTTTACCCAGATGAGTCAGACCGTGTGCCGCCTCAGCTAAGCTTGAAAGATATGCTCTGGGGGCCACTAGCTTACCGTGTCCACCTGTCCAGAGTCCTGAGGACTCCTGGTCATACCCCTTTGACCTCCAGACCGCCTTTTCCTGGAGAGAACACAAATTTTACATTTGAATTGTGTTTAACTGTTGTGTATTATCAGTTGTGTGAAGTAAACCATCTGTGGAAAGTGAAAAGAGAGGGGAAATAATAAAAAGAAATTTTGTCAGATTTGCGTTCACCATCAGGCTGTCACACCATCATGTATATCGGTATCTATGCACAGACTCGCTTCACCAGTATTCCCATTCTCCACCCTTTGTGCATGACCAGGCACACTGATACTGGTGTCCCTATGCTGGTGAGATATACTGGGTTTGGGCAGGACTCTGAAAAGACCGAGTAGGCATGTGACGTTTGAACTGTAATCCTGTCGGTGAACGTAAGAGATGAAGAGGAAACTTTGAAGACAAATCACAGAGTTTAGTAACAGATAAGTTTGTAGAGGCAAAGAAGGTTTTACAAAGTTTGACATCTGGATTGGGCACTACGGGGAATGATTCCCTAATCGGTCTGTTCCCCTAAAAAAAAATTCTGTGTGTGTTATATCTCTACTGGGACTATCCCAGCCATCAATCCAGTGTCTTGTCCATTCTAAGTTCATAGGGAACCCGGTATCTTTGAGATAATTTCCTCTACCTGTCATGGACATGCATTTAAAACAGTGAAATGCAACATTAGTCTTCGTGGGTATCTAACATATTTTGTGCTTCCTGGGTGGGAGCCCTCAATATGTTTACCATCTCTAACAAAACTCCTGTTAAGTTAATTAGAGGTCACTTCTGCTAGAGAGAGAAGCAGAAGTTTAGAGGCCTCCTCCTAACCCCAGTAAGTTCTGTCAAAAGGGTAAAGTTGCATTTATTCTCTTCTTCCCATTAACCGAATCTGTGTTTTTCTATACAGTATCATGATTCCTTACTATATGTCCCTTGATCCCGTCTATGTGTTTAATAACATGGCTTGTTTTCTCTGTCTAGGGGTCTATATTGGCTATGTGTTCTACTATACCTACAATCTCTGGGAAAATGCCCTTCCTTTTTACAACTGTAACATATTCTCGGTCTTTTCCAAACAGCAGGGGTCTGGGGTTTAGGCTGATGAGGCTTTGGTGTAAGAACCTGTATACTTTCAATCCTCAGCCTCTCCTCCTGTTGTTTTCTACGCCTAACAATATTCTTGTGGTGTACAATTGCGCACTCTCTAAGGCAAGCTGCTGCAACCCCTCTCCAATTAGGCAAAGATGTTTGTACTCTGTCCCTTACTGTCTTATCGAGTCCGTCCATTAGCACAGAAACAGCCACCTCCCTGTAATTCATATCGTTCCCTGTATCTGATACCCCAATGTATCTATCCATTATTTGCAGGGCCCGATGGAAATATTCAGATGTCATTTCATTTTTCCTCTGTTTTATGGAGAAAATTCTTCTCCACTTAACGTGAATGGGGAAACACAACTCTAGTTGTCTATTAATTCGTTCTAAGTTCTCCTGATTGTTTTTGTCAGTCATAAGACTATCCGACTCTAACCTACAATCAGTGATACATTTTTGGGTGTCAATATTAGGGGGTAGGCACGCTTTTAAAAATATCCGCCAGTATTTGTTTGTCGGTTTATACGCATTACCCAGATCTCTGATGAATTTCTGACATCTGGCTAAATGCTTCAGAGGGTCGGGGAATTCTGAAATGATTGATCGCAGCTCATCTCTGGGCCACGGGCAATACATTGCATTATTCCTGGGGAGGACTACTCCCCGACTATCGGTTCCCCCATTGGGAGTTACTATTTCCAAGACAGGGTGTAATTCTACCATTCCGTTCCTAATTTGTTTACTGTGAGGTGTTGTTGTCTCTGGGCAATGAACTGTCTCACACTTACCGGTAGCTGTGACCTCACCAGTTCTTTCATTGGGGAATATTGTTACTGCACTACCTGGTTGGACAGGCCCCACCTGATTGTCCTGCAAAGTGACTGCTTGGAGGAGAGCTGCGATTTGGCTGGATCCTTCATCTTCCTGTGACCTATAACCTGGAAAAGACTTCAAAACAGGATACATCTTGCAAAAATTAGGGTTAATACAGTACATTGTTTTTGCATACTACTATTGTTTACGGATATACCATTGACTGTAGCCATCTCTTCCCCTTCGACCTGTGTCGAGTCTGTCGACACTGGTGTGTTTGTGTTCTCATTCCCGCTAGGTTTTGAACCTGTTTTGCGAATTTGTTCTCTTTGCATATCCCCCTCCTGTTGCCATAATTTTAAGCAATCATTATGTCTAATCCTTTGTTTTCTGGATTTTAGAAGACATATTTTACTGCTTACATTCTGCAGTACCTCTGGTTCAAAGCTGCCCACCTTAGGGAATAGTTCCCTATCTTTGTCAGTCACACGTTCCCATTCAGACAAAAAGTCTTCAATACTTTTTCCTTCAAACTTCGCTGACCCCATGGGCCACGGCTCTTCAACCTAAACCCTGGTTACAAAACGTCCCTTACTTGAGCAACTGGCTCCCATAATTGTGGGCCTTTTCCCACAAACACCAAAATACTCAAATATAAGGTAATGGTGAAAGTTCTCCGAGCGCTCTTCACCCGCTCACCGCCCACGTTGGCCAGTACTACCATACACTGTCGATAGCGAAGGCAATGTACCCAACTTAGGGCCCTATGTGACCTATATTTACTGGAAGATTTTAGGAATAACTTACCCTTTCCAGTAAAGTTTCGGCCATTGGAGATTTTCCTGAGAGAGACCAGAGAAAACTCCCTATGCACTTTATTATACACAAATCACGCTTGCGTATGCTCTATACAGCGCTGATGATACCGCGATTTTATGCAAAAGCTCGTAAAAAGGATATCACGTTGTGCTATATATCGCACCCACAAACGCGCGGTCCAATCGCACAGCGTATAGGCACTTGTTACTTATCTGCCGTACGACCACTGGAATCGATTTTCAGGCTGCGAAACTTCAGCTGGAGCGTATATTAAAAAAAAACTATATGGGTCACAACACAATTCACAATTCCCTACCACGCTCCTGTAAGTCTCCTCACGACTTAGTCAGCCACCTCACGCCACCAAGTCTCCACTCACTTGATGTACCACACGACGAGATTCCGAATTCCGGGGGTTCAAATTTCCACTCACTCCTACGTTCGCTCACTCAAATACACTTTGGTATTTCTGTACAGAAAATTATCATTCATTCAGACAAGCAGTTTTACTCCCAGAGGCAATACAGTAAATAAGAGTTTTATACTAAACTTTGGAAACTGGGCAATCTTGTGCTATTGTAGCGTGGCTACTGTCCCACCTTTAAACTAAACGAACTATCGTGTGGTTTTATTATGCGCACACAACGCTACGCAAGCTTGCGTAATTACGCAACCATGCGTACCTCTATGCCACGTGTGCGGCCTTGTGCTACGTGCACGTTTTGTGTACGCTGTCCTCACGTTCCGTACCACGTGTACTTATGTGCGGACGCAATAAAACAACTCACACAATTTCTATAAATGTGAGCAATATTAACTATAATCGCTCACTTAACACGCCACACAGTTTCTTTTCTGTATAAACCCTTATAACTAGGCCAGACTGTGTTTGTGTTTTACACTTACTTCCTTAATATTTATATTATGAATCTAGCAATTAGTCCTATGGCAACAATGTGAGCGGGTGTACAAAGAGTATGGGTGTACGCTTTTGTTGTGTACGCATTTGGCGCCAAAAAATAAATTCACAGATTTTAAATAGCTTTTTTTCTGTTTACCTTACGAATTCTACCAGCATCCCTACAAACCATACAGAGCAGACGTTGTCTAATCAGCAAATAAATAGGGTTTCTCAGTGCATCCACCGACCAATAAAAGGATACGTAGGATACCTGTCCACCCTTTTGCTGATAGGTTAAGTCTGCTGTGACCTGTTAGGCTGTGGGTATGTGGAAAACCGGACGATGCCCTCAATTGATAAAGCTGATTATCTTTACAGGAATGAAAGCTATACCTTAAACATACCTTAAATACACTTTAAACCATCAGCCGCTGCAGCCGCTATACTTAATTCACACTCTACGCACCTTTTACGCTATTAGCGTACAGAGTCCCGTATCACTGTACGGACTTTGCATACAAACGCCGCGCTGGGGGTACAAAGTACACACAGCGCGCGCACACCCAGAGATACACTTTAAACCTTTACAGTAATGCAATGCAATGCTATTACACTTTAAACCTTATGCAGCAATGCAGTGTGATGCTATTACACTTTAAACCTTAGCAGGGAAAGAAATGCACCACACCAATTGTGATTTTACCGCTGGGTTCCGACACCACAGTGGATTATTTCTGAAAGGGGGTTTACAATACAAATCATACACTACAATACAAGACAATATAACAGAATAATGGCTACAGTCAATGTACATATGTGATTGGAATCGCTTGCGCTACCCGGCCGGTCCCCGGTCATCTGATAGATAACTTTGTGAGTCTTGTGTGTGGCCAGGCTGCAGCAGGCTTTATTTATACAATTCTTCCAAAAGCAATACAATGGATACTGTAATCCCTTTGTCCATTGGACACAGGAATGCACTTTTACAGTACAGGAGAGGTCATAGGTTGATTTGAAAAGGTAGGCGATGTCTTTCTCAACTGCTCTTGTGGGTGGTCTCCTCTGGATTCCCGCCGCATTCATAATATACAGTAAATACAGTTTATATCTATATTCTGCACATAACTATCCGCAGGAACATGCGATCTTCCGCAGACCAACACCGGAATGTTACCCTTAAAATACCCTACAGCTGGATACCAAATACCACCTTATAACCTTAGTCTGTCCCCTCTTATCCTGTAAAGGTGAATCCCTTTGTTCTGCAACCATTTAAACAGCTATAACTTTCTGATGTGGTGCAAGGAGACTGTGTACATTGTGCACTATTTGGATATAATATGTAATGTGTTTTGATGGCTCTCCATGCGTACATAAACTCTGCCGTAAATACCCATACCACGCGCCGATGCGCAGGACCGCGGGAGCGACCATACGCAAATTGCGGATATGTGCACGCACGGCAGAACAAGTGCACGCGCAGTGAGCATGTGTGTGCAGTTTGTACGTGATGTGTGTTCTGCAATATTTTTCGACTTTGACACTACACATAACATATGCTCACATACATCATAGTTTAAAAGCACCAGTGTGAAGAGGAATCGCTGCCGTCTCCGGATCACAGCCTGCGGCTCACAATCGGCAGATCAAACACGTCCTAAGTTGGCCAACTTAGGACGTGTTTGATCTGCCGATTGTGAGCATTGAGGCCGTAAGCTGAGACGCTGACCCATTGGAGACTGTAGCCAGAACTGTGCAGGATGAGCCGCAGGCTGTGATCCGGAGACGGCAGCGATTCCTCTTCACACTGGTGCTTTTAAACTATGATGTATGTGAGCATATGTTATGTGTAGTAAAACGTTCTGACATTTATATATCACTGAGTGCGCCCTCATTTCTTTTTAGTATATATATATATATATATATATATATATATATATACACACACACACATATATACACACACACACACACACACACACACACACTAGGTGATTCATCGCACCCTACGGGCGCTCTTCACACCATCGTAAGGGGCTATGCCCCCTTAACCCTTGCATGCCCTTGTGGCGTGCAATATTTTTATTATATGGAGTATTACTTCCAATCATAATTGTGCGAGTGGTTAAATATTGTACGGACAGAGGGCGTGCGATGGTTAAGGGGTCGAAGCCCCTTGCAACGGTGTGAACAGCGCACGCAGGGCCTGATGAATCACCTAGTAGGTGCTGTTGTTGGGGGAGTGGCGGTTGCGGGGGAGATGCAGATGGGCTATGGGGGTGCTGCGGGTGGGGGAGGGGCAGTTGCGGGGTGCCGCGGGTGGAGGAGGGGCTGGTGCAGTGGTGCCGCGGGTGGGGCGGGTGTGTGGGTGCCATCGGCAGTGGTTGCGGAGGTGCCACAGGTGGGGGAGGGGCGGTGCAGTGGTGCCGCGGGTGGGGGAGGGGCAGGTGTGGGGGTGCCGCAGTGGGGCCCGGAGGTACTGCGAGTGGGGGAGGGGCGTGCAATGCTTCTCTTCCTGGAAGCAGCTAAGCTGCTGTCCTCCCTTTGGCAGTGGCTCTCCCGGAGACTCGCACAGCAGCCAAGCAGCCAGTCACTACTGTTAGCCCTGGTGTCCCAACGTGCCGCATTACAGGGAAGATGCACTCGATAAACTACAGCTCCCAGCAGCCCATAGCACTGGAATGCTTCGGCGCTAAAGGCTGCTGGGAGCTGTAGTTTATTTAGTGCATCTACTTCCCTGTAATGTGGCGCGTTAGGACACCGGCACTAACAATAGTGACTGGCTGGCAGAACTGACTGACTCGCTGAATCAAAGTAAAAGGTGAGAGTGCTGTGCAGTGTCAGTCAGTGACACTGCACACCCACTGCACTGCACAGCACTGTCACCTTTTACATCGATTCAGCGTCCAGACATTGCCCTCCGCAATATTACCCACTCTCTCCATTACATTAACCATCTCGGGGCTTCCAGGCTGGCAGCCCAGGTGCGGTGTTGCGGAGTCAGGGCCTCTGGGGATCTGGGCGCGGTTGTAGTGGGGGGGGCACTTCTGTGACATCGCGCACAGAGGAGGCTGCGGGGCTCAGAGAGTATGCGGGCAGGGAGGGCTATGAAAGCCTTCCGCTGCGCCGCTTTCATACACATCTATGCCGTGACCGCAGCAGCTTTTGTTCCACCTGCGCCACGGCTAGGGAGTGGGGATTGTTGATGCCGGAGGGGGCAGGCGGACTGGCAGCAGGACATAAGACGCTGCAGTAAAAAGATTTTTTCCCTATCTACAGAGCAGAGAATTGCTGCAGATGCAGTGGCATACCCTCCACCTGTACCTTTTTGGCAGGTGCAGTACCTTTTTTTTAAAGGTCTGTAACGATTTTTGTCTCCCCAAACTTTTATTGAACCTATAGGAAAGGGGGCGTGGCCACGGCACTTTACCGGTGGTCACGCCCCCTTTTCGGATTTGAACCAATTTTTATGTGTAAATTGTAGGAGGGTATGTTGCTGCAGATGCAGTGGGCCTATTTTGGGGTGTGGACCTGGAGCTGCAGCTCCATCAGCTTCATTGATAATCCTGCTCTGGGAACACTCAGCAGCCAAAGGGCAGACCCTCCCATTGGATGTAACCTGTGTGGGAGGGCTTTTCTCGCCCAATCAGCTGTGGACTGGGTGTGATAGACCTGCTGCTAACCCAATGAGAGCTCCTAGCCACGCGCAGCGTTATCCACACAGTCACAGAGTGACAGATCTGGGCTATTATATAGGAGACATATATACTCGCTGAGGCTGGAGGAGAGAAAATTCTGCACTCAACGGAGGAAAGGGTTCTTCACTGTTAGGGCAATAAGGATTTGGAATTCCTTGCCAGGTAAGGTGGTAATGGTGGACACTAGAAATGCATTTAAAAGGGGATTGGATGAATTTCTGATTGAAAAGGATATCCAAGGCTACAACATTTAAAATATTGAAGTTGCTAATCCGGGTGTAACGTTATTGTAGTTGTTAACTAGTCATAAAACATTCTTCTGCAGGTACATTCAAATCAACTTAACTTAATTCAATAAACAGGTTGAACGCAATCTGCATTTTGCCTCTTTTCAACCTCAATTACTATGTTACTATATTATACGGAAGCATGCAAAGAATCTCTAATTTGGACTTGGGGGGAGGGGGGTGGACTTGGACGGCATAAGGAGGGAAGGGAAGCATTTTGTTGCACCTGGGCCCACCGCTCGCTAGTTCCGCCACTAATGCTTGTTATATATAAAGTATAATATAAATAGAAAGTATATATAAACTATAATATAAATAAAGTATAATTTACTGTACACTCCGACTCTATGGTAATTTTTTGATCCGCTTTGTTTTTAAGACGTAAACACTCAGACTGTGATAACTGGCACTCTGAATTGAATATTCAGTTGGCATTGTAGGGTGTTTTTTATCTGTAAATCTATGTGTGAGTGTCCTCGTCTAGCTGTGAAAATCTCTGGTATAATTCCTTCTGATTATTCAATGTGAACTGTAAGAGAGATTGACAAGCCTTCTTTTGTGATACCCAAGTAACTATTTGCATGTGAAAAAAGTGTACCCTCTTTCATATCTATGTTTTTGCATATTTAATAATAATGATCTGACCCTCCACAAGTCCTAAATTTGCTAATCTCTTGTTACAAATAACACATTAACACGTTTTGTGTTTTTTTTTAAAAGCAACATGAAAAAACTGTGAAGTAGTATAGTCATTTGATGGAATAGCGTAGGGGAGGATAAGAACATGATTTGGGAATTTACCTTTTAAAAGTTACTAAATTCTAGGCTATAAACCTTTTTGTGGCAGTTTTTTTTCCTGCATAGAAGCTGCATACTGATTTTACTGCTGATATGAATCTGTTTTTCTTTTATTTGTAGCCATGCTTGCTGAAGATTAACCACTAAATCAGTGCTTTATTTTAACAAGTGTGCCTCCTTCCCATCAGCCTACCCGAAGGACCGGTATACTAATTAATATTAGTTATGCATTGATTTTATTGAGGCCCAGAGGAAGATTGGCAATTAAGTTTACTGTGTCCTATCTGTAATGGGTGGTGCAAGTGGGTGAGGTGGGACTGCAGCGGTAGGCTGAACTCATCAGTCTGACACTAAAAGGGGCAGTCCTGGCAGTGATGAGTGTGGATAGATGTGTGATAGGGAGCCGGGTTGCAGGATGTCGTTGCAGTGCAGCCCATGGAACTCTCATCTTTCAGTTTTACCTCACCTATGTGTTTCCTTACCCCCTTACTCTCAGCAACTCACCTGTGTGGCCCCTCACTCTAAGCAGCTCACTGTGTGTCTCCTTACCCCCACACTTTTTTATCTCTACTCATCCCCACCAACTCACTTGTGTTTCTCCTTAACCCCACCAGCTCATTGGTATGTCTCATACCCACCAGCTTACCTGTGTGTACTGGTCATCCTCTCCAGCTCACCTGTATCTCCCCCTTCACCCCCATTAGTTTACCTGTGTGTCTCCTCATCCTCACTAGCTCACCTGTCTGTTTACTCGATCCCACCAGCTCCCCTGTATGTTCCTCTTCATCCCCATCAGTTTACCTGTGTGTCTCCTCACCAGTTCACCTGTTTGTTTTCTCCACCTCACCAGCTCACCCAGGGGGTAATTCAGAGTTGATCGCAGCAGCAAATTTGTTAGCAGTTGGGCAAAACCATGTGCACTGCAGGTGGGGCAGATATAACATGTGCAGAGAGAGTAAGATTTGGGTGGGTTATTTTGTTTCTGTGCAGGGTAAATACTGGCTGCTTTATTTTCACACTACAATTTAGATTTCAGTTTGAACACACCCCAACCAAATCCAACTCTCTCTGCACATGTTATATCTACTCCCCCTGCACTGCACATGGTTTTGCCCAACTGCTAACAAATTTTCTGCTACGATCAACTCTGAATTAGGACCTTAGTTGTCTCCTCACCCCCACCAGCTCATCCGTGTTCTCTTGCCCCCACCAACTCACTTGTATCCCGTCGCCTCCACCAGGTCGTCTGTGTCCTCTTGCCCCCATCAGCTATCCTGGTTGTTTCCACACCACCACCAGCTCACCTGTGTCCCCTTGCCCCTGACTGCTCATTTGTGTGCCCCCACCAGTTCAGACCTTAAACACAGACGTGAGCGACATTTCAATCAAGCGTGATTTTAGTGCCTCACTAGCTAGGTGCGTGAACCTTTAGGTCAGTGGTAGCCAACCCTGGTCCCCGAGAGCTACCAACAGTTCACGTTTTCCAGCTCTCCTGGCAGGTGCACATGTGCAGTCATTACTAACTCACATTTTAAAAGAGGAGACCTGGAAAACATGCACTGTTGGTAGCTCTCGAGGACCAGAGTTGGCTACCCCTGCTTTATGGACATATTTACCAATTCTATTTTGTGGGAAATCCCCCCAAACAGCTGTTTCCTGAGGCATTGCCACAAAAAGAACGTATTCCATAGATGTAACATGGAGTGACCTCAGCAGATATCTCCTACATCTACCTCACTTCCTCCATTTGCAACATCAAAAGCAGCTCAATAGGGTTTTATTTCTATGGGGGCTGCTTAATTGGCAAATTAAAAAACAGGTTATACAAATAAAACCTATACTTGGAGAGAGTGCTCATATAACTACCCATGGCCGGACCCCAAGGCTTTCAGGTATTTCGGGTCCTCTCCAACTTTTGAAATAAAGAGGTCTATGTACTAACTACTAAGCCTTGAAAAGATATAAAGTGGATGGAGATAAAGTACAAGCCAATCAGCTCCTAACTGCCATGTTACAGGCTATGTTTGAAAAATGACAGTTAGGAGCTGGTTGGTTGATACTATATCTCCGTCCACTTTACCTCTCTCCAAGGCTTAGTACATGGACCCAAATGTATTAAGTCTTAATAAGAGATAAAGTTGAGACACATAAGGAGTGATAAATGACCAGCCAATCAGCTTCCTAACTTCCATGTCACAGGCTGTGTTTGAAAAATGACAGGAGCTGGTTGGCTGGTCATTTATCAATCCTAATCCATCTCAACTTTATCTCTTGTTAAGGGTTGATACATTTGGGCTATAGACCCCAATGTCTGCCGACCTCTTTTCTTATAGTGCAATCATTCTCCCTTTCTTCTTTTGAAAAAGCACTATTGGTCCGCTGTCTCCCCCGATTGTCTCAAAATAGGGTCTGGGACTCCAGGTCGACAACAAAAAGGTCAACACACCTTAGGTCGACATGGACAAAAGGTCGACATGGACAAGGTCGACATGAGTTTTTATGGTTTTTTTGTGTCATTTTCTTCGTAGAGTGACTGGGAACCCCAATTAGTGCACCGCGTTCGCTCGCCATGCTTCGGGCATGGTGCCTTCGCTCCACTTCGCTCGGCACAGATTACCGTTCCATTCGTAGTCCACGTGGATCGTTAAGTATGAAAAGGTTCCAAAAAAGAAAAAAATTGTGAAAAACTCATGTCGACCTTTTTCCATGTCGACCTTGTTCCTGTCGACCCTTTGTTCATGTCGGCCTAAGGTGTGTCGACCAATTGGCGTCAACCTAAGGTGTGTCGACTTTTTTGTTGTCGACCTGGAGTCCGGATACCCTCAAAATAAACCTCAGCTGACTACAAGTGTGCCTTGCTACGGCAAAGAGTGCAAAGTAGCATTAACCAGGTAACAGTGCCCAGGCTTCAGCCTAGTCAGCCTTATAGATAATACGGCCCTGAGGGTATGCTGTAATGTACATTTTTAAACTCAAGGTTACCATAGTAAAAAGCTGCAGCAGCACCACTGAGGTAAGTCATTTATTTACAGCACATGGTACATGTTACAGCCTGTATTAACAAATGAAAATCATAATAGAATAGAAATGCATAGGCATGAGCCGGCTCAGTATATCTATATTATCCTAGCACATCTGTGCTCATAAATGTGCAGATGTTCATGTAGCTATAGTTAAATTATTATACACCTTTTCTACCAACACGAAGTATAACAGCGAGGTTTATAAGGAAAGTTATTTGCGCTGATCCAGCTCTGTCTTTTAGAACCTCATAACCAGAGCGGCGGAACCCGCTCAGCAAAGGGATGCAGTGCAGGGAGGCGCATGCCTGGAGAGGCGCTCTCACTGCTCTGCATTCCTTTGATGTGTGCAGTTGCTGCCGGCTGCGCCTATCACGGTACGTGCATACCGGCTCTTCAAGTCCCCACTCCCACGGCGCTGATGTAATCTCCTCCCACGCCGCTGATGTAATCTCCTCCTGCAGTGGCGCTAGATGTGGGAGGTGTGTGGGCGGGACTGACGGACAAAGGACGGCTTCGGGAGCAGAGAGTTGCAGTGACTACTGTACTTGACTGCAGTACTGCCAGGAGCCACTAGATGCCCTCATATCCATGGAGCCATCTCATCACCTACCAGGACTGAGGAACAATAGAGAGACTGCCCGGGAGGTTGTGTCTATCAGAGGAACTAAGTGTGTGTGTCTGTGTGTAAGTGTGTGTCTGTGTGTGTCTGTGTGTGTCTGTGTGTGTCTGTGTGTGTCTGTGTGTGTCTGTGTGTGTCTGTGTTTTTTCACTCTGTCTCTCTTTGTTGAAGGGCTCTATGCCAGCTATAATATGTAAAATGGGGACTCTTACCTGCTGTAAAGTGTAAAATGACAGTCGGAGTACCGACAGCGGTGAATCGAGTTCCCTCTGTGCGCTATGTGCGGTGTAAATGTGAACAAGATTGTGCTACTGTATGGAGTAATTTGAATTGTTACTATTGTGTGACCACGCCCCACCTGTTTTTTTGCGGCGTGAGACTTCATACTGCATTGTCTCTTTATTAAATATGAGAGAGAGGGCGCAAATTTATAGTTTGCAGGAGGGCGCCGAACACCCTTGCACCGGCCCTGCTCATAACTGCTCTGAAATAGTACTATATGAAGAGGCATTGCACAAGTAACTTCATATTGTAAATTGTGTGATAACGTTTCCTTTTATTATGTAACACCCCCTTTGTGACATTAATTCAGGAGAAAAGAGGCAGCGTATGATGTCCTGAGTTAACAGTGGGGATCGAGAGAAGCAGAATATTTGGCCTAATTCAGAACTGATTGTAGCAGCAAATTTGTTAGCAGATAGGCAAAACCATGTGCATTGCAGGGAAGGGGGGGGGGGGGGGGCAGATATAACATGTGCAGAGAGAGTTGGATTTGGGTGGGTTATATTTTTTCTGTGCACGGTGAATACTGTCTGCTTTATTTTTACACTGCAATTTACAGTAGATTTCAGTTTTAACACACCCCACTCAAATCTAACTCTCTATGCACATGTTATATCTGCCCCCCACCACTGCAGTGCACATGGTTTTGCCCATCTGCTAACAAATTTGGGTCAGGTCTGAATTAGGCCCATTGTGGTGGAATATATGCTGAATTTGAGTATAGGAGAACCTAAAGAGCAGTTACACCTGACCTGATTGACCTGTTGACTCGATCAACACTTTTAAGAATGGGCTAGATAAATTCCTAATGGATAAGGATATACACGGTTATGGTGCGTAGTCACGCACTATAGTTACAGTATAAAGAATAAAAAATGAGGAATAAACACAACGGCCGACATTACTGTAGCAACAGACATAATTAGTCCTAAAAATAATTAGTGATGAGCGGGTTCGGTTCCTCGGAAACCGAACCCCCCCGAACTTCACCCATTTTACACGGGTCCGAGGCATACTCGGATTCTCCCGTATGGCTCGGTTAACCCGAGCGCGCCCGAACGTCATCATCCCGCTGTCGGATTCTCGCGAGATTCGGATTCTATATAAGGAGCCGCGCGTCGCCGCCATTTTCACTCGTACATTGGAAATGTTAGGGAGAGGTCGTGGCTGGCGTCCTCTCCGTTTATTAATGCTGCTGCAAATATTTGTGCTTATTGCTTAATTGTGGGGACTGGGGAGCAGCTGTATTATATAGGAGGAGTACAGTGCAGAGTTTTGCTGATCAGTGACCACCAGTTTTATCCGTTCTCTGCCTGAAAAACACTCCATATCTGTGCTCAGTGTGCTGCATATATCTGTGCTCACACTGCTTTATTGTGGGGACTGGGGACCAGCAGTATTATATAGGAGGAGTACAGTGCAGAGTTTTGCTGACCAGTGACCACCAGTATTATACGTTGTCTGCCTGAAAAACGCTCCATATCTGTGCTCAGTGTGCTGCATATATCTGTGCTCACACTGCTTTATTGTGGGGACTGGGGACCAGCAGTATTATATAGGAGGAGTACAGTGCAGAGTTTTGCTGATCAGTGACCACCAGTTTTATCCGTTCTCTGCCTGAAAAACACTCCATATCTGTGCTCAGTGTGCTGCATATATCTGTGCTCACACTGCCTTATTGTGGGGACTGGGGACCAGCAGTATTATATAGGAGGAGTACAGTGCAGAGTTTTGCTGATCAGTGACCACCAGTTTTATCCGTTCTCTGCCTGAAAAACGCTCCATATCTGTGCTCAGTGTGCTGCATATATCTGTGCTCACACTGCTTTATTGTGGGGACTGGGGACCAGCAGTATTATATAGGAGGAGTACAGTGCAGAGTTTTGCTGACCAGTGACCACCAGTATTATACGTTGTCTGCCTGAAAAACGCTCCATATCTGTGCTCAGTGTGCTGCATATATCTGTGCTCACACTGCTTTATTGTGGGGACTGGGGACCAGCAGTATTATATAGGAGGAGTACAGTGCAGAGTTTTGCTGACAGTGACCACCAGTATATATAGCAGTACGGTACGGAAGGCCACTGCTCTACCTACCTCTGTGTCGTCAAGTATACTATCTATCCATACCTGTTGTGCATTTTAGTTGTGCGCAGTATATATAGTAGTAGGCCATTGCTATTGATACTGGCATATAATTCCACACATTAAAAAATGGAGAACAAAAATGTGGAGGTTAAAATAGGGAAAGATCAAGATCCACTTCCACCTCGTGCTGAATCTGCTGCCACTAGTCATGGCCGAGATGATGAAATGCCATCAACGTCGTCTGCCAAGGCCAATGTCATAGTAGAGAGCATGTAAAATCCAAAAAACAAAAGTTCAGTTAAATTACCCAAAAATCAAAATTAAAAGCGTCTGATGAGAAGCGTAAACTTGCCAATATGCCATTTACGACACGGACTGGCAAGGAACGGCTGAGGCCTTGGCCTATGTTCATGGCTAGTGGTTCAGATTCACATGAGGATGGAAGCACTCATCCTCTCGCTAGAAAACTGCAGTGCCACTCCTAGATGGGCCAGGTGTTTGTGTCGGCCCCTTGGGTCGCTTAGCTTAGTCACACAGCTACCTCATTGCACCTCTTTTTTTCTTTGCATCATGTGCTGTTTGGGGACTATTTTTTAAATCTACCATCCTGTCTGACACTGCAGTGCCACTCCTAGATGGGCTAGGTGTTTGTGTCGGCCACTTGTGTCGCTTAGCTTAGTCACACAGCGACCTATTTCTGTGCAGGGTAAATACTGGCTGCTTTATTTTTACACTGCAAATCAGATTGCAGATAGAACACACCACACCCAAATCTAACTCTCTCTGCACATGTTATATCTGCCCCCCCTGCAGTGCACATGGTTTTGCCCAACTGCTAAAAAATTTCCTGCTGCGATCAACTTGGAATTACCCCCAAAGTGCCAGTCAATCAGCTCGTACTGCCATGTTACAGACTGTTTGAGAAACTACAAGAGCTGGTTGGCTGGTACTTTACAGTATCTCCACTTTCTCACTCTCCATCTGCCCCTATATCTGTTTAGGGCCTAATGTTGAATAGCACATATCCATGTTTGCCCAGTGTTTGCTAAATTATATAGCTATAGATATGAAAGCCATTTCCACATAAAATATATTGAAATAGCTAGATGCACATGAAATAAACTGAACAGGCCAAATTCACATAAAAAAAACACTGAAAAAGTCAGTTCCACATAAAGAATAAACATTGAAAAAGCCAGATCCACAAGGGTCACTTCTCACAGACTTCTGCCTCTCTCAGAGTTTTCTTACTGAGGAGAGGTCCCTGTCACCGGGCTGCTGTGACTGAGTGGCCCTGGCATGGAAACCATGGCAGCCTGGCTGCTCCAGAGCATGTACTATATACACTTAATAGAATACCAGCACGGGATGGTATCAGGATCCCGGTGCTTGGGATGTCGCTGGTCAGAAGACCAACAGCGGAATCCCAACATGCAGAATCCCAACACCTGCTAGGTAAGTATGCTAATACTCCACCTCTACCCCCCTTACCCTAACCCTCCCTACCGGCAGCATAACCCTAACCTTCCCCCTGCAGCCTTACCCTCCCCGCTTAGTACCTAACCCTCCCTACCCTATCCGCCTCCCTGCACAGCTCCAGACTTGTCTCTCAGCTTGGTGAGTCCCGTATGCTGATTTTGCTAGCTGCTATTTCCTCTGCTCTCCCTCTGTATCATTCGCCTTGCCGGGCGCTGGTGGCTTGGGGAGTCCGAGGAGGGGATGGAGACGCGGCTGCTATAGTCGGGATAAACGCTGATTCATGCTGTGGGCCAGCCTTGGAACCATGGAGAGTGTGACAGCGCTGGTGTCATGTGCAGTATCAGCAAATCTGTCAGTTCAGCTTTCAGCATTGATCAACCACCTGGATGCAGCTGCTGCTCTCTCTTCTTTGTATATCAGGTTGTTCCTGGTAATTAGGATACTAGCTGCACAGCTTATGTGGAGTAACTCATTAACTAATATTATTACTCATGTTTTGCTGGTTATTCTTCTGACTTACCTCTGCTTCAGTTTGTGGAACTACAGGTCACAGCTAGGTCCTGCATAGTTCTCTCCCACTGCCTCCTGCATTCAGCAACTGACTCCACAGGTGTCTGCATTCTGTAATTACAGCTGGTTACCTGAATCCTATTATTCAGTCTGTCAGCCTGCTCAGTGTGCACTGCAGCTGCATGATATATCAATTACTGGGGGGCCTGTCTGGTGCTCTCAGCTAATTGGTCCAGCTTGTTCTTTTAAGCCTCTCAATCCCAAGATGAATGGCCAGTTATAGCTCATGCTTCCTGTGTTCAGCGCCATGGTTCATGTCTCTGGCTCCAGCTATCTGTCCAATGGGTTTTGCCTTGTTCATGCATTGCATTCCAGCTTCACCATCTTCCTGACGAACTTAGTCTGCCGACTACCGTTACCCTGTCTCCAAGTGTCTGCACCCCAGTCTGTCCGTGTACTGCTATCTCCTGTGTCTCTCCTAGAGTTCCTGCTGTTGTCCCATCTCCACGGCCCCAGTATACCATCTGGCTGTGTGCACCCTGCCACCTTCTCCAGTTCCTGCTTGTTCCTGCATACCCCTGCGGTTTGTGACATACATCTGGACTATCATACAACAACTCTGACATAATTCTAGTCCAGTTCAGGTATCAAGTGACCCGGACAGGGGGCCGCGACCTGCACGTCGGGAGCCGCAAAGCCCATATCCCCTTGCGGGGTTCCCTGGTGAAAACCTCCCGGCGTGTTAGACTCCGCACCTCTGTTCTGGGTAACGTCAACTACTTGGTACCTGACCCCACGTTCCAGATTCTGTACCAAGTCTCTGACATTTAACCGGTCCCTGACATTGATCCCAAATTCCAGATTCTGCACCAAGTCTCTGACACTCACCCAGTCTCTGACAGCTGGTAGCGTCTCAAATGTCGTGCTGACCAAAAATTGACTGCCGGTCCGCAAGCTCCAATTGGTTTGCGGAAAACCCCACATTTGAAATTGAGCCTTCGCTGTCTCTGCATCTGTGTATGCCCGCTAGCTAACCACCACACACAGCACACCACTGGCACCTCGGCACCCAGTCTGTCCGGGCATGGGACAACAGTCTAGGCGGTCCCCCCACTGGTGGCGACCCTGGTTTTAATATTGTGTAAGCTCTGGATCTGAGCGCACTGTCAACATTTTGACATGTAGTGTGGAGGTGTACTGGCGCTGGCTGAAAGACCAATAAGGGACGATAAAAAATATTATGATAAAGTTTCACATAATTTAATAAACATTAAAAAATACAATAAGATAATTAAAATATCATATAGGTAAATCCAATTACTTTGTATATTCCCAAATGGATCAACTTGCCATCTCCGGTACTAATTGGACTCTCTTGCCTTCATTTGGATACCTTCAGCCCTGGAACCTGAAACAACCCCTGCTGCTAAACGGATCCCTAATTGCTAAACTGAGATCCACGGGGATAACCTTCATAAGGACTAACTACCAAATCAAAGTATCAAGGAGTGAGTCCTAACCAGAGACTGCACATACAAATACCATTATAAGTGAGATCCTAGTGGATTTAATCCCTCCATTTGGAAATATACAAAGTAATTGGATTCACCTATATGATATTTTAATTATCTTATTGTATTTTTTAATGTTTATTAAATTATGTGAAACTTTATCATAATATTTTTTATCGTCCCTTATTGGTCTTTCAGCCAGCGCCAGTACACCTCCATACTATTGTTTATTCTTGTAAGGGGCTGACCCCCCCTTTACTGGCTGCTGTTGACAGCGCACTCATACCCCCTCTATTTTTACACATTTTGACATGTAGACATGATAAATGTCAATGTGGTCAATGGAGAGATGCCAAGCTTATCAACATTGTGACCATGCCAACATTCTCATGTCGACAAAATATACCACACCAGATGAATGGTAGGAAAGCAAGCGTATGGATAGAGGGCGGATGCACCACAAGATGGTTACAGATCTGCATATATCAGGCCTAGCACCCATTATTCTCAGCTGCTGTAATTTTGCTACCACCTTATATCCTTTGCCTATATTTCCTGCCGGGGGGGTGTTTGGTTTAGGCATTAGAAGGGGGGCTAGGGTACAGGGACGGGAAGGAGATGGTTAGGTACCAGAGAGGGGGGGGTAGGCACTTACAAAGAGAAGTTGGCATTAGGCACCAAGCGCGGAGGGTTAGTTTTAGGCAGTGGGGAAGGGAGGGTTAGGGCTAGGCACCACTGGGGGGGGGGGGGGGTACGTTTAGGCACTACTGGGGATGGTTAAGGTTAGGCACCCACAAGTGGGGGGTAAGGGTAGGGGCCAGGGGAGGGTTAGGGTAGTTTCCTGGGGTGCTGTCGAAATTCTGATGGACGGGATGCCGCTGTTGGTATTCTGACTGCCGGCATCCCATCCATCGGGATATCATACCGAATCCACGGGAGGGTGTCATTGAGGACACACTACCTTACCAGCCACCTCAACAAATCCAAGCACACAGCAGTTACACTCTTAAATCTTTGGGCTTGTTGTGACAGGACAGGACATGGCATAATTTATCCTTGCTAGAGTGACACCTCTGATGATGCCTATTTCCTGAGAAGTTCTCTGAAAATAAAATAAGAGGTGTATTTTTCTCCTCAAGATGTGCAGGGAGCGAAAAAAGGAGGCCTCATCTGTATAGACACAGTTTCATAGTATGGATTACTTCTTGCCCTATGAAGAAAGCATTTGCCTAGTGTGTTGGCTGGATGCTATGATCAAAAGGACAATAACTTCACTGTACTCTACAGTCTACTTTGGGACTTGACAGTGTGTATATCTTTGTCACTTATGATGTACCATATGAATGATGAAAATGTATGCAACACACTGCTGGAAGTATGGCCAGCTGGCTGAACCCTCTTCTGTAGTAGAGCAATGTAGATGTAGCTCTGCTAATTACTAAAGGAAGCATGGTTTGGTGATCACAGTGAAAAAAGGGGTTGCCAAGCCCCAGGGGAGAGGATGGTGAGAGCAAATAAGAGCATCTGTTCCACCATTCCTTTCTGTGGTGTAGAGCCCATTAATAATCTAGGCTGTCCAAAGAGTAACCTGCGAAAGAGGTCAAGGTTGCTTGATGCTAGAGCCTTTGTCTCAGGAGGTTACGGAGGCACTGCCTTTGAGATACATTTTTAAAAAAATGTAATTGCTAATTTATCTATTTAATAAGTTATAAAATATTTCCCAAATGTGTATAGGGATTAATTGCATACAAGTAACAAATAAGTACAGCAACATTAAGAAAATGCTCTTTCTATGACAGGAAGATTTAACAGACGTAATGACAGAACTGGGCCAGTATTTACAAAAAATCTGAGTTTGTCCGATTTGTGTTTTTTTTTCTAAGTCCCAATCCGGGAATTCACTAAGCACCAATCTCGGCAGTGTCTGGTCTATTCGTAATGGTTTGAATGACAACGTTCAGAAATACGAATGAATAGACCATCGGTCAAACGCGGCTGTTATTTCATAGAATACGGGCATTCACTATTCATTCGTATTTGGGTGTTAGTTTCTGAGTGCTCAAGTGCGGGTCTGTTTTTTTTCAAATCGTTAAAAAAAGCTGCAATAAAATAGACCTGCTTTTTCCAGTCGAGTTTGGATAACCATGCACGGATCAGTGAGATCTGTGCATGGTTATCTATGGGAAAGGGTCTGTGTAGTGTAAAATCTGAATTTTTTTTTGCGTGGGGTCCCCCCTCCTAAGCACAACCAGCCTCGGGCTCTTTTAGCCGGTCCTGGTTGAAAAAATATGGGGGGAAAAATGACAGGGGTTCCCCAGTGGCAAACGCAGGATTTATAAGGGGGGGTTTCCTGACCTTCCAGTGCACGTGTAGCCACCATTACTATACAGACACAGGTACAGACATGACAAGTGACATCTGTGGGGTATATGGGGGGCAGTGTGTTCGGCGCCCATAGCTGCCATCTTCCTTCAGATGGAGCTGCTGTCACAGACCATTCACGGAGCTGGGAGAGTCGGGAGAGCAGGGAGCCAGGCAAACGCACTGAGTACTGAGCTCATGCATCCTATCTGAAGGAAAGTTTGTTGTGCAGATATATATATATATATATATATATATATATAACGACATAATGTGCGGCACTCCGAAATTACAAAGAAACACACTGCACAGTGGATTGCATCAACATTTCAATCTTAATGATTTTCATCAGGAGATCATGTTACCCTGACGAAAATAATTAAGATTGACATGTTGATGCAATCCGCTGTGCGGTGAATTTCTTTGTAATTGCGCAGTGCCGCACTTTATGTCGTTGTATGTTTCTACTTGTGAGGGCACCTGGGAAAGTGTTGGATTTAATCGAGAGTGCCGGACGATTGGTATAAAATATATATACACATATATATATATATATATATAAAAAAGAACTGGTCGCACACATAAAAGGTAGAGGTTGGAGTGCCGGCACATAATATTGTAAATGCAGTCTGTGAGAAAAAGCCCGCACATCCAATATGTTGCTTCAAAGACTTTTATAAAACATTCAAAAAACGTTCACATAACTCCATGTAAAGTGCATATATCTGGAATAAGGACAATCATAAAGGTATACAAGCCTGCCATGGTGGTCAAAAATATAGCCAAGTCCCGCAAATTCCGGTAAGCGTCAGCATGGTGTCCATATATATATATATATATATATACTAACATTACACATAGATATGCATTATTCCTTCTTTCAATTAGAGATGTGCATCGGAAATTTTTCGGGTTTTGTGTTTTGGTTTTGGGTTCGGTTCCGTGGCCGTGTTTTGGGTTCGAACACGTTTTGGCAAAACCTCACCGAATTTTTTTTGTCGGATTCGGGTGTGTTTTGGATTCGGGTGTTTTTTTCAAAAAACCCTAAAAAACAGCTTAAATAATAGAATTTGGGGGTCATTTTGATCCCAAAGTATTATTAACCTCAATAACCATAATTTCCACTCATTTTCAGTCTATTCTGAACACCTCACACCTCACAATATTATTTTTAGTCCTAAAATTTGCACCGAGGTCGCTGGATGACTAAGCTCAGCGACCCAAGTGGCCGACACAAACACCTGGCCCATCTAGGAGTGGCACTGCAGTGTCACGCAGGATGGCCCTTCCAAAAAACACTCCCCAAACAGCACATGACGCAAAGAAAAAAAGAGGCGCAATGAGGTAGCTGTGTGACTAAGCTCAGCGACCCTAGTGGCCGACACAAACACCTGGCCCATCTAGGAGTGGCACTGCAGTGTCACGCAGGATGGCCCTTCCAAAAAACAGTCCCCAAACAGCACATGACGCAAAGAAAAAAAGAGGCGCAATGAGGTAGCTGTGTGAGTAAGCTAAGCGACCCTAGTGGCCGACACAAACACCTGGCCCATCTAGGAGTGGCACTGCAGTGTCAGGCCGGATGGCCCTTCCAAAAAATACTCCCCAAACAGCACATGACGCAACGAAGAAAAAAAAGAGGCGCAATGAGGTAGCTGTGTGACTAAGATAAGTGACCCTAGTGGCCGACACAAACACCTGGCCCATCTAGGAGTGGCACTGCAGTGTCACGCAGGATGGCCCTTCCAAAAAATACTCCCCAAACAGCACATGACGCAAAGAAGAAAAAAAAGAGGCGCAATGAGGTAGCTGTGTGACTAAGATAAGCGACCCTAGTGGCCGACACAAACACCTGGCCCATCTAGGAGTGGCACTGCAGTGTCACGCAGGATGGCCCTTCCAAAAACACTCCCCAAACAGCACATGACGCAAAGAAAAATGAAAGAAAAAAGAGGTGCAAGATGGAATTGTCCTTGGGCCCTCCCACCCACCCTTATGTTGTATAAACAGGACATGCACACTTTAACCAACCCATCATTTCAGTGACAGGGTCTGCCACACGACTGTGACTGAAATGACGGGTTGGTTTGGACCCCCACCAAAAAAGAAGCAATTAATCTCTCCTTGCACAAACTGGCTCTACAGAGGCAAGATGTCCACCTCATCATCATCCTCCGATTCATCACCGTGTACATCCCCCTCCTCACAGATTATCAATTCGTCCCCACTGGAATCCACCATCACAGCTCCCTGTGTACTTTGTGGAGGCAATTGCTGCTGGTGAATGTCTCCATGGAGGAATTGATTATAATTCATTTTAATGAACATCATCTTCTCCACATTTTCTGGAAGTAACCTCGTACGCCGATTGCTGACAAGGTGAGCGGCGGCACTAAACACTCTTTCGGAGTACACACTTGTGGGAGGGCAACTTAGGTAGAATAAAGCCAGTTTGTGCAAGGGCCTCCAAATTGCCTCTTTTTCCTGCCAGTATACGTACGGACTGTCTGACGTGCCTACTTGGATGCGGTCACTCATATAATCCTCCACCATTCTTTCAATGGAGAGAGAATCATATGCAGTGCCAGTAGACGACATGTCCGTAATCGTTGTCAGGTCCTTCAGTCCGGACCAGATGTCAGCATCAGCAGTCGCTCCAGACTGCCCTGCATCACCGCCAGCGGGTGGGCTCTGAATTATGAGCCTTTTCCTCGCACCCCCAGTTGCGGGAGAATGTGAAGGAGGAGATGTTAACAGCTCGCGTTCCGCTTGACTTGACAATTTTCTCACCAGCAGTTCTTTGAACCCCTGCAGACTTGTGTCTGCCGGAAAGAGAGATACAACGTAGGTTTTAAATCTAGGATCGAGCACGGTGGCCAAAATGTAGTGCTCTGATTTCAACAGATTGACCACCCGTGAATCCTTGTTAAGCGAATTAAGGGCTCCATCCACAAGTCCCACATGCCTAGCAGAATCGATCAGTGTTAGCTCCTCCTTCAATGTCTCCAGCTTCTTCTGCAAAAGCCTGATGAGGGGAATGACCTGACTCAGGCTGGCAGTGTCTGAACTGACTTCACGTGTGGCAAGTTCAAAAGGTTGCAGAACCTTGCACAACGTTGAAATCATTCTCCACTGCGCTTGAGACAGATGCATTCCACCTCCTATATCGTGGTCAGTTGTATAGGCTTGAATGGCCTTTTGCTGCTCCTCCAACCTCTGAAGCATATAGAGGGTTGAATTCCACCTCGTTACCACTTCTTGCTTCAGATGATGGCAGGGCAGGTTCAGGCGTTTTTGGTGTTGCTCCAGTCTTCTGTACGTGGTGCCTGTACGCCGAAAGTGTCCCGCAATTCTTCTGGCCACCGACAGCATCTCTTGCACGCCCCTCTCGTTTTTTAAATAATTCTGCACCACCAAATTCAAGGTATGTGCAAAACATGGGACGTGCTGGAATTTGCCCATATTTAATGCACACACAATATTGCTGGCGTTGTCCGATGCCACAAATCCACAGGAGAGTCCAATTGGGGTAAGCCATTCTGCGATGATCTTCCTCAGTTGCCGTAAGAGGTTTTTAGCTGTGTGCGTATTCTGGAAAGCGGTAATACAAAGCGTAGCCTGCCTAGGAAAGAGTTGGCGTTTGCGAGATGCTGCTACTGGTGCCGCCGCTGCTGTTCTTGCGGCGGGAGTCAATACATCTACCCAGTGGGCTGTCACAGTCATATAGTCCTGAGTCTGCCCTGCTCCACTTGTCCACATGTCCGTGGTTAAGTGGACATTGGGTACAACTGCATTTTTTAGGACACTGGTGAGTCTTTTTCTGAGGTCTGTGTACATTTTCGGTATCGCCTGCCTAGAGAAATGGAACCTAGATGGTATTTGGTACCGGGGACACAGTACCTCAATCAAGTCTATAGTTGGCTCTGCAGTAATGATGGATACCGGAACCACGTTTCTCACCACCCAGGATGCCAAGGCCTCAGTTATCCGCTTTGCAGCAGGATGACTGCTGTGATATTTCATCTTCCTCGCAAAGGACTGTTGGACAGTCAATTGCTTGGTGGAAGTAGTAAAAGTGGTCTTAAGACTTCCCCTCTGGGATGACCATCGACTCCCAGCAACAACAGCAGCGCCAGCAGCAGTAGGCGTTACACGCAAGGATGCATCGGAGGAATCCCAGGCAGGAGAGGACTCGTCAGAATTGCCAGTGACATGGCCTGCAGGACTATTGGCATTCCTGGGGAAGGAGGAAATTGACACTGAGGGAGTTGGTGGGGTGGTTTGCGTGAGCTTGGTTACAAGAGGAAGGGATTTACTGGTCAGTGGACTGCTTCCGCTGTCGCCCAAAGTTTTTGACCTTGTCACTGACTTATGATGAATGCGCTGCAGGTGACGTATAAGGGAGGATGTTCCGAGGTGGTTAACGTTCTTACCCCTACTTATTACAGCTTGACAAAGGCAACACACGGCTTGACACCTGTTGTCCGCATTTCTGTTGAAATACTTCCACACCGAAGAGCTGATTTTTTGGGTATTTTCACCAGGCATGTCAATGGCCATATTCCTCCCACGGACAACAGGTGTCTCCCCGGGTGCCTGACTTAAACAAACCACCTCACCATCAGAATCCTCCTTGTCAATTTCCTCCCCAGCGCCAGCAACACCCATATCCTCCTCATCCTGGTGTACTTCAACACTGACATCTTCAATCTGACTATCAGGAACTGGACTGCAGGTGCTCCTTCCAGCACTTGCAGGGGGCGTGCAAATGGTGGAAGGCGCATGCTCTTCACGTCCAGTGTTGGGAAGGTCAGGCATCGCAACCGACACAATTGGACTCTCCTTGTGGATTTGTGATTTCGAAGAACGCACAGTTCTTTGCTGTGCTTTTGCCAGCTTAAGTCTTTTCATTTTTCTAGCGAGAGGCTGAGTGCTTCCATCCTCATGTGAAGCTGAACCACTAGCCATGAACATAGGCCAGGGCCTCAGCCGTTCCTTGCCACTCCGTGTGGTAAATGGCATATTGGCAAGTTTACGCTTCTCCTCCGACGATTTTATTTTAGATTTTTGAGTCCTTTTTTTACTGATATTTTGTGTTTTGGATTTTACATGCTCTGTACTATGACATTGGGCATCGGCCTTGGCAGACGACGTTGATGGCATTTCATCGTCTCGGCCATGACTAGTGGCAGCAGCTTCAGCACGAGGTGGAAGTGGATCTTGATCTTTCCCTATTTTTGGAACCTCAACATTTTTGTTCTCCATATTTTAATAGGCACAACTAAAAGGCACCTCAGGTAAACAATGGCGATGGATGGATACTAGTATACTTATGGATGACGAGTGACTGACGACACAGAGGTAGCTACAGCCGTGGACTACCGTACTGCGTTTGCTAGTATAGAGATGATAATGATATAAAAAATATATATATATCACTACTGCAGGTATATATAATATAATGACGGACCTGCTGGACACTGTCAGCAGACTCCTAAACTACTAGTATGAAGAAGATAGAAAAAAAAAACCCACCACAGGTAGGTATACAATTATGGACGAGCACTGATGACACAGAGGTAGCCACAGCCGTGGACTACCGTACTGCGTCTGCTAGTATAGAGATGATAATGATATAAAAAATATATATATATCACTACTGCAGGTATATATAATATAATGACGGACCTGCTGGACACTGTCAGCAGACTCCTAAACTACTAGTATGAAGAAGACAGAAAAAAAAAACCACCACAGGTAGGTTTACAATTATGGACGAGCACTGACGACACAGAGGTAGCTACAGCCGTGGTCTACCGTACTGCGTATGCTAGTATAGAGATGATAATGATATAAAAAATATATATATATCACTACTGCAGGTATATATAATATAATGACGGACCTGCTGGACACTGTCAGCAGACTCCTAAACTACTAGTATGAAGAAGATAGAAAAAAAAAAACCACCACAGGTAGGTATACAATTATGGACGAGCACTGACGACACAGAGGTAGCTACAGCCGTGGACTACCGTACTGCGTCTGCTAGTATAGAGATGATAATGATATAAAAAATATATATATATCACTACTGCAGGTATATATAATATAATGACGGACCTGCTGGACACTGTCAGCAGACTCCTAAACTACTAGTATGAAGAAGATAGAAAAAAAAACCCCACCACAGGTAGGTATACAATTATGGACGAGCACTGACGACACAGAGGTAGCCACAGCCGTGGACTACCGTACTGCGTCTGCTAATATAGAGATGATAAAGATGATAGAGATAAACAAAAAAAATATAACACTACTGCAGGTAAATATTTATATAATATAATGAATGACGGACCTGCTGGACACTGTCAGCAGAATGCGTTTATAGAATTAAAAAAAAAACACCACAGGAGTGTTTAACTTTTTCAGGCAGACAATATACTGGTGGTCACTGGTCAGTCACACTGGCAGCAAAAGTGTGCACTGTACTCCTGCTATAACTGCACCCCAGTCTCCCCCACAATTCAGCTGTGTGAGCAGTGAGCACTCAGCACAGTCAGATATACATAGATGATATTATCATGCAGCACACTGAGGCTGAGCACAGATATGGTATGTGACTGTGTATCGTTTTTTTTCAGGCAGAGAACGGATTATATTAAATAATAAAGTGGTCAGTCACTAGTAACTAACTATCAGCAAAACTCTGCACTCTGAGTACTCCTAATACTCCCCAAAATTACTAAGTAATCAACTCAAGTGTCTCTATCTATTCTAACGGAGAGGACGCCAGCCACGCCCTCTCCCTATCAATCTCAATGCACGTGTGAAAATGGCGGCGACGCGCGGCTCCTTATATAGAATCCGAGTCTTGCGATAGAATACGAGCCTCGCGAGAATCCGACAGCGGGATGATGACGTTCGGGCGCGCTCGGGTTAGCCGAGCAAGGCGGGAAGATCTGAGTCTGCCTCGGACCCGTGTAAAAAGGCTGAAGTTCGGGGGGGTTCGGATTCCGAGGAACCAAACCCGCTCATCTCTACTTTCAATGCATTAACTAGAAGCAAATGCATCACACACACACACACTTTCACTTACTGTACACTTTGTAGGCACTGCCGTACGAGTTGAGATTGTTCAGTGGAGCCAGCCACCTTACATAATTAGGCCCCAATGGTGGGAACTTTGCGGTCAGCGGTGAGGTTACTTTCGGTCAAGCGCTGACCGCAAAGTTCCCACCATTGGCTACAATGGAGCGCATAGGCGCTACATTGTATCTGTGCCGTGTGCTGCCTGACAGACACTACAGGAGCACACAGCCAATCAGGAGAGTGCCACGACGTGGCGCTCCCTGATTGGCTGAAGGGACCCTCTTTGACAGGAGTCAGGGGGGGTCCTGGCAGTCGGGGAAAGGGGTCCCATGTGTAAACATGGGGCCCCTTTCAGTGCGTGGTCGGTTTCCGTTTTATTATTTTGCCAAGTACGTGGATTATACAAAGAACAGAAGGTACACTGGATTATGTGAGTATAATTTTTTTCACAGGTACCCCTAGGATTCTACTTGGAGAAGATAACCGAGCCTCGTGGGAACATAGGTAAGTATGTGTGTATGTTGGTGTGCATGTATGTAATAAAGTTGTACTGTCACGGTGTGTGTGTCCTGTATTTATTGGGGTATTTTTTTAGTAGTAGTACTACAGGTACCAGCGGGCCCGGTTTTCCACCGCATGCTGGTACTTGTGGTTCTCCAAGTACCAGCATGCGGGGGAGGCTTGCTGGGACTTGTAGTACTGCTACTAAAAACAATATTCACAATTTCTCACAAGGCTATCAGCCCCCCATCCGCCGCCCTTGGATGGGGGGACAGCCTTGGGCTTCACCCCTGGCCCTTGGGTGGCTGGAGGGGGGGACCCCTTGATTGAAGGGGTCCCCACTCCTCCAGGGTACCCCGGCCAGGGGTGACTAGTTGGGGTTTTAATGGCATGGCCGCAGGGACCAATATCAAAGTGTCCCCCGGCTGTGGCATTATCTCCCCAGCTAGTGGAGCCCGGTGCTGGTTTCAAAAATACGGGGGACCCCTACGCTTTTTCCCCCCCGTATTTTTGGAACCAGGACCAGGCGCAGAGCCCGGTGCTGGTTGATTAAATATGGGGGAACCCCTGTCATTTCCCCCCCCATATTTTTTCACCCAGGACCGGCTCAAAGAGCCCGAGGCTGGTTGTGCTTAGGAGGGGGGACCCCACACAATTTTTTTCAGATTTTTTTAAGACTTAAATCAACTTTTTAAGGTACACAATGAAGCCCTGCACGGATCTCACAGATCCGGCCTGGATTCCTTGTGTTTTGACAGGCAGTGTTTTACTCATCACTCCCGTAAAACACTGCCTGATATTACGAATCACATCGACATTGGAAAAAACGATTGTGCGAAACTCGGCAGCTTAGTGAATAACCGTATCAGGATTCAAAAAGTTGCAGTAAAATGCACCCGATACCATTCGAGTTCAAACACCCTTAAAAACGGCAAAAACACGAATATTAGTAAATAAACCCCCTGGTGTCTACAGAGGTTAATAATTTATTTAACAGTGAATAATGAACAAATATACAGTAGTGCAAGGACTCAGGGAAACAGGTTGTACTTGCCAGCTCTCTGCAGCTTTACATAGAGGAGACTGTTGTGATATACAGTAGGAGTTTATTAATGTAGTAAACTTTATGGCAAGTGTTCTTTATCACTATATAACCATCTAGATGTGATACATAGTAGTTCTAAGTTGTAATTAACAAATACTTTCCAGTCTGGCAAAGTGGTTCAAAAATTAGACCCCTCTGCGATTCTGGCCAGAAGTGCGGTACATAGAGATATTGTGACCTGTGCCACGGGTTCCTGAGTGCACTATTAAAAGGCCCTACACACTGGGCGATAATACTCAAAGATATGAACGATATCGTTCATTAATGAATGAGATACCGTTAATATCTTTGAGTGTGGAGGCACCAGCGATGAACGATGCGTGGCCCCGCGCTCATTCATCACTGGTGCCCCGTTGGCCGTGCATGCTGACCAATATGGACGATCTTGTCCATATTTGCCTGCACTTCTATGGAGCCGTGTGATGGGGGAGTGAAGAAACTTCACTCCCCCCGTCACTGCCCCCCTGCTGCCGGGTCGCCCGTAGCTGCCGTCGGGCAGATTAGCAGCGGATCGCTTAATGTGAAGGGTCCTTAAGACTTCAGCAGGGTTGGATCCAGAGGGAGGGCGGTCAGTGTGACTATACAGCGGCCAGCAGTAGTGGGCAGAGAAGAAGTGTTACAGGGGGGAGAACGATCACACTAAAGCCGGGTACACACTAGACGATTTCAGCCTAAAAAATAAATGATAACGACATAAATTTTGTTATCGATAATTTTTTTGTTGAAATCGTCCAGTGTATATGGGGGTAATATTGGTGACCGATGAACGATGCGCGCTCCCGCACGTCGTTCAGCGATCACAGATATTGAGCTGACATGCAGCTCAACCCATCAATGTCGGGCTGAGCTGTATGTCCGGGAATGCTGGCGGTGACGTCATTGAACGTTATCGTTGAACGATAACATTCAGTGTGCTATATCATTCAACTATATAGTTGTTCATCGATGGCATATAAGCATCGCGTAGTGTGTACCCGTCTTTAACTCTGGGCAAATGGGAATTTACAATCTGTGAAGGTCATTTGTGAAACACACCCTATGCACACTGCAAAATGCCTTGGTATTACATTAGCATGCCTGGATGGTTAACCTAACATACATCAACGTGCGCACCATTCCTCTACTCGCGGAAGATACCTCTCCACTTTCTTTAGTCATTTTATTAATTACTCCACGAAACCGATTCTGTACTTTGCAAGGAACGCCTCCTCTCTACCCAATTACCCTTCTAAGCAAGTACAAACCTTTGCTCCTGTGCATGCTCGGCCGCCAAATACGATGGGCGCGCAATGAGTGTGAACACCTCTGCCCAATTGAAAGGCAGAGGCGTTCGCGGGGTGGGCGGGGAGCGGCAACAGAACATTGCGGGGGCGGCACTGGGAAAAAAGGGGCACGGCGGTGGCATTTTCGGGGGGGCTGCGTGGCTCCGGTGATAAAAATGGCGGCTGACCACCTGCATACTCAGCCTAGCTGCGGCTGCAGGGGGTCATCCACAGTTGCGGCGACCGCAACTAATTTGGCCATTCTGCATGGCCATTCTGCATGCTGTGTGACCTTGCCCTGCGATGTGCGGCCCATACCATGCAAAAGAAAGGATTGCAGATTCAGCTTTTTACCAGAATCTGCAATCCGTACTGAATGACCCCCTTTATACCATCATACAAAGTTAGGAGTTTGGTAAGGTGCCTATACTTTAAGTTTTAAACAAAGTTCCTCTTATCCCGTGATATAACAAAACACAGTATGTGAGTAGTTGGACTTTAAGTAAATTTTGTTTAGGTCTTATTCAGTTTCAACGTTTGTTAAAGTATATATTGGGAAAAATCTGCATCAAGTTTCAAGAGTTTATTTTAACTTCAAAGTACATGTGCAGCTTTCAGGGAGATTCTTTTAGATATTTATAAGGGTGGCTGCGGCTTGCCAGAATTTTGAAAAGATCACACCATCTGCTTTGTTCAAACAAGATGTCCCAGTTTTCAGATTTAATTTGATTCTGATTATCTTTTTCCTCTGATGATTTTTTTATTTTATAGAAGTGCTAATTATTTAAGTATCACCTCTAACTACGAAAGGAATACTAGCTTGCGTTAGTATTGTGTTTTTTATACAGAGCATGTTGTTTGTGATTGTACATCGCCTACGAAAATAAAAAAATCAGGTTGAAAGCCTTTAGAAAAACATGTGATTAATTCTATGTGTACAAAAAATATTTCTCTGACGTCCTAGTGGATGCTGGGACTCCGTAAGGACCATGGGGAATAGCGGCTCCGCAGGAGACAGGGCACAAAATAAAAGCTTAAGGATCAGGTGGTGTGCACTGGCTCCTCCCCCTATGACCCTCCTCCAAGCCTCAGTTAGATTTTTGTGCCCGGCCGAGAAGGGTGCAATCTAGGTGGCTCTCCTGAGCTGCTTAGAATAAAAGTTTAGTTTAGGTTTTTTTATTTTCAGTGAGTCCTGCTGGCAACAGGCTCACTGCATCGTGGGACTAAGGGGAGAAGAAACGGACTCACCTGAGTGCAGAGTGGATCGGGTTTCTTAGGCTACTGGACATTAGCTCCAGAGGGACGATCACAGGTTCAGCCTGGATGGGTCACCGGAGCCGCGCCGCCGTCCCCCTTACAGAGCCAGAAGAGACGAAGAGGTCCGGTGAAATCGGCGGCAGAAGACATCCTGTCTTCAGACTAAGGTAGCGCACAGCACCGCAGCTGTGCGCCATTGCTCTCAGCACACTTCACACTCCGGTCACTGAGGGTGCAGGGCGCTGGGGGGGAGCGCCCTGAGACGCAATATAACAGTATATACCTTAGGTGGCAAAAAGAATACATCACATATAGCTCCTGGGCTATATGGATGTATTTTAACCCCTGCCATTTTTACACTAAAAAGCGGGAGATAAGGACGTCGTGAAGGGGCGGAGCCTATCTCCTCAGCACACAAGCGCCATTTTCCCTCACAGCTCCGCTGGAAGGACGGCTCCCTGACTCTCCCCTGCAGTCCTGCTTCAGAATCAGGGTAAAAAAGAGAAGGGGGGGCATTTTTGGCAGCAAATAACGATAATAACGGCAGCTATAAGGGAATAACACTTATATAAGGTTATCCCTGTATATATATATAGCGCTGGGTGTGTGCTGGCAGACTCTCCCTCTGTCTCTCCAAAGGGCTAAGTGGGGTCTTGTCCTCTATCAGAGCATTCCCGGTGTGTGTGCTGTGTGTCGGTACGCGTGTGTCGACATGTATGAGGAGGAAAATGAGGTGGAGGCGGAGCAGTTGCCTGTGTTAGTGATGTCACCCCCTAGGGAGTCGACACCTGACTGGATGATTGTGTTTAAACAATTAAGTGATAATGTCAGCAATTTGCAAAAAACTGTTGACGACATGAGACAGCCGGCAAATCAATTAGTGCCTGTTCAGGCGTCTCAGACACCGTAGGCATTGAACCTTTCTGACACTACAAGTACCACAAAGAAGGGTATTATGTGGGGTGTGAAAAAACTGCCAATAGTTTTTCCTGAGTCAGATGAAATTAATGAGGTGTGTGATAAAGCGTGGGTTTCCCCCGATAAAAAACAGCTAATTTCTAATAAATTATTAGCACTATATCCTTTCCCGCCAGAGGTTAGGGCGCGGTGGGAAACACCCCCTAGGGTAGATAAGGCGCTCACACGTTTATCTAAACAAGTAGCGTTACCGTCCCCTGATACGGCCACCCTCAAAGAACCAGCTGATAGGAGGCTGGAAAATATCCTAAAAAGTATATACACACATACTGGTGTTATACTGCGACCAGCAATCGCCTCAGCCTGGATGTGCAGTGCTGGAGTCGCATGGGCGGATTCCCTGACTGAGAATATTGATACCCTGGATAGGGACAATATTTTGTTAACTATAGAACATTTAAAGGATGCATTGCTATATATGCGTGATGCACAGAGGGATATTTGCACCCTGGCATCAAGAGTAAGTGCAATGTCCATCTCTGCCAGAAGAGCATTATGGACGCGACAGTGGTCAGGGGATGCAGATTCCAAACGGCACATGGAAGTATTGCCGTATAAAGGGGAGGAGTTATTTGGGGCTGGTCTATCGGACCTGGTGGCCACGGCAACGGCTGGGAAATCCACCATTTTACCCCAGGTCACTTCACATCAGCAGAAAAAGACACAGTCTTTTCAAACTCAGTCCTTTCGTTCCCATAAGTACAAGCGAGCAAAAGGCCACTCCTTTCTGCCCAGGGGCAGAGGAAGAGGAAAAAGACTGCACCATGCAGCCGCTTCCCAGGAGCAGAAGCCCTCCCCTGCTTCTGCCAAGTCTACAGCATGACGCTGGGGCTTTACAAGCAGACTCAGATATGGTGGGGGCCCGTCTCAAGAATTTCAACGCGCAGTGGGCTCACTCGCAAGTGGATCCTTGGATTCTACAGGTAGTATCGCAGGGGTACAAACTGGAATTCGAGGCGTTTCCCCCTCCGACAGGGAGGCAGTTTTGAAAGCCATTCACAAGCTGTATTCCCAGCAGGTGATAATCAAGGTACCCCTCCTGCAACAAGGAAAGGGGTATTATTCCACGCTGTTTGTGGTACCGAAGCCGGACGGCTCGGTGAGACCAATTTTAAATCTGAAATCCTTGAACACTTACATAAAAAGGTTCAAATTCAAGATGGAGTCACTCAGAGCAGTGATAGCGAACCTGGAAGAAGGGGACTATATGGTGTCTCTGGACATCAAAGATGCTTATCTCCACGTCCCAATATACCCTTCTCACCAAGGGTACCTCAGGTTTGTAGTACAAAACTGTCATTATCAGTTTCAGACGCTGCCGTTTGGATTGTCCACGGCACCTCGGGTCTTTACCAAGGTAATGGCCGAAATGATGATTCTTCTACGAAGAAAAGGCATTTTAATTATCCCTTACTTGGACGATCTCCTGATAAGGGCAAGATCCAGGGAACAGTTAGAAGTCGGAGTAGCACTATCTCAGGTAGTGTTACGTCAGCACGGGTGGATTCTAAATATTCCAAAATCGCAGCTGATTCCAACGACACGTCTACTGTTCCTAGGAATGATTCTGGACACAGTCCAGAAGAAGGTGTTTCTCCCGGAGGAGAAGGCCAGGGAGTTATCCGAGCTAGTCAGGAACCTCCTAAAACTAGGCCAGGTCTCAGTGCATCAGTGCACGAGGGTCCTGGGAAAAATGGTGGCTTCTTACGAAGCGATTCCATTCAGAAGATTCCATGCAAGAACGTTTCAGTGGGATCTACTGGACAAATGGTCCGGATCGCATCTGCAGATGCATCAGCGGATAACCCTGTCGCCAAGGACAAGGGTGTCTCTCCTGTGGTGGCTGCAGAGTGCTCATCTACTAGAGGGCCGCAGATTTGGCATTCAGGATTGGATCCTGGTAACCACGGATGCCAGCCTGAGAGGCTGGGGAGCAGTCACACAGGGAAGGAATTTCCAGGGCTTGTGGTCAAGCATGGAAACATCTCTTCATATAAACATTCTGGAACTAAGGGCCATTTACAATGCCCTAAGTCAAGCAAAACCTCTGCTTCAGGGTCAGGCGGTGTTGATCCAATCGGACAACATCACGTCAGTCGCCCACGTAAACAGACAGGGCGGCACGAGAAGCAGGAGGGCAATGGCAGAAGCTGCAAGGATTCTTCGCTGGGCGGAAAATCATGTGATAGCACTGTCAGCAGTGTTCATTCCGGGAGTGGACAACTGGGAAGCAGACTTCCTCAGCAGACACGACCTTCACCCGGGAGAGTGGGGACTTCACCCAGAAGTCTTCCACCTGATTGTAAACCGTTGGGAAAAACCAAAGGTGGACATGATGGCGTCACGTCTAAACAAAAAACTGGACAGATATTGCGCCAGGTCAAGGGACCCTCAGGCAATAGCAGTGGACGCTCTGGTAACGCCGTGGGTGTACCAGTCAGTGTATGTGTTCCCTCCTCTGCCTCTCATACCAAAAGTACTGAGAATCATAAGAAGGAGAGGAGTAAGAAGTATACTCGTGGTTCCGGATTGGCCAAGAAGGACTTGGTACCCGGAACTTCAAGAGATGCTCACGGACGAACCGTGGCCTCTACCTCTAAGAAAGGACCTGCTACTGCAGGGGCCTTGTCTGTTCCAAGACTTACCGCGGCTGCGTTTGACGGCATGGCGGTTGAACGCCGGATCCTGAGGGAAAAAGGCATTCCAGAAGAAGTCATCCCTACTCTGGTCAAAGCCAGGAAGGACGTAACCGCAAAACATTATCACCGCATTTGGCGTAAATATGTTGCGTGGTGTGAGGCCAAGAAGGCCCCTACAGAGGAATTTCAACTGGGTCGTTTCCTTCATTTCCTGCAAACAGGACTGTCTATGGGCCTAAAATTAGGGTCCATTAAGGTTCAAATTTCGGCCCTGTCGATTTTCTTCCAGAAAGAACTGGCTTCAGTACCTGAAGTTCAGACATTTGTAAAAGGGGTGCTGCACATACAGCCTCCTTTTGTGCCTCCAGTGGCACCTTGGGATCTCAATGTGGTGTTGAGTTTTCTAAAGTCACATTGGTTTGAACCACTTTCCACGGTGGACTTAAAATATCTCACATGGAAGGTGTCGATGCTGTTAGCCTTGGCTTCAGCCAGGCGTGTGTCAGAATTGGCGGCTTTATCATATAAAAGCCCTTACTTAATTTTTCATTCTGACAGGGCGGAATTGAGGACTCGTCCTCAATTTCTACCTAAGGTGGTTTCTGCATTTCACATGAACCAACCTATTGTGGTACCTGCGGCTACCAGGGACTTAGAGGACTCTAAGTTGCTTGACGTTGTCAGGGCCTTGAAAATATATGTTTCCAGGACGGCTGGAGTCAGAAAATCTGACTCGCTGTTTATCCTGTATGCACCCAACAAGCTGGGTGCTCCTGCTTCTAAGCAGACGATTGCTCGTTGGATTTGTAGTACAATTCAGCTTGCACATTCTGTGGCAGGATTGCCACAGCCAAAATCAGTAAAAGCCCATTCCACAAGGAAAGTGGGCTCATCTTGGGCGGCTGCCCGAGGGGTCTCGGCTTTACAACTTTGCCGAGCAGCTACTTGGTCAGGGGCAAACACGTTTGCTAAATTCTACAAATTTGATACCCTGGCTGAGGAGGACCTGGAGTTCTCTCATTCGGTGCTGCAGAGTCATCCGCACTCTCCCGCCCGTTTGGGAGCTTTGGTATAATCCCCATGGTCCTTACGGAGTCCCAGCATCCACTAGGACGTCAGAGAAAATAAGATTTTACTTACCGATAAATCTATTTCTCGTAGTCCGTAGTGGATGCTGGGCGCCCATCCCAAGTGCGGATTGTCTGCAATACTTGTACATAGTTATTGTTACAAAAAAATCGGGTTGTTATTGTTGTGAGCCGTCTGTTCAGAGGCTCCTACGTTTGTCATACTGTTAACTGGGTTCAGATCACAAGTTGTACGGTGTGATTGGTGTGGCTGGTATGAGTCTTACCCGGGATTCAAAATCCTTCCTTATTATGTACGCTCGTCCGGGCACAGTATCCTAACTGAGGCTTGGAGGAGGGTCATAGGGGGAGGAGCCAGTGCACACCACCTGATCCTTAAGCTTTTATTTTGTGCCCTGTCTCCTGCGGAGCCGCTATTCCCCATGGTCCTTACGGAGTCCCAGCATCCACTACGGACTACGAGAAATAGATTTATCGGTAAGTAAAATCTTATTATAATCCTTCTACTCTTGTCTAATATCTAGGGCTTTAGTTACTCTACAGCGGCTTTTCAAAACTAACGATTAGCGGCGTATTTACCTGCAGAATTTTAAGCAGCAATACTATTAAGTACAAAATTTCAAAGCTGCCGTTTAGTACATAACTCCCAAGCAGGGATGGTAATAGATTGTGACTATTCGGTTTCATGCATTTTCTGTATTCAGTGGGTGATGATTTCAGAAATGATAATGAGGTTTTAATGTTTTCTCACTTTTGATTTGCTTTTTTGAGGCTTTCAATGATTGTCTTTGGTGGCTAATGCCAGCATTGGACTACTCCCTACTGGCAGAACATACGTTGATAGGTGTGAGCGTTGTGTGATGGAGGTCACTTCACATGTTGAATAGTTTAAATGGATCTTTGGATCCCAGCCGCCGGCAAACCATTACCAACCAGGTTAATTCAGCATGATTGCGGTATGAAACCGATTCAGTTAGATGCGGGTTACAGAGGTAGTTTGCAGTATCTGGGCTAAATGTTGGAAATATTCTGACTCAATAACCAGGCTGTAAGTGTAAGGCTCCTGAGACAGTTCCTCTGTGTATGTCTGTATTTATTCAAAAAGGGAAAAATAAGAATTTACTCACCGGTAATTCTATTTCTCGTAGTCCGTAGTGGATGCTGGTACTCCGTAAGGACCATGGGGAATAGCGGCTCCGCAGGAGACTGGGCACAACTAAAAGAAAGCTTTAGACTACTGGTGTGCACTGGCTCCTCCCACTAAGACCCTCCTCCAGACTTCAGTTAGGATACTGTGCCCGGAAGAGCTGACACAATAAGGAAAGATTTTGAATCCCGGGTAAGACTCATACCAGCCACACCAATCACACCGTATAACTCGTGATACAATACCCAGTTAACAGTATGATAACAACTGAGCCTCTCAACAGATGGCTCAACAATAACCCTTTAGTTAAACAATAACTATATACAAGTATTGCAGACAATCCGCACTTGGGATGGGCGCCCAGCATCCACTACGGACTACGAGAAATAGATTTACCGGTGAGTAAATTCTTATTTTCTCTAACGTCCTAGTGGATGCTGGGACTCCGTAAGGACCATGGGGATTATACCAAAGCTCCCAAACGGGCGGGAGAGTGCGGATGACTCTGCAGCACCAAATGGGCAAACTCTAGGTCCTCCTCAGCCAGGGTGTCAAACTTGTAGAATTTAGCAAACGTGTTTGACCCCGACCAAGTAGCTGCTCGGCAAAGTTGTAGAGCCGAGACCCCTCGGGCAGCCGCCCAAGAAGAGCCCACCTTCCACGTGGAATGGGCTTTCACTGATTTAGGATGCGGCAGTCCAGCCGCAGAATGTGCAAGCTGAATCGTACTACAGATCCAGCGAGCAATAGTCTGCTTTGAAGCAGGTGCACCCAACTTGTTGGGCGCATACAGGATAAATAGCGAGTCAGTCTTTCTGACTCCCGCTGTCCTGGAAACATAAATTTTCAGGGCCCTGACTACGTCCAACAACTTGGAAGCCTCCAAGCCTTTAGTAGCCGCAGGCACCACGATAGGTTGGTTCAGATGAAAAGCTGATACCACCTTAGGGAGAAATTGGGGACGAGTCCTCAATACTGCCCTATCCATATGGAAAATCAGATAAGGGCTTTTACATGACAAAGCCGCCAATTCTGATACACGCCTGGCCGAAGCCAAGGCCAACAACATGACCACTTTCCACGTGAGATATTTCAATTCCACATTTTTCAGTGGCTCAAACCAATGCGACTTTAGGAAATCCAACACCACGTTGTGATCCCAAGGTGCCACTGGAGGCACAAACGGGTGCTGACTATGCAGCACTCCCTTAACAAAAGTCTAAACTTCAGGCAGTGAAGCCAGTTCTACTTTTGGAAGAAAATCGATAGAGCCGAAATCTGGACCTTAATGGAACCCAATTTTAGGCCCATAGTCACCTCTGACTGTAGGAAGTGCAGAAATCGACCTAGCTGAAATTCCTCCTTTGGGGCCTTCCTGGCCTCACAGCACGCAACATATTTCCGCCATATGCGGTGATAATGGTTTGCGTTCACTTCTTTCCTAGCTTTAATTAGCGTAGGGATAACTTCCTCCGGAATGCCCTTTTCCTTCAGGATCCGGCGTTCAACCGCCATGCCGTCAAACGCAGCCGCGGTACGTCTTGGAACAGACAGACCCCCTGCTGCAGCAGGTCCTGTCTGAGCGGCAGAGGCCATGGGTCCTCTGAGATCATTTCTTGGAGTTCTGGGTACCAAGCTCTTCTTGGCCAATCCGGAACAATGAGTATAGTTCTTACTCCTCTCCTTCTTATTATTCTCATTACCCTGGGTAAGAGAGGCAGAGAAGGGAACACATACACCGACTGGTACACCCACGGTGTTACCAGAGCGTCCACAGCTATCGCCTGAGGGTCCCCTGACCTGGCGCAATATCTTTGTAGATTTTTGTTGAGGCGGGACGCCATCATGTCCACCTGTGGCCTTTCCCAACGGTGTACAAACATTTGGAAGACTTCTGGATGAAGTCCCCACTCTCCCGGGTGGAGGTCGTGTCTGCTGAGAAAGTCTGATCTCAGTTGTCCACTCCGGGAATGAACACTGCAGACAGCGCTAACACATGATTTTCCGCCCATCGGAGAATCCTTGTGGCTTCTGCCATCGCCATCCTGCTTCTTGTGCCGCCCTGTCGGTTTACATGAGCGACCGCCGTGATGTTGTCTGACTGGATCAGCACCGGCCGGTGTTGAAGCAGGGGTCTAGCCTGACTTAGGGCATTGTAAATGGCCCATAGTTCCAGAATATTTATGTGTAGGGAAGTCTCCTGACTATTCCATAGGCCTTGGAAGTTTCTTCCCTGTGTGACTGCCCCCCAGCCTCGAAGGCTGGCATCCGTGGTCACCAGGACCCAGTCCTGTATGCCGAATCTGCGGCCCCCTAGAAGATGAGCACTCTGCAGCCACCACAACAGCGACACCCTGGCCCTTGGAGACAGGGTTATCCGCCGATGCATCTGAAGATGCGACCCGGACCACTTGTCCAACAGATCCCACTGGAAGATCCTTGCATGGGACCTGGCGAATGGAATTTCTTCGTAAGAAGCTACCATCTTTCCCAGGGCTCGCGTGCATTGATGCACCGACACCTGTATTTGTATTAGGAGGTCTCTGTCTAGAGACGACAACTCCTTGGACTTCTCCTCCGGGAGAAACCCTTTTATCCTGTTCTGTGTCCAGAACCATACACAGGAACAGTAGACGCGTCGTAGGAACCAGCTGCGACTTTGGAATATTCAGAATCCAGCCGTGCTGTTGTAGCACTTCCCGAGATAGTGCTACTCCGACGAACAACTGCTCCCTGGACCTCGCCTTTATAAGGAGATCGTCCAAGTACGGGATAATTATTTCGGCCATTACCTTGGTAAATACCTCGGTGCCGGGGACAGACCAACGGCAACGTCTGGAATTGGTAATGACAATCCTGTACTACAATTTTGAGGTACTCCTGGTGAAGAGGGTAAATAGGGACATGCAGGTAAGCATCCTTGATGTCCAGTGATACCATGAAATTCTCCAGGCTTGCAATAATCGCCCTGAGCGATTCCATTTTGAACTTGAACCTTCGTATATAAGTGTTCAAGGATTTAAATTTTAGAATGGGTCTCACCGAACCGTCTGGTTTCGGTACCACAACATTTTGGAATAGTAACCCCGGCCTTGTTGAAGGAGGGGTACCTTGATTTCACCTGCTGGAAGTACAGCTTGTGAATTTCCGCCAGTACTACCTTTCTCCGAGGGCAGCAGGCAAGGCTGATGTGAGGTAACGGCGAGGGGGAGTCGCCTCGAACTCCAGCCTGTATCCCTGTGATACTACTAGCAGAACCTAGGGATCCACCTGTGGGCAAGCCCACTGGTCCCTGAAGTTCCCGAGACGCGCCCCCACCGCACCTGTCTCCACCTGTGGAGCCCCAGCGTCATGCGGTGGACTCAGAGGAAGCGGGGGAAGATTTTTGATCCTGGGAACTGGCTGTCTAGTGCAGCTTTTTCCTTCTTCCCTTGTCTCTGTGCAGAAAGGAAGCGCCTTTGACCCGCTTGCTTTTCTGAAGCCGAAAGGACTGTACCTGAAAATACGGTGCTTTCTTAGGCTGTGAGGAAACCTGAGGTAAAAAAATTTCTTCCCAGCTGTTGCTGTGGATACGAGGTCCCAGAGACCATCCCCAAACAATTCCTCACCCTTATAAGGCAGAATCTCCATGTGCCTTTTAAAGGCAGCATCACTTGTCCACTGCCGGGTTTCTAATACCCTCCTGGCAGAATGGACATTGCATTAATTCTGGATGCCAGCCGGCAAATATCCCTCTGTGCATCCTTCATATATAAGATTACGTCTTTAATATGCTCTATGTTAGCAAAATATTATCCCTGCCTAGGGTATTAATATTATCTGACAGGGTATCAGACCACGCTGCAGCAGCACTATTTATGCTGAGGCAATTGCAGGTCTCAGTATAGAACCTGAGTGTGTATATACAGACTTCAGGATAGCCTCCTGCTTTTTATCAGCAGGCTCCTTCAAGGTGGCCGTATCCTAAGACGGCAGTGCCACCTTTTTTGACAAACGTGTGAGCGCCTTATCCACCCTAGGGGATATCTCCCAACGTGACCAATCCTCTGGCGGGAAAGGGTACGCCATCAGTAACTTTTTTGAAATTACCAGTTTCTTATCGGGGGAACCCACGCTTCTTCACACACTTCATTCACTCATCTGATGGGGGAACAAAACACTGGCTGCTTTTTCTCCCCAAACATAAAACCCCTTTTATGTGGTACTTGGGTTCATGTCAGAAATGTGTAACACATTTTTCATTGCCGAGATCATGTAACGGATGTTCCTAGTGGATTGTGTATATATCTCAACCTCGTCGACACTGGAGTCAGACTCCGTGTCGACATCTGTGTCTGCCATCTGAGGTAACAGGCGTTTTTTGAGCCCCTGATGGCCTTTGAGACGCCTGGGCAGGCGCGGGCTGAGAAGCCGGCTGTCCCACAGCTGTTACGTCATCCAGCCTTTTATGTAAGGAGTTGACATTGTCGGTTAATACCTTCCACCTATCCATCCACTCTGGTGTCGGCCCCACAGGGGGCGACATCCCATTTATCGGCCTCTGCTCCGCCTCCACTTAACCTTCCTCATCCAACATGTCGACACAGCCGTACCGACACACCGCACACACACAGGGAATGCTCTGACTGAGGACAGGACCCCACAAAGTCCTTTGGGGAGACAGAGAGAGAGTATGCCAGCACACACCAGAGCGCTATATAATGCAGGGATTAACATTATAACTGAGTGATTTCCCCCCCCAATAGCTGCTTGTATACATATATTGCGCCTAAATTTAGTGCCCCCCCTCTCTTTTTAACCCTTTGAGCCTGAAAACTACAGGGGAGAGCCTGGGGAGCTGTCTTCCAGCTGCACTGTGAAGAAAAAATGGCGCCAGTGTGCTGAGGGAGATAGCCCCGCCCCTTTTTCGGCTGACTTTTCTCCCGCTTTTTTATGGATTCTGGCAGGGGTAATTTATCACATATATAGCCCTGGGACTATATATTGTGATGATTTGCCAGCCAAGGTGTCTTATATTGCCCTCAGGGCGCCCCCCCCAGCGCCCTGCACCCATCAGTGACCGAAGTGTGAGGTGTGCATGAGGAGCAATGGCGCACAACTGCAGTGCTGTGCGCTACCTTGTTGAAGACAGAAGTCTTCTGCCGCCGATTTTCCGGAACACTTCTTGCTTCTGGCTCTGTAAGGGGGCCGGCGGCGCGGCTCCGGGAACGAACACCAAAGTCGGGTCCTGCGGTCGATCCCTCTGGAGCTAATGGTGTCCAGTAGCCTAAGAAGCCCAAACTACCACCCGTTAGGTAGGTTCGCTTCTTCTCCCCTTAGTCCCTCGCTGCAGTGAGTCTGTTGCCAGCAGATCTCACTGTAAAATAAAAAACCTAAATATACTTTCTTTCTAGGAGCTCAAGAGAGCCCCTAGTGTGCATCCAGCTCAGCCGGGCACAAGATTCTAACTGAAGTCTGGAGGAGGGTCATAGTGGGAGGAGCCAGTGCACACCAGTAGTCTATAGCTTTCTTTTAGTTGTGCCCAGTCTCCTGTGGAGCCGCTATTCCCCATGGTCCTTACGGAGTCCCAGCATCCACTTAGGACGTTAGAGAACGTTCTGATGCCGCACTGGACAGGTAAATTATGTTACATCGGTAATAATCTAACCAAGCATGAAGGAGTCAAAAGAAAATAATTTTTCGATCATTTTATGACTTGGTGGTGCACCCTGAGCCAGTAAATGACATACAAGCACAGAGAGAGAAAAAGCAAGCTCTTGTTTGGGCGCACTCTTAAACAAACTTAAAACATATTATAAGGTCATGAACAGATAAAACTCTAATTTTATTAGCATTATTAAAATGAAGATTACATCCAGCCGACAAACAATTGTAAATAAAGGAATGTTCTGGTCATGTCTACAGTAGATATTAAGCATGGAAAATGGATACAGACATGGACACAAACAGTACCATGTCCAATCCCCCTCGACCAGTACAGATAATTCTGTATTAATCAGACCTAATCCGGTCAATGTAAAACAAAAGACTGTGATCAGTCAAAACAAAACCTGGGATACCAAAACACCATTATAGTGAGGGGGTCCTGTGTGTGAGTACCTTACAACATGTTAATAAAGTATTGTTAATATGCCTAATTGTAAAGGCACACCCTGTTGATGGGGTTTTCTTATGACAAAGGTTCAAAATTGAGAGAAAGCAGAAGGAAGTAAAGAAGTTGATGCTGCTGTCAGTGTCGCAACCCGTCTCTGAATCCAGATTCATTCACGTATTCTACAGCACTGAGTCTTCCTGAGAGGTTTCCCTTCACAGTACTGATCAGAGGAGGTCGGACATATTCAGTGGGGTGTGGTCGTAGAAAACGATATGTTGCTACAGGCTGATTAGAGTGCACCTGAAAAGGAATAGCTATGAGGATCCCAGCATGTATAATTGTAAAGTGCTGGTAGGTTCAGATGGGTAGGTAGTGGTACCCAGAGAAAATAAAGTGTGGATCTGCTGTCCAACGTTAGACAAGGACCTGACACTAAGTGTCTTCAGCCTCCGCGCACTGAGCTATGGGCGGAGACAAGCGGCTAGAAGTAATCAAATCGCTATCGCTGGGAAAAATTGCTGGGGCCAAAAAATGTGAGCGATTTTAACTAACTTTAACAGCGACCTAGTCAAAATTGATTTGCCTGCACAGTCTATTCTTCCCAGCGATAGCGACCTGGTGGGGACGCGCATCGCTATCGCTGGCTGTGTACCCACAGAGAGATATGAACTAACTTTCTGAGCGATTTTGACTACAGTATATAGTCAAAATCGCTCAGCCGTATTGCTCCGTGTGTATGGACCTTTAGTGTACAGTTAGTGTGATTTCACCCAAGGACAATTGCAGTGTTGCCTAATCTGGCAGTGTGGCTTATTGAGCAAGTGATAGTACAGCCATACTCCACTGATAGAGGAGCATGAACCGGAGCTTGTAGCGGAACAGGGTTAATAACATCTTTGCAACCAAGATCTCTGTATTTCTATTATTATGTAGTATTCAAATCTCACTGCTGATCCTTTTCAGTGTTCTGGGGGAATATTTTTCCTATTTTTGTGGCTAGAATAAAATTGTTAAATCCATTGAGCAACTACCATTTTAAATTAAGGGAATTGAGCATCATCTCCAGAGGAGCCATATTGTAGACTACGCAGTAATATGCATGCAGTGGTAGCAGTGGGACTTGTAGTTCCACAAGCAGTGGTGACTCAATAGTAAGTGGTGGCCTTGCTGCATCTGTAAAGCTCAGTGACAGGACAATTGTAGGCATGTCCTACTTCCATGGAGGATGGAGGAAGAATGCATGGTAAGCCGCATTGGGTCAGAAGGCACATTGGATCAGAGGTCATGTGTTCCCAGTGGTTACTATGGGAACGGACAGGGGACTGAGCAGTAGTGGATTTACTACAAGGCATTCAAAGTGGATGCCTAGAGCCCGGTGGGTCTCAGGGGCCCAAACGAAATGGCCTGGCTGACTCACAGCATTTGAAAAACGTTTTTTGTGCTGGGCAGTTTTAATGGTCCCGACAGGCTGTCAGTGTTTAGACAGCTGCCCGGTGCCTGCCAGTGCTCTTCCAGCGCTTGCCTGTGTCCTTCCGAATAAGGTGTGCGTGTGACATCTTGACGCACATGCATTTGACGTCACACACCGGTGAGCGGTGAGTGGGTACGTGTGGCGTGAGTGGACACGTGTGGTGGAGAGTGGGCACGTGTGGCGGTGAGTGGGTACGTGTGGCGGAGAGTGGGTACGTGTGGTGGCGAGTTGGTACTTGTGGCGGTGAGTGGGTGCGTATGATGGGAGTGGGAATGTGTGATGGTGAGTGGGTATGTGTGACGGTGAGTGTGTACGTGTGGCGGTGAGTGGGAATGTGTGATGGCGAGTGGGTATGTGTGACGGTGAGTGGGTATGTGTGACGGCGAATGGGTACGCGTGACGGTGAGTGGGTATGTGTGACGTGAGCGGTGAGTGGGTATGTGTGACGGTGAACGGTGAGTGGGAATGTGTGACGGTGAGTGGTGAGTGGGTATGTGTGACAGAGAGTGGTGAGTGGTTATGTGTGACTGCCAGGGGTGGGTGGGAATGTGTGAGTGGGAATGTGTGACAGGGGGGGGTGAGTTGGAATGTGTGACGGTGAGCGTTAAGTGGGTAAGTGTGACAGTGAGCGGTGAGTGGGTATATGTGACAGCCAGGGGTGAGTGGGAATGTGTGACAGGGAGGGGTGAGTGGGAATGTGTTACAGTGAGGAGGTGAGTGGGATTGTGTGACGGTGAGGGGGGAGAGGGATTGTGTGAGGTTGAATGGGTACGTGTGAGCGGTGAGTGGGTACGTGTGACCGCGAGGGATGAGGGTGGATGTGTGACAGTGAGTTGTGAATGGGAATGTGTGACAGTGAGGGGTGAGTGGGTATGTGTGAGCGGGAAAGTGTGACAGGGAGGGGTGAGTTGGAATGTGTGACGGTGAGCGTTAAGTGGGTACGTGTGACAGTGAGCGGTGAGTGGGCATGTGTGACAGCCAGGGGTGAGTGGGAATGTGTGACAGGGAGGGGTGAGTGGGAATGTGTTACAGTGAGGGGTGAGTGGTGAGTGGGAATATGTGACAGTGAGGGGTGAGTGGGTATGTGTGACGGTGAGGGGGGAGAGGAATTGTGTGAGGTTGAATGGGTACGTGTGAGCAGTGAGTGGGTACGGGTGTGGTTCGTTTTATCGACAGTGTCTAGGTCGACAATGTTTAGGTCGACCACTATAGGTCGACAGTAACTAGGTCGACATGGATGGAAGGTCGACAGGGTTTCTAGGTCGACATGTGCTAGGTCGACAGGTCTAAAGGTCGACATGAGGATTATTATTTTTGTGTCGTTCTCTTCGTAGAGTGACCGGGATCCCAAATTAGTGCACCGCGTCCCCTCGCATGGCTCGCTTCGCTCGCCATGCTTCGGGCATGGTGCCTTCGCTCCGCTACCGCTTCGCTCGGCACACTTTACCGTTCCAATCGTAGTCCACGTGAATCGTTAAGTATGGAAAAAAATAAATGTTAAACTCATGTCGACCTTTAGACCTGTCACATGTCGACCTAGAAACCCTGTCGACCTTCCATCCATGTCGACCTAGTGACTGTCGACCTATAGTGGTCGACCTAAACATTGTCGACCTAGACACTGTCGATCTTCAGACCGGATCCTGTGGGTACGTGTGATCGCGAGGGATGAGTGTGGATGTGTGACAGTGAGGGGTGAGTGGGAATGTGTGAACGCGAGGGATGAGTGTGGATGTGTGATAGTGAGTGGTGAGTGGGAATGTGTGACAGTGAGGGGTGAGTGGGTGTCGGGTCCGGGTGTTTTTGTGAGTCCGTTAACCCGGGACCAACCACAGGTGTAGGTGCTGGGGTATGAAGAAAGCAGGGAGGACGAAGAAAGTTCCGTTTCATATATTTATTAAAAATAACAATTCAGTAAAGAGTTAAATGACAAGTTGTTAATCATCATATTATACTGAAGTATTGCAGGAATGGCAGAAATAATATGCAGGATAAATCTCAAAGACAAATAAAAGAAATGTTCATGGAACTGTATATAAAACAAGCTGATGAATAAATGTTGAATTGTCCAAATATAAACAAGCTTTGATGCTGAACTGCAGAATGTGTTTAACTGGGTAATGCAGACATGAAGAAATAACTGTAAGGATTTGAAATGAAGTTTTGAGAGTTAACTGAGAGGCTGTGAAGAATTATCCTTGTTATGGTAACATAAAAAATAAAAGTACTGAATTGGGTTACTTGCGGGTTCCGGATATCACTGTGAAAACTGTAGCAGAAGACAAGGTGATGAACGGGTTAAATGCAGAGTAGAAAAAACGAACAGCTGAGGGTAGTGGAATCCTCCAAACTTTGTATGGTTGAAAGCAGACAGACAAGGTAACCTCATGCAGGACTCTGGGAATCCAACTATTTCCAGTAGGTGTGCAATTAACTGACAGCACAGCGGAGAGCCGGTGGATCTTTAGCAGTGAAGGCTGCAGACGAACCTCTGGGAACGGAGGCGATATCTGGATCACGGGAATCACACAGGAATGCACGGAGAGAGCTCAGAGCTAGAGCACAGCGTTGATACAACAAAGCACTGGCCCAGAGTAACATAATCCCAACCTACTTAAAGGCAGCACAAGCACGGGATTGGCTTACACCTGCCCACAGGTGTTTTCACAAGTGCTCTGTATTACCTATTTGGTCTCCAACATGGCCACCTCCTATACAGCAGACACACCGCAGTGCCTTAGGCCATTTGGTCCCCGCACTCTCAGTTCCCAGATTCTGCATTACCTGTGCCACTGATCACGCCGCGTCCCCACACGGGCGCACAGCACCGCGAGCAACCGCACTGGCAACGGACGAACCCCAGAACCCGCAGAGGTGAGAGACCGGTTCGTGACAGTACCCCCTCTTCTAAGGGTGGTCTCCGAACACCTTTGAACCTTATCAGGATTTTTGGAGAAGTATTTCTGTACCAGTCTTGGAGCATGAACATCTTCAGAAAAACCCAGGATCTCTCCTCCGGACCGTAACCCTTCCAGTCGACCAAAAACTGTAAACGTCCATATCGGGAACGTGAGTCCACAATCTCTTTAACTTCAAATTCCTCATCCTGCAAATAGTGAACTTTAGGAGATTTGGACTGGGTAGTACGGAATTTATTGAGAATCAAAGGTTTCAATAAAGATGTATGAAAGGCGTTAGGAATTCTCAAAGACGGTGGTAACTTGACTTTGTATGACACAGGGTTGAGTACCTTTACAATGGGAAATGGACCAATAAGCTTGGGAGCAAATTTCTTAGAAGGAACTTTGAACCTGAGATTGCGCGTAGAAATCCAAACTTGGTCTCCCACCTTGTAATTCGGTACAGCTTTACGTTTTCTATCTGCAAAAGATTTATAACGAGCGGAAGTTTTGACCAACGACTTACGCACACAACTCCAGATTCTAGATAGACGTTGAAGCTCTTGATCTGCTGCTGGAACCTCTAGGGCTGGCAATGGATGGAACTCTGGCACACGAGGATGAAAGCCGAAGTTAATATAAAAGGGCGTAGATTCTGAAGACGAATGGAAGAGATTATTATGAGCAAATTCTGCCAATGGAAGATAATCAACCCAGTCATCCTGTGAGGACGATATATATAGCCGGAGAAATGTTTCAAGGTCTTGGTTTACTCTCTCAGTTTGTCCATCTGTCTGAGGATGATATGCAGAAGAAAAATTCAACTTGACATTTAAAGATGAACAAAGCGACCTCCAAAACTTGGCCACAAACTGTGTTCCCCGATCAGAGATGATCTCTCGAGGAAGGCCATGCAATTTGAAGATTTCAGAGATGAACAATCTGGCTAGTAAAGGGGCTGATGGTAACCCAGTTAATGGAATGAAATGTGCCATTTTCGAAAATCGATCCACTATCACCCAAATGGTATTTCGCCCTTTTGATGGAGGTAGATCGGTCACGAAATCCATTGAGATATGAGTCCATGGTTGTTTGGGTATGGATAATGGATGTAATAAACCTGGTGGAGAACTTCTTGGACTCTTATGTTGGGCACATTTAGGACATGCTGCTATAAACTCTTGGACATCGGCTTTGAGACGTGGCCACCAATAAGACTGTTGAATAAATTTGAGAGTCTTTAGAACCCCAGGATGACCCATGAAGGAAGAGGAGTGAGCCCAGGTTAGCAGCCGTTTTTGAAGATTTGTGGCGACAAAGGTCTTGCCAGGCGGAGGAACTGGAGAGGTTCGAGTCATTAAAAAGGACGTAGGATTCACAATGGCTTGATTCGTGGTAGCATCATTTAATTCAGAAGAAGCAAAGGACCGAGAAAGGGCATCTGCCTTTTTGTTCTGAGACCCTGGTCGATAGGTGAGCTTGAAATTGAATCGTGTGAAGAAAAGCGCCCATCTAGCTTGTCGTGGATTCAAGCACTGAGCTGACTGCAGATATAGAAGATTCTTATGATCAGTATAAACTGTAATGCGATGTTGTGCTCCTTCTAGAAGGTATCTCCACTCCTCAAATGCCAACTTGATGGCAAGTAATTCTTGCTCACCGATTACATAATTACGTTCAGCCGGGAGGAATTTACGGGAGAAATATCCGCAGGGATGGACCTTTTTATCTTCAAAGACTTGTGACAACACAGCTCCTACTGCTTCTGTAGATGCATCCACCTCTAGTAGAAAGGGACGATTCAAATCAGGCTGTCGAAGAATGGGGGCTGACACAAAGGCTTGCTTTAAATCAGAGAAGGCTTTGATTGCTTCAGAAGACCAGTTCGTAGGATTTGCTCCCTTGCGAGTTAGGGCTGTAATGGGAGCAGCTAACGTAGAATAATTCTTAATGAATCTCCTATAGAAATTAGTAAAGCCAAGAAATCGCTGAATCCCCTTGAGAGTCGTAGGAGTGGACCAATCTCGGATAGCATGTACCTTACCGGGATCCATACATAGCTCTGATCCAGAAATGATGTAACCAAGGAACGGTATGGAAGATACTTCAAAGGTGCACTTCTCTAACTTACAATAAAGTTGATTTTTCCTCAGACGTGTCAGTACCTCTTTAACTTGGTGACGGTGAGACTTTAGATCCTTAGAGAATATTAGGATATCATCCAGGTACACTACTAGACACTTGTAGAGAAGATCACGAAAAAGTTCATTCACATAGCTTTGAAAAACTGCAGGTGCATTACAAAGACCAAAAGGCATTACAAGGTATTCGTAATGCCCATCCCGGGTATTAAAAGCAGTCTTCCACTCGTCCCCTGCCCGGATGCGGATTAAATTGTAGGCCCCTCGGAGATCCAATTTTGTAAACACAGTAGCTCCCTTTACCCGATCAAATAATTCTGGAATTAAGGGTAATGAGTACTTGTTTTTCACAGTGATCTCATTGAGTCCACGGTAATCTATGCATGGTCGTAACCCACCGTCCTTCTTCTTAACGAAAAAGAATCCGGCTCCTGCAGGTGAAGAAGATGGTCTGATAAATCCTTTGGTTAGATTTCTTATTCTTATGATCAGTATAAACTGTAATGCGATGTTGTGCTCCTTCTAGAAGGTATCTCCACTCCTCAAATGCCAACTTGATGGCAAGTAATTCTTGCTCACCGATTACATAATTACGTTCGGCCGGGAGGAATTTACGGGAGAAATATCCGCAGGGATGGACCTTTTTATCTTCAAAGACTTGTGACAACACAGCTCCTACTGCTTCTGTAGATGCATCCACCTCTAGTAGAAAGGGACGATTCAAATCAGGCTGTCGAAGAATGGGGGCTGACACAAAGGCTTGCTTTAAATCAGAGAAGGCTTTGATTGCTTCAGAAGACCAGTTCGTAGGATTTGCTCCCTTGCGAGTTAGGGCTGTAATGGGAGCAGCTAACGTAGAATAATTCTTAATGAATCTCCTATAGAAATTAGTAAAGCCAAGAAATCGCTGAATCCCCTTGAGAGTCGTAGGAGTGGACCAATCTCGGATAGCATGTACCTTACCGGGATCCATACATAGCTCTGATCCAGAAATGATGTAACCAAGGAACGGTATGGAAGATACTTCAAAGGTGCACTTCTCTAACTTACAATAAAGTTGATTTTTCCTCAGACGTGTCAGTACCTCTTTAACTTGGTGACGGTGAGACTTTAGATCCTTAGAGAATATTAGGATATCATCCAGGTACACTACTAGACACTTGTAGAGAAGATCACGAAAAAGTTCATTCACATAGCTTTGAAAAACTGCAGGTGCATTACAAAGACCAAAAGGCATTACAAGGTATTCGTAATGCCCATCCCGGGTATTAAAAGCAGTCTTCCACTCGTCCCCTGCCCGGATGCGGATTAAATTGTAGGCCCCTCGGAGATCCAATTTTGTAAACACAGTAGCTCCCTTTACCCGATCAAATAATTCTGGAATTAAGGGTAATGAGTACTTGTTTTTCACAGTGATCTCATTGAGTCCACGGTAATCTATGCATGGTCGTAACCCACCGTCCTTCTTCTTAACGAAAAAGAATCCGGCTCCTGCAGGTGAAGAAGATGGTCTGATAAATCCTTTGGTTAGATTTTCCTGTATATAATCAGACATAGCTTGCGTCTCTGGGATGGATAGCGGATAAATTCGTCCCCTAGGAGGGGTTTTGCCCGGAACCAGGACGATTGGGCAGTCCCATTCGCGATGAGGAGGTAGAGAGTCTGCTGCTTGTTTACTGAAAACATCCGCAAAGGATTGATACACCGGAGGTAGGTCGGGAAGGCTAATTGACCGGAGAGGTACAATTGAGGCTAAACAGTCCTTGGTACAAGATTTACCCCACGAAAGGACTTCCATGGTTTGCCAATTAAGTTGAGGATTATGTTTCTGCAGCCAAGGTAAACCAAGTATCACATCTTGAGAGGCTTTGGGAATCACGTAGAAGGAGAGGTATTCGGAATGGAGCACACCAACTTTCATCTTGAGACATACGGTTCGATGAGTAATTATACCATCTGGAATTCGACTTCCATCCACTGCTGTAACAGCAACTGCTGCTTCCAGAGACATGGTTTGAACTTTAGACCGTATGACAAAGGCTGAGGAGATGAAGTTCTCGGCTGCCCCGGAATCTAGGAGAGCTGAAACTTTCGCTGTAGAACTTGGAACTTCTAATTGAATAGACAAGGTCGGCTCTTTCCCAGAACGTGATTCTAAAGTAACTCCTAGCTTAACCTCTCTTGAATAAGCTAGGAGCGAGAGTTTCCCGGTCGGAGTTTGCAGAATTTAACTAAGTGTTCGGAGGACACACAGTACATGCAGAGGTTACCCTGTCGACGACGAAGTCGTTCCTCCTCTGTGAGGCGAGAGCGCCCAATCTGCATAGGTTCTTCTGTCGTTACCGGAGACTGTGATGAAGAATCTTGTCGAGGCCTAGGATGATAACGTGGACTGGATCGCTCTGCCCTGGATTTCTCTAAACATCGCTCCCTGTAGCGTAGGTCAAGTTTGTTACAGAGAGAAATCAATTCATCCAGTTTAGTTGGCACATCCCGGATAGTTAAATCATCCTTGATTCTCTCTGAAAGTCCATTCCAAAATGCGGCGATCAGGGCCTCCTCATTACAGTTTAACTCTGAAGACAACGTGCGAAACTGAATAATATATTGACTGACAGGACGTAAACCTTGACGTAGACGGAGAATCTCCAAAGATGCTGAGGTGGTCCTGCCTGGTTCGTCAAAGATTCTCCGGAAGGATGATACAAACTCCTTGTAATTAGAGAGGATAGGATCACCTCTTTCCCATAATGGTGATGCCCACTCCAGAGCCTGACCGGAGAGGAGGGCAATAATATATGCAACCTTAGAACGAGCTGATGGGAAACTGGCGGACAATAGTTCGAACTGGATCTCGCATTGATTCAGGAATCCTCTGCAAAGTTTTGGAGTTCCGTCAAACCTACTCGGAGAGGGTAACTGCAAGCGGGACGTAGGCAGCGTCACAGGAGAAGCTGTAGTGGTAACTGGGACAACCGGAGTTGGAATCTGGACTTGAGACGTTTTAATAGCCGTATGAAGAGTCTCTAAACAGTCTGCCATAGTTTGCATAAACTGCACTATTTGTGTCTGTATAGACTCCTGGTTTTCCAGACTCCTGGTTTTCCAGACGGGAAAGGATATCTGATGTAGCTCCGCCTCCTGAGAATTGGTCACTTGACGGATCCATGTGGCCAGTGCTTACTGTCGGGTCCGGGTGTTTTTGTGAATCCGTTAACCCGGGACAAACCACAGGTGTAGGTGCTGGGGTATGAAGAAAGCAGGGAGGACGAAGAAAGTTCCGTTTCATATATTTATTAAAAATAACAATTCAGTAAAGAGTTAAATGACAAGTTGTTAATCATCATATTATACTGAAGTATTGCAGGAATGGCAGAAATAATATGCAGGATAAATCTCAAAGACAAATAAAAGAAATGTTCATGGAACTGTATATAAAACAAGCTGATGAATAAATGTTGAATTGTCCAAATATAAACAAGCTTTGATGCTGAACTGCAGAATGTGTTTAACTGGGTAATGCAGACATGAAGAAATAACTGTAAGGATTTGAAATGAAGTTTTGAGAGTTAACTGAGAGGCTGTGAAGAATTATCCTTGTTATGGTAACATAAAAAATAAAAGTACTGAATTGGGTTACTTGCGGGTTCCGGAGATCACTGTGAAAACTGTAGCAGAAGACAAGGTGATGAACGGGTTAAATGCAGAGTAGAACAAACGAACAGCTGAGGGTAGTGGAATCCTCCAAACTTTGTATGGTTGAAAGCAGACAGACAAGGTAACCTCATGCAGGACTCTGGGAATCCAACTATTTCCAGTAGGTGTGCAATTAACTGACAGCACAGCGGAGAGCCGGTGGATCTTTAGCAGTGAAGGCTGCAGACGAACCTCTGGGAACGGAGGCGATATCTGGACCACGGGAATCACACAGGAATGCACGGAGAGAGCTCAGAGCTAGAGCACAGCGTTGATACAACAAAGCACTGGCCCAGAGTAACATAATCCCAGCCTACTTAAAGGCAGCACAAGCACGGGATTGGCTTACACCTGCCCACAGGTGTTTTCACAAGTGCTCTGTATTACCTATTTGGTCTCCAACATGGCCACCTCCTATACAGCAGACACACCGCAGTGCCTTAGGCCATTTGGTCCCCGCACTCTCAGTTCCCAGATTCTGCATTACCTGTGCCACTGATCACGCCGCGTCCCCACACGGGCGCACAGCACCGCGAGCAACCGCACTGGCAACGGACGAACCCCAGAACCCGCAGAGGTGAGAGACCGGTTCGTGACAGTGGGTATGTGGGACAGTGAGGGGTAAGTGGAAATATGTGACAGTGAGGGGTGAGTGGGTATGCGTGAGGGCTGAGTGGGTACTTGTGACGGTGAGCGGTTAGTGGGTATATGTGACAGCTAGTGATGAGTGGATATGAGTGACAGCCAGGGATGAGTTGGTATGTGTTACAGCCAGGGGTGAGCGGGAATGTGTGACAGCCAGGGATGAGTGGGAATGTGTTACAGTGAGTGGTGAGTGGGTATGTGTGACAGTGAGGGGTATGTGTGACAGTGAGCGGTAAGTGGGTATGTGGGACGGTGAGGGGTGAGTGGTAATGTGTGATGGTGAGTGGGTACGTGTGACAGTGAGGGGTGAGTGGGTATGTGTAGCGGTGAGGAGTGAATGGGAATGTGTGAGAGTGAATGGGTACGTGTGACGGTGAGTGGGTACGTGTGACGGTGACTGGAAATGTGTGACAGTGAGGGGTGAGTAAGAATGTGTGATGTGAGGGGTGAGTTGGTATGCGTTACAGTGAAGGGTGAGTGGGTATGTGTGACAGGGAGGAGTGAGTTGCTATGTGTGACGGAGTGGGTATGTGTGAAAATGAGTGGAAATGTGTTACAGTGAGGGGTGAGTGGGAAAGTTTGACAGGGGGTAGGACGGCATACACTAACTGTCAGGAGCTTGCCTGCTAAATTTGTGTGTATGTGTGATGGTGAGTGGGTATTTGTGACAGTGAATGGTGAGTGGGTATGTGTGACAGTGAGGGGTGAGTGAGAAAATGTGATGGTGAGTGGGTACGCGTGACAGTGAGGGGTGAGTGGGAATGTGTGGCAGTGAGTGGGGAGTGGGTATGTGTGAGGGCTGAGTGGAAATGTGTGATGGTGAGTATTAAGTGGGTACATGTGACAGTGGTGAGTGGGTATGTGTGACAGCCAGGGGTGAGTGGGAATGTGTCACAGGGAGTGGTGAGTGGGTATGTGTGATGGTAAGGGGTGAGTGGGAATAATAAGATTTTAAACCTACCGGTAAATCTTTTTCTCGTAGTCCGTAGAGGATGCTGGGGACTCCGTAAGGACCATGGGGATAGACGGGCTCCGCAGGAGACATGGGCACTTTAAGAAAGACTTTAGGATTTGGGTGTGCACTGGCTCCTCCCTCTATGCCCCTCCTCCAGACCTCAGTTAGAGAAACTGTGCCCAGAGGAGACGGACAGTACAAGGAAAGGATTTTTGTTAAACCAAGGGCAAGATTCATACCAGCCCACACCAATCACACCGTATAACTTGTGATAAACTAACCAGTTAACAGTATGAAATTCAACATAGCTTCAGCCGGAAACTGAAAGCAACCATAACATAACCTTTATGTAACCAAAACTATAAACAAGTCTTGCAGAAGTAGTCCGCACTTGGGACGGGTGCCCAGCATCCTCTACGGACTACGAGAAAGAGATTTACCGGTAGGTTTAAAATCTTATTTTCTCTTACGTCCTAGAGGATGCTGGGGACTCCGTAAGGACAATGGGGATTATACCAAAGCTCCCAAACGGGCGGGAGAGTGCGGATGACTCTGCAGCACCGATTGAGCAATCAGGAGGTCCTCCTCAGCCAGGGTATCAAATTTGTAGAATTTCGCAAACGTGTTTGCCCCTGACCAAGTAGCTGTAGTGCCGAGACCCCTCGGATAGCCGCCCAAGAAGAGCCCACTTTCCTAGTGGAATGGGCCTTGACTGATTTAGGTAACGGCAATCTAGCCGTCGTATGCGCCTGCTGAATCGTGGTACAGATCTAGCGAGCAATAGTCTGCTTTGAAGCAGGAGCGCCAACTTTGTTGGCTGCATACAGGATAAACAGCGCTTCAGTTTTTCTGACTTTGGCCGTCCTGGCCACGTAAATTTTCAAAGCCCTGACTACATCCAGATACTCGGAATCCTCCAAGTCTCGTGTAGCCACCGGCACCACAATAGGTTGGTTCATATGAAAGGATGACACCACCTTAGGCAAGAATTGAGAACGGGTCCGCAATTCCGCCCTATCCATATGGAAAACTAGATAGGGGCTTTTGCACGAGTTCTTGAGCCTTTTCTATCGGCAGATACACCCTTTTCTGGTCCGTATCCAGAATCATGCCCAAGAAGGGTAGACGAGTCGTAGGAACCAGCTGCGACTTCCTGATATTGAGAATCCAGCCGTGTTGCTGTAACACCTTCAGTGAAAGTGACACGCTGTTCAGTAATTGTTCTCTTGATCTCGCTTTTATGAGGAGATCGTCCAAGTACGGGATAATTGTGACACCTTGCTTGCGCAGGAGCACCATCATTTCCGCCATTTCCTTGGTGAAAATTCTGGGGCCGTGGAAAGCCCAAACGGCAACGTCTGAAATTGGTAATGACAATCCTGTACCACAAATCTCAGGTACGCCTGATGAGGTGGATATATGGGAACATGAAGGTATGTATCCTTTATGTCCAGAGATACCATAAAATCTCCCCCTTCCAGGCTGGCGATGACTGCCCTGAGCGATTCCATCTTGAATTTGAACCTTTTCAAGTATAGGTTCAGGGATTTTAAATTTAAAATGGGTCTGACCGAACCGTCCGGTTTCGGGACCACAAACAGGGTTGAGTAATATCCCCTGCCCTGTTGAAGCGGGGGAACCTTGACCACCACCTGTTGAAGATACAATTTGTCGATTGCATTTAACACTATCTCCCGTTCTTGAGGAGACGTTGGCAGAGCCTATTTGAAAAACCGGCGAGGAGGCACCTCTTCGAATTCCAGTTTGTAACCTAGGGAAACAATTTCTATTGCCCAGGGATCCACCTGTGAGTGGGCCCAGATGTGGCTGAAAATTCGAAGACGTGCTCCCACTGGGGCGGACTCCCTTAGTGGAGCCCCAGCGTCATGCGGTGGATTTTGCAGAGGCCGGGGAGGACTTCTGTTCCTGGGAACTAGCTGTGTTGTGCAGCTTTTTCCCTCTGCCCTTACCTCTGGCAAGAAAGGACGATCCACGGCCTTTCTTGTTTCTATTTGATCGAAAGGACTGCATTTGATAATGCTGTTCTTTTTTAGGTTGTGAGGGAATATAAGGTAAAAAATTAGATTTGCCTGCCGTAGCAGTGGAGACCTGGGGGTATATTTACAAAGATTTGTGTTTTTGCCGTTTTGAAGGGTGTTTGAACTCGAATGGTATCGGGTGCATTTTACTGCAACTTATTGAATCCTGATACGATCATTCACTAAGCTGCCGACTTTTCCCAATTCGTTTTTCCCGATGTCGATGTGATTCGCACTGCCTGTCAAAACACACGGCCGAATCTGTGAGATCCGTGCAGGGCTTCATTGTGTACCTTAAAAAGGTGTATAAAGTCGTTAAAAATCCGAAAAAAATTGCGTGGGGTCCCCCCCCCTAAGCACAACCAGCCTCGGGCTCTTTGAGCCGGTCCTGGTTGACAAAATATGGGGGGGGAAATGACAGGGGTTCCCCCATATTTCATCAACCAGCACCGGGCTCTGCGCCTGGTCCTGGTTCCAAAAATACGGGGGACATAAAGCGTAGGGGTCCCCCGTATTTTTGAAACCAGCACCGGGCTCCACTAGCCAGATACATAATGCCACAGCCGGGGGACACTTTTATACTGGTCCCTGCGGCCCTGGCATTACATACCCAACTAGTCACCCCTGGCCGGGGTACCCTGGAGGAGTGGGAACCCCTTAAATCAAGGGGTCCCCTCCTCCAGCCACCCAATGGCCAGGGGTGAAGCTGAAGCCCGAGGCTGTCCCCCCCATCCAAGGGCGGCGGATGAGGGGCTGATAGCCATGTGTAAAAAATGTGAATATTGTTTTTAGTAGCAGTACTACAAGTCCCAGCAAGCCTCCCCCACAAGCTGGTACTTGGAGAACCACAAGTACCAGCATGCGGTTGAAAACCTGGCCCGCTGGTACCTGTAGTACTACTACTAAAAAAATACCCCAAAAAAAACAGGACACACACACCATGAAAGTATAAGTTTATTACATACATGCACACCTCCATACATACATACTTACCTATGTTCCCACGAGGCTCAGTCCTCTTCTCCATGTAGAATCCTTGGGGGACCTGTGAAAAAAATTATACTCACATAATCCAGTGTAGATTGTGTCCAAAGTATAATCCACGTACTTAGCAAAACAAAAAAACGGAAACCCGACCACGCACTGAAAGAGGTCCCATGTTTACACATGGGACCCCTTTCCCCGACTGCCAGGACCCCCCCTGACTCCTGTCAAAGAGGGTCCCTTCAGCCAATCAGGGAGCGCCACGTCGTGGCACTCTCCTGATTGGCTGTGTGCTCCTGTAGTGTCTGTGAGGCAGCCCTTGGATGGGGGGGACAGTCTCGAGCTTCACTCCTAGCCCTTGGGTGGCTGGAGGGGGGGACCCCTTGATTTAAGGGGTTCCCACTCCTCCAGGGTACCCCGGCCAGGGGTGACTAGTTGGGTATGTAATGCCAGGGACCAGTATAAAAGTGTACCCCGGCTGTGGCATTATGTACCTGGCTAGTGGAGCCCGGTGCTGGTTTCAAAAATACGGGGGACCCCTACGCTTTTTGTCTCCTGTATTTTTGGAACCAGGACCAGGCGCAGAGCCCGGTGCTGGTTGATGAAATATGGGGGAACCCCTGTCATTTTTTTCTCCATATTTTGTCAACCAGGACCGGCTCAAAGAGCCCGAGGCTGGTTATGCTTAGGAGGGGGGACCCCACGCAATTTTTTTTAAAGTTTTAACACTAAACAGACCCTTTCCCATAGATAACCATGCACAGATCTCACTGATCCCGTGCATGGTTATCCAAACTCGACTGGAAAAAGCAGGTCTATTTTTTTGCTGCTTTTTTTAACAAATCGAAAAAAAACAGACCCGCACTTGAGCACTCAGAGACTAACACCCAAATACGAATGAATAGTGAATGCCCGTATTGTATGAAATAACAGCCGTGTTTGACCGATGGTCTATTCATTCGTATTTCTGAACTTTGCTAATCAAACCATTACGAATAGTCCAAACACTGCCGAGATTGGTGCTTAGTGAAGTCCCGGATTGGGACTTAGAAAAAAAAACACAAATCGGACAAACTCGAATTCTTAGTAAATTTTGGCCCAGGTCCGAGAGACCTTCCCCAAACAATTCCTCACCCTTGCAAGGTAAAACCTCCATATGCCATTTGGAGTCGGCATCACCTGTCCATTGTCGGGTCCAAAGGACTTTTCTAGCCAAGATCGATATAGCGTTGATTCTCGAACCCAATAGACCAATGTCTCTTTGTGCATCTCTCATATATAAGACAGCATCTTTTATATGTCCTAGGGTCAATAGGATGGTATCCTTATCCAGGGTATCAATTTCCGCTGATAAGGTATCTGTCCATGCTGCTACAGCACTACACACCCATGCCGACGCAATAGCCGGTCTGAGTAAGGTACCTGAATGTGTATAAATGGACTTCAGGGTAACCTCCTGCTTGCGATCAGCAGGATCCCTGAGGGTAGCCGTATCTTGGGAAGGCAGCGCTACCTTTTTGGATAAGCGTGTCAAAGCTTTGTCCACCCTAGGGGATGATTCCCACCGTATCCTGTCCGTTGGCGGGAAAGGATACGCCATAAGAATCCTTTTGGGAATCTGCAGTTTCTTGTCAGGAGATTCCCAAGCTTTTTCACATAACTCGTTCAGCTCATGTGAGGGGGGAAAATTTATCTCAGTTTTCTTTCCCTTATACATGTGTACCCGCGTGTCAGGGACAGGGGGTTCCTCTGTGATATGCAAAACATCTTTGATTGCAATAATCATATATCGAATACATTTAGCCACCTTTGGCTGTAATTTTGCATCATCATATTCGACACTGTAGTCAGAATCCGTATCGGTATCCGTGTCAACTATTTGGGATAGTGGGCGCTTTTGGGACCCCGAAGGTCCCTGCGACATAGGTACAGGCATGGGTTGACTCCCTGACTGTTCCCTAGCTTCAGTTTTATCCAATCTTTTGTGCAATAAGTTTACATTGGCACTTAAAACATTCCACATATCCATCCAGTCAGGTGTCGGCGCCGTCGACACCACATTCATTTGCTCCTCCTCCTCCTCCCTCGAAAAGCCTTCTACCTCAGACATGTCGACACACGCGTACCGACACACCACACACTCAGGGAACCCTCTTATCTGAGGACAGTTCCCCCACAAGGCCCTTAGGAGAGACCGAGAGAGAGTATGCCAGCACACACCCAGCGCTATAATAACCCAGGACAAAAACACAATATTTATGTTTACCCAGATAACACTTTTATACTCAATTCGCCAATTATGTGCCCCCCTCTACTTTAAAACCCTCTTGTCACCGTGATCTAAGCAGGGGAGAGTCCGGGGAGCTTCCTCTCAGTGGTGCTGTGGAGAAAAAATGGCGCTGGTGAGTGCTGAGGGAGAAGCCCCGCCCCCTCGGCGGCGGGCTTCTGTCCCGCTCTAAAATACAAAACTTTGGCGGAGGCTCGTAGGTATATACAGTGGCCGGCTGTATATACCCATCTTTTGCCAGGAGAGGTTTATTTGCTGCCCAGGGCGCCCCCCCCCCGCGCCCTGCACCCTTACAGTGACACAGTATGTGAGGTGAATGGGAGCAATGGCGCACAGCTGCAGTGCTGTGCGTTACCTCAGTGAAGAACAGTGAAGTCTTCTGCCGCCTCTGATGTCTTCTAACTTCTCATACTCACGTGGCTTCTACCTTCAGGCTCTGTGAGGAGGACAGCGGCGCGGCTCCGGGACGGACGGCGAGGATGAGACCTGCGTACCGATCCCTCTGGAGCTAATGGTGTCCAGTAGCCTAAGAAGCAGAGCCTTTCAACTCACAGAAGTAGGACTGCTTCTCTCCCCTCAGATCCACGATGCAGGGAGTCTGTTGCCAGCAGGCTCCCTGAAAATAAAAAACCTAACAAAATACTTTCTGTCAGAAACTCAGGAGAGCCTCTGAAAAGCACCCAGTCTCCACTGGGCACAGTAATCAACTGAGGTCTGGAGGAGGGGCATAGAGGGAGGAGCCAGTGCACACCAGAATCTAAAGTCTTTCTTAAAGTGCCCATGTCTCCTGCGGAGCCCGTCTATCCCCATGGTCCTTACGGAGTCCCCAGCATCCTCTAGGACGTAAGAGAAATGTGATGGTGAGTGGGAATGTGTGACAGTGAGTGGTGAATGGGTATGTGTGAGGGGTGAGTGGTAATGTGTGACGGTGAGCGTTGAGTGGGTACGTGTGACAGTGAGTGGTGAGTGGGTATGTGTGACATCCAGGGGTGAGTGGGAATGTGTGAAAAGGAGGGATGAGTTGGAATATGTTGCAGTGAGTGGGAATGAGTGACAGTGAGGGGTGAGTGGGAATGTGTGACACTTATTAAAGTAACTATGTTGTCTATCATCCTACCAAATTTCATGAAAATCAGAGACGGTTGAGTTGGAAGCTGTGAAATTATCATAAATATGTAAACATTGCTTTATTATTGGAGAAAACTAAAATTTGGTCAAAAAACTTAAAAGCATGATTGATCTTCTCTGGTCCCTTTGGCCCTTAGATGCCACAGAGAATCTCACAAACTTCCCTCCTTAAGCTTGATACTGTTAACTGTATTATGCTTGGCATGTCTTTAACCTAACTGGGAGTGCATTTACACTGTTTTCTGTCCTTCATAATCTATACTTTTGTATAGACATTGTTTTGACCAGCATCACTTAACACATGACTAAAAATTGAAGTGCACACTCTAAGCACTAAGAATTAGTCAAAACAATTATGGTAAACTCTACAATTAACGTGGGCCAGGGTATTAATGAGGTTCTTAGTACATTTTTGAGCAAAAATGCATGCCAGTTTACTAGGTCAAGGTGACCCCCATCAGTTGGGTCCCTAGCATCCCAAGTGCTAACATATTACATAAATGTATCCAGGACTTCATATATTAAGGTCCTTCCTAACATTATGCCCCATGGCAATAACCTGAAATCTGAATGTTATGCATATAACACTATTACCCGGTGTGTTCTATGAATATTTGCAATTTTATCACAGCAGTAAAATTCAACTACTGTAAGGTCACCGTACAGCTCCATCCCCCTTGGTGTGTTCTGCTTTCACAGTGGTCTCATTTCTATCCTCATCTCCTAACATCCCACCAACGGTCAAAACCTCCCACACAGTTCACTGGGGGGAGAACATGGAGGAACCATGGATGTGGAGCAATGGGTCTGTATTTGAAAGGAGGTTGCCAGATAATTGATCTGTACACGTACCAATGTAATTTGATATAAACTGATATTTATCTGGTATATGTCACGCACTAGACATCATACTATCTTCCCTTCCACATTGTACCTGTGTTGATGACATTGCTGCTCTCCTGGCACTATGCCTTACATTTGATGGTCCTACTCCAGGATAACAATTTCACCCAGGTCTTCTTCCCTTCCAACATCACCTTTCACTCCTCCCACGGCCCTTCCCTGACACCACTAAGCCGATGTGGAAGCTTATTAAACCTATTCTTGTTATGGCCTGGTTTTTAATAACCTCTCTTTGGAAAAATTCTGACAAACCTATTCTCTCACTCCTATCAAGAGAGTATTAGTGGTGTGCAATTTAGTACATTACACCAGTATCCTTCACAATCGCCATCACTTATTCCCGGGTGTTTGGGGTACATGGGTTGACCACTTTATAACATAACAAGCCATTTCCATTATTTACATGGTTGCTTTATATTGGTTCCTTTATATTGACTCTTCTTTCTCCTTTACCCATCCCCCCTCGTTACCATTGCAAAAGTATTGACTCTTGACCTAAGGAAAGTAAATCTGTCTTCTATGTACTGTATATGTGTGCATCTAGCTGCTAAAGCATTTGACAAGGTCACATTACATTCCAAAATACAACAAAGTGAAGGCTATTTGACCTAAATTAAAATTCTATGTAACAATGGATTTCAGAGGTTGGTTCCACTGACAAGTGCCTCATTACAATGTAAGAGTAGTAAGATTGTTACCTTATATGGGCATAAGATCTAGTGGCCACCTCCCAGAATTCTAGGCTAAATACATCATCACAACAGACTGACATTAGCCTCACTTGGGAATTGAAAATAGAGTGCCTGTGACTGACCAAACATCCAGGCGCTACAATGTGAAAGGGGGCTTGCTGGAACAACAACCTTTGTTAAGACTCTGATTATCCTGTATAACCTGCCTTAAGGAACACAGCTATGTATATTTTCTTTTGCCAATGATATTGTAAATAAATAATGATTATTGAACTGTGTTGAGGTGTTCCTGACTTTCACTATACTTCTGATGTAATAGTTCCACTGGGAACACCCATACTGACCTCCCAAGTTGCCCTCCACCTTACTCTCTTCTCCTTCCTGTTGCTGGTACACAGAAGTTGTACTCTTTAGTCACTCTTCTGTGACACTGTCATAGGTGGTCATTCCGAGTTGTTCGCTCGTTGCCGATTTTCGCTATGCTGCGATTTGGTGCTAAATGCGCATGCGCATGGTACGCAGCGAGCATGCGCTAAGTTATTTAGCTAAAAACTTAGCAGTTTTGCTGTTGCTCGTGCGGCGCTTTTCAGTCGCACTGCTGATCGGTGAGTGATTGACAGGAAAGGGGCGTTTCTGGGTGGTAACTGAGCGTTTTCCGGGAGTGTGCTAAAAAACGCAGGCGTGTCAAGCTAAAACGCAGGAGTGTCTGGAGAAACAGGGGAGTGGCTGGCCGAACGCAGGGCGTGTTTGTGACGTCAAACCAGGAACTAAACGGACTGAGCTGATCGCAATCTAGGAGTAGGTCTGGAGCTACTCAGAAACTGCAAGAAAATATTTAGTAGCAGTTCTGCTAATCTTTCGTTCGCTATTCTGCTAAGCTAAGATACACTCCCAGAGGGCGACGGCCTAGCGTTTGCAATGCTGCTAAAAGCAGCTAGCGAGCGAACAACTCGGAATGACCACCATAGTGCTTATTATTCCACCATGCTAATGCTACAGATTATTAGCATGGGCACAGGGCCGGTGTTAGGGTGTTTGGCGCCCCCCTGCAAACTATAAATTTGCACCCTCCCATACATTACAAAGGGACAGCGCGCGTAAAAAAAACATATGTGGTCTCACAAGGAAGGGATGTGTCCACACAATAGTACCCCCATTTAAAATTACGCCACACAGTAACACAATCTTATTCACATTACACCGCAAGTAGTAGTGCTGCTTATTCATAATGCCCCAAGTAGTAGCGCTGCTTACACATAACGCCCCCAATAGTAGCGCAGCTTACATATAACACCCCCAGTTGTAGCATTGCTTATACATAACGCCTCCAGTAGTAGCACAGCTTACACATAATGCCCCCAGAAGTAGCACAGCTTACACATAATGCCGCCAGTAGTAGTGCAGCTTACACATAACGCCCCAGTAGTAGCGCTGTTTACACATAACATCCCAGTAGTAACGCAGCTTACATATAACGCCCCAGTAGTAGCGCAGCTTACACATAACGCCCCAGTAGTAGCTCAGATTATACATAACGCCCCAGTAGTAGCGCAGCTTACACATAACACCCCATTAGTAGCGCAGCTTACACATAACGCCCCCAGTAGTAGCACAGCTTACACATAATGCCCCCAGTAGTAGCGCAGCTTACACATAATGCCCCCAGTAGTAGAGCAGCTTACACATAATGCCCCCAGTAGTAGCGCAGCATACACATAACACCCCAGTAGTAGCGCCGCTTACACATAACGCCCCAGTAGTAGCGCCGCTTATACATAGCACCCTGGTAGTAGTGCAGCTTATACATAACACCCCGGTAGTAGCACAGCTTACACATAACGCCCTAGTAGTAGTGCAGCTTACACATAATGCCCCCAGTAGTAGCACAGCTTACACATAACGCCCCCAGTAGTAGCTCCGCTTACACATAACACCCCAGTAGTAGCTCCGTTTACACATAACGCCCCAGTAGTAGCGCCGCTTATACATAACACCCTGGTAGTATTGCAGCTTATACATAACACCCCAGTAGTAGCGCAGCTTACACATAACGCCCTAGTAGTAGTGCAGCTTACACATAATGCCCCCAGTAGTAGCACAGCTTACACATAATGCCCCCAGTAGTAGCGCAGCTTATACATAACACCCCAGTTGTAGCGCTGCTTATACATAACACCCTGGTAGTAGTGCAGCTTATGCATAACACCCCGGTAGTAGCGCAGCTTACACATAACGCCCTAGTAGTAGCGCAGCTTACACATAATGCCCCCAGTAGTAGCGCAGCTTACACATAATGCCCTCGGTAGTAGCGCAGCTTACACATTATGCCCACAAAAGTACAGCTTATTCACATTCCCCCCCCTGGCCCCCACACACATACACACTTTCTCACTCACTCTCCCTCCACTTACTTATTACAGTCTGGCAGGCTGGAACCAGAGCAGCATGTCCTCCTCCATAGCAGTCTGCTGGTCCATGTAGCTCCGCCACCTCAGTCCGTGTAACTCCTCTCACTTTTTAATACCAAACAATGATGCTGTCACCATGGGAAGGAGGAGGCTTCTTCATGCTGCCGATGCTGCTGGCTGTCAGAGTCACAGCAGCCGGCAGCAGCAGTGTGGATAGGGCAGCGCAGCACAGGGATGCAGAGCAGGGAGATCACCTCTCCAACCTGGCGCCTACCTGCTCTGCATCCCTTTGCCTGCATAGGTAATACAGATCGTGTAATGGTTATCATTACTGTCTCACAGCACGGAGGTCATGGGTTCGATTCCCACCACAGCCGTAACTGTGTGGAGTTTGTATATTCTCCCCGTACTTGCGTGGGTTTCCTCTGGGTACTCCGGTTTCCTCCCGCAATCCAAAAAATATACTGATAGGTTAATTGGCTTATAAACAAAATTAACCCTCGTGTGAATGTGTGTGCATGTACATGTGGTAGAATC